>NW_017729000.1:4154741-4193595 GCF_001723915.1 Gavialis gangeticus | reverse complement strand
CACACACACACTTTGAAAATAGGCCCCAGGTGCCCAGTTTCTCTGAATAGTTATGAATCCCTTTCCCCCTCCCTACTCACTTCACCCCCCCACCTTAAGTCCAAGTTCATTTTGAACCTAAGTTAGCTGCCCCATACCCCCCACAAAAAACCAGATCCAGGACTTGGCTCCTCTCCTCAACTTCTAAGGCCTCCTCTCTGGTTTCTTCCATTTCCCATATCTTTGCTTTGAGGGACTTTCCACTGCGGATGCCAGAAAACTTTTGCTTTATTTTATGTTTTTTAAAAGGGTCTTTTATCAGACATGCTTTTTTTTTGGTTTCATGCCCAAGAACATTTCTAAGGGAGCCCTCGCTGACCTCCGCTCAGGCTGCAGCGTGGTAAGGATGCTTTACAAGCAAGTCACAGCTGACTGTACAAACAAATTGGGTTTCTGTATTCCCTGCAGCCTCGCTCTGGAAAGACACCGTGTTCCCCCGTTGCAGAAACTAGGCCAGATTTCTACCTGGTGTAATTCCATTGGCCTCAATGCTTTTACCTCGGGGACAAATCCATAGGTCCTTGCAACATCAGCTTAGCAGCTCCTCCCATGTCTGATTCTTGAATTAGCCCTTGAATGTCTGTCCTTGTCTTTGGAAGTAGGCAATTTTCCCATTACAACCAACCCACTGCCAGAAGTTTGTGTGGGAAGCTGAAAGTGGGTGTCAGGTGCATGCTAGCAACCTGTTCCTGGTGGACCGTGCAAGAGCTAAACCCAGGTCTGCACACGGGGCGTCTCTCGCCTTTTTGTAGATACTATTGACAGCACCTAATGTAGGAAGCAGTCTTTACGTCATGGACAAAGTCCTCCAGAGGCCATTAGGCACATGCCTTGAGAGAGCAGGATGGAAAAACAGCCCTGAGAAGATACCTCTGGGCCATCCTGAGGTTTTTGCACAGATGAGTGTGGAAGGTGACATTTTCAGCACTGCTTAAGCAACTTAGAGCAACCCCAATCCCATTTTTTAAAGTGGGCTAGGGTTGGGTTGTCACGGTATTTTAGCCGGGGGTAAGTGCTAGGTAGGGTTTTCCAGTGTCCCTAATGCCTCCGTCATGCGCAGGTCTAAGTTTCCTGGGTGACTTCTGAAAAATGGCACTTGGGCTCCCAAGTCACCTAGACACATTTGAAAACTGAATCTTCAATCTCTTTGGATATAACTACCCATCAGGGACAAGGGCGAGTTCATGCTCAAGTGTTTAGTGACCATTATTGTGGCTCTTTCTCCATCACCTCAAGGCCCGACAACCAAAAGAAACCAAAAGACTGACACCGGGAAGGGAATTCAAATGGATCTATCAGGTCCAAAATGCACAGAAATCACTGATAGAAAGAAGGAAGTCTCCACCACAAAGCCACTTTCCCTTGCTCCATTCTTTCTCGGCTCAAGTGTTGTGTCTATGCGTGGCAGCAGCTATAGCTGCCCCTTCCAAACTTCATCTCTCTGGGGTGCACGTATAGCCATCGGACCAAGTGGTGCATAGATAGATATATACACCTACATTTTGGATGCACCGTATGTGTTTGTCTGTGTGCGCATACACTATGTCTGCAATGGGATTTAAACACCTGAAATATTTATGCGGTGCAGTTTCACAAGCTTCCCTTGCTGAAACCAAAAAATCTAACACCTGACATGTGAAGTTTGGCGAGGCTGAGAGCAGCTCTGCCCTGCACGAACTTTTGCAAAATCCAAGGAACTTTTCTATTCCCCCTTGAAAACTGGAAGCTGCCCCATGGTTCAGCCAGAACTTTCTGGGCCCAGAGATCCCTGCTCTCTTCCGTGTCACTGGCACTTTTATTTCATCTGATTGATCTCCCTGCAACATCAAGAAGAAAGCTTCACAAGACCTGGTGGGTGGCAAAGAAGTCCTTCTCATGCTTGAGAAAAGTGGAACAAATTAGCATTCTCCAGGTTACTGCTACTGCTACTTTTCTGTCTGAATGTGGGGCATTTTAATAGAAACTACCAAAAGTTTCTATTAAGCGTGGTGGGTTTTTTCACTACCTGTCTAAATAACATCATGCATCTACTTGATTTCCATTAAGCGGCTCTTGATGACAGAAATGGCATCTGAATGGATGGTGTTACCACTCCCGAGTAGCGTATGACCCCAACTTTAACAACTTCTGTCCCTGCTTTCTGTTGTGTCTCCTCGCAGTTTGCATTGATTGATGCAACATGTTTTACGTAATCCCCTTGCTCTCTGTAGCTCACTAGAGATTGTTTCTTCGGGATCTTAGAAACTCTTCCAGAATGGAAAATAGGAAGAAGGTGACACAATAATAATAATAATAATAATACCATATTAATGAGCAGCGAGTAATGCCCACTGTAGTTAACGTGGGAAGCAGGTGCCAAATCCTTTGTTGCCTGCTAAGGACTGAGACAATCCCACCTCGACTGACACCCATCCCCTGTCCTGGAGTCACAGGCTCACAAACTTTTTCCATTCTGCAATATTTTTTTCTGCATCAGAAACCCTCCCAAGACTCTTCTCTACAAATACTTGCCTTATCTAGCCTATTTAGCAGGACCTCCTCCTATTTAGCAAACTTGCAAGGGCAATGTAGTTAATACCCAAGCCTAAATCTGCAGGTATTTGGTTAGGGACCCCTTCTGTTGGAGATGGAAAGTAGATATCTCCCAGCAGAAGAAGTATCCTGTATGATGGGAGGGAGGATTTTCGTTCTTTATAGAAGAAACATCCAGTATGTACCAGGCCCCCAGATCTGGAGTGCAGAATCAGGAACAGTCTGGGCCTGAGATTGCAGAGCTGCTTAGCCCAGCTGGTTGTCCAATTCTCATTAATGTTAATAGGAACAAGGCTTCCAGCTCCCTTGGGTAAACTGCGTTCTCCACCGGTGAGAGTACCCTACCTTGTGCAAAACACTCAGCAACGTACCCTGCTCTCTTTGATCCTTCCACCCATATGGGGCCCCAATGACTTCTTTAGTGGCGTCCCATTAGGATAGAAGAAGTGACCTGCCTGGATCCTATTGCAGGCTCGGGGTTGTCTGGTTGGAAGTGTCTTTGTCCAGCATTTTATCAAACAACACTGCACTTGGATCTGTTCTTATTTACTCAAGACAGATTCAAATCCTCCTTTGAATTGGAGTGCGGGGCTTGCATTTTGCTCCATTTCTCTGACCGCAGCAAACCATTTGAGGCCACAAGGTTCCTGCTTTCCCTCAATGAGCCAATGCCTCGAAGAGAAGATTTAGAAACCGTAGGCACTGAGGCTCGTTTTCCATCCAAGCCCCTCTCCCTTTCACAACCCATTTGGGCCGTTTCTCCTTTGGCACATTTGCTCAAGCTCACATGGAGGCTTCAAGTTTAATCTGCATTTCCGCTCGGCAGAAGCTGCATCAGGCACCGTCTTGTACATGGTTTGCTTGAACACCCACTGCAAGCTATTTGTACAAGAGTTGCAAAAAAATCCAAAAAATAAAAAATGACGAAGCTAAGGTCCACCACTAGCCATCTGTCACAGCTCTGCAGTTCCACTCCCTAGACAACACAGTCGCCCACAGTGTTGAAAAAGTTGTGCGTGTGCGTGTACGTGCGTTCACCCGGCACCCGGATGCCTTGAAGGCTGCTCATGGAAGAAATAAAAATCTACCAGCTAGCATTTATTGCCCTCATGAGGCAGGCAAGGATTAAAACTGTTCAAATGAGAGGGGAGAAACCATAATATTACCCCTGACAAACAGGCCTGAAGGAAGCAAGGAACACAACGGAGCGTGCATGAACGTGACAGGGAGGACTCTCCTAGTGCAAAGGCTTGTGGGAAACCCTTGTGGGCTATATAACAGCCTGGCTGCAGCAGAAACAAGCCCTTCAACAAACAACTGTAGCACAGAGTCACCAAGGAACGTGCTTAAACCCACAAAAGGAAGCGTGTTTGGAAATCGCAAGAGTCAATGCCTAACGGCACCCACTGTATTAACAAGTGTCTAGTACAGCATGTGCTTTCCCAGACCTGATGCTACAAAGGGGTTAAGTGCTGGACAGAGGGCCAGCCCCATTTCCAGACACATCTGTTTAACTCTTAAATACCATTCAAATAGAAAGTGCTGTGTTTAAAACCACGGCCAGTTTTCTACCAAGACAGTCTTGTAGCTTCATTACAGCAATGGATGCAACACAGCATACAGCAACACATAGCCATGTGCGATAGACATCCCTTATCATTTGCATGGGAAATAACGCACGCAGAAAAAACCCCAGACCTGGGATGAGTTTAAAGAGCCCTTCCTACTTGGAGCTGCACAGCAATGCCTTGGCTTGGGGAAAGGAGAGGAGATCCTCTGAAAGGAGGTGCTCGTCTTGAGTAGATGGGAGTTTCTCCATCCTTTGCTAGATCCAGTGCCAGTAGGATGATGCTTCTCAGCATTGCCCCTGCTTGTTCATAGCCAGAGGAGTTCAGCTGTGCTGTCCCATCACAGGAGCCCTGTGTTTTTAGCTTGACTGCCTTTTATTTTGAATGCTGGAGAACAACTGAAGGAAGGGCAGAAAGCAAACCCTCCCTGAGGATGCAAGTGCACACATCTTCTCTCACCCACTGCAGCATGCTGCCTCACCAAACCGGGGCTACCGCTGCCAAGAGCCAGCTCCTAGACATTTAAAGGCATGGCACATGGGAGACGGATCATTTCCATCATCATTACAAATGAGATCAGACAGTCTGAAGAAAATCCCCCTGACTCAGAACTCAGGCCTTTCCTTATCCTTCGCTTGCCAGTCCATGCTTAAGCAGTCAGAGGCTCCCTCTTCTCCACTGTAAGAAGGTAATTCTTGAGCTCAGAGGAGTCTGTTTGGAAGGGATGTATTTATTGTTGTCTAATATTTATATGTTATTGCAGCAGCAGCTGAGACCATCTAGGCCAGGGGCTAATGCACTAGTCACAGAGGGTGCATCTACACATTCACTTTAATGTGCGTTCAGTTGTCATAAAAATGCTCTTTTGCTAATGCACATTAAAATAGGCTAACACACATTTTGAGTGCCTCACAATGGAGGTACTAGATTTAATGCGCATTACCTAAAGCACGTTAATTGAATGTGTAGACACACCCAGAATGAACACATGCAGAAAAGGAAACCTTAATGTTCACAGCCTGAAAGCCCAAAGCTAAGAGAAGGCAGGCTATGCAGTCATCCCCAAGTTAGGGGTGCAGAAACAGAAATAGTAGGATGGGTATAATTTTTATCTAATCAGGAGGAATAGATGCCACAAACCTCTCCTACATATTTGAGCTGAACAGAGTTTCCCTTTGAAGAAAGGCTTAAAGAGGTTTCTTTCTTATTCATAGCAGGCTCCTCAAAGCACATGTTAAAGCCTTCCTTAAGCTGAACTATGTACAGTGCCTTATAGCTGTACATCAGGGAGCAACAATCCTTTCCCATTCAGCAGCAATTAAGACTCACTTAAATCAGGTGTAAATGATTGCATTTGGTGCAAGGCACTGCAGAAGGAGGGCTGAATCCAGTAAGACATTGCCTACAGCTGGGCAGATAGGAAGTGTTAGGGGAAAGGAGGACTCTCCCAGTGCAAAGGCTTGTGGGAAACCCTTGTGGGCTATATAACAGCCTGGCTGTGGCAGAAATGTTTGCCTAGTTTTGCTCAGTGAGTAGGGGGTGCTCATTGTTAGGGGTCTGGGTTTATGCCTGTAGTTATATGGGGAAAGGAGAGTAAGTTAATGTGTAGTATTTTGTCCAGCATGCCTTAAAGACTTCACTGGTTCTGTTAACTCATTAGCAGGATTTAGATTCTATAATCCCAAAACTTACATTAGTGAAAGGGGGAAAGCCAAGGAGAAAGAAAATATTTTTTCCTCTAAGGTAGAGCTGCAGCCACAGAGGGAAGGCAAAACTAAGTCTTCAACTGATATCCACTACTAAATGCTCAGAGGAGCAGGGCTTGTGTATACCATTACCCAAATGACGCTATGTAATGCAAAACTCCTAATGGGTCAGATGCACTTTACTGGGGACCATGTTGGAGCTTGATGTTTGCTGTATATGCAGATAGCAAAACCTCTGCAATCATAGTGTTTGCTCTAGATTGCATTGGGAAGAGAGCAGGAAATGAACTTGTAACAGAGGGAACCCACTCAATTTCCAGCTAGACCCAAGAACAAGTTGTCCAGGACCCCAAACTAAGCACAAAGCATAGTAGACAGAGGACCAGAAGTGAGCTCTTAAATCCCTGAGGCTGCTAGATGTAGTAATCCTATTCAGTAACTCCTCCAGTATCATTTTGGCTATCAGATGCACTGATAACCCTCCCATATACTATGTAGGTCTGGCAGGAATCAGTTTTCAGAATATGTATGGAGGCCAATGCATTGAGTGCTTGTTTGTCCCTTGCTTTCCTGTTGGTTGCAAAATTAGCCCTAATCTTGAAGTTTCCAGTTGTGAGTTCAATGGGGCTCTGTTCCCTGCACAAGATCAAGGGCTGTAGTGAAGAACAGCCAAGTGATTTAGATACAAATGATATAATAGGGCTCAAGAACTGGCAAAAAAAACCTGAACAGAGAGTAATGAAAATAAACAGTCCAAAGGAATTGCAGCTCAGGGGTGGAGGGGAGGCATCTGATACAGGCAATTAAAGGCAGTCTTGATTAGTGTATTTATTAAGGAGCTGGAAAAGAGAGGAAACAGCAGGCAGGAGAACCTGCTGCAAACATCAATATGAGCAGAGACAGATGACTAAGGGCCCAGAGACTGCCAGCAGGAAAGAGTCTAAGTTTGCAACCCCAAAACAATTAATAGCTGGGGGGAAATAATCCAAAACACATTTTCTCAATGAGAGGCAGGAGCGTGAGGCTCAGGGCTTGTGGAAGGGACCTGGGGCTGAGAGTGGGGCAACAGATTTGATTGATGGGGTAACAGGTCTGCAAACCAGGGGCCCATGCAAAGCTGGGGAACTGGGTGCATGTATACCTGTGTGTCCCATGGCGGAGTTACAAGTGGAATATTTTAGGGTCAGAGTCACGCAGACTGACTGATAGTTGAAAACTATTTGGCCATGAAGTAGCTTTTCCTAGGACAGGCAGAGCAAGCCCACGAATCAGCTTTCCCATGGCCTCCTTTAACAGGCTCCACAAGAGCCACTTAGAAAATCTTCATCGAAAAAAGGGAAGCTTGCACTGAAAACAGCTGCAGACTTTCATGTCTGGCAAAACTACTGCAAACAGCTCTGACGCATTAGGGAAAGAAAAGAAGCTGCTGATGACAACATGCATGTCATTTAAATTGGGCGCTATCCTACTTGACATATTTGACTTTTGCTATCCCCTCCTCCCCCCCAACTGCACCCTTGCACAAATGCCTTTATTTATTGATTCAGTTGTTATAGCTTGGGCTTAACGCTAGGCTCACCTAGCAATTGCAAATATGCTGTCTATTATATTAATATGCAGTGATTTCATGAAATGATCTCTTCCCTCCCCACCACCCTATTGTTTCTAATGCATCCCAAGCACAACATATTGACAGACTATAGTCCATTTTTATCAGCATATAGTGCTAACTAAGGGTGGACCAATAAGGAACATAACAGCTTCTGGAGCAATGGTAGGAGAATTCGTTCTGCCTGCATTTCTCATCTCATTTTATAAGACGGGCATCATTTTCCCCAGTAGTAATAATCTCTCTTTAATATTTATGCCTCGGCTTCTGAAGACTTCAAGTGTGGAGAACTCAGAAGCCACAGAAACTGATTTTTTCACTGAAGAGGAGATAGGTTGGAGGGATTGTAAAACTACGCATTGCATAGAGTAAATAAGATTTTTTTTAAACCACATCCCATGCCATGAATGGATTTCACAGGCTGTTACTGCAAACTCTCTGTGCTCACAGCGATTTGACAGCCTGTTTATGTCCCAGAAATGAGGCTGTTTAGCAGATGGGAAGAGAGAAGCCTTTCAAAGTCTCAGTTTTAAAAAGGTGTGAAGGCAAGAATGGGAAGACAGAGGAATGGCTCTGAAAATGGGGCCTGATGGAGAGATTAGAGGCACTAGGCAAGTGTGACTCCTTGCTTAAAAGGTTTTTCATTCAGCATTCAAAGGACAAAGCTAAGCATAGCCGATAAAACCTTCCTTTGCACTATTTGCACAGTGGATGTTAATGTGTGAAGGCCCAAATTGAGCTTGGGGTCCCATTAGTCTGGGCACTTTACCAAGGTATGAGAAGAGACCATGCCTGCCCCCAGAACCTGCAATCTCAGCAGACTAACATGGAGAAAAACAGGGTTTCCCCTCCCTCCTTCCCCCGGGCTGGGGATGTGAGGCGCTGCGGGATTAAACAATCTGCACAGCAAGCCCAAGGCAGAGTTTGAACAGACCCCGCTTTCCCTTAACCACAAAAGTCTTCTTCACCAAACCTTCCCCCTTGGACTGAGCTGTCTAACCACAGCAGACACCTTTCCCCCACCACCTCCTGTTTTCAGTGCAATCTTACTCGGGGTGGCATTCAGGTCGGTAGCCTGCAAAAGAAGCTGCGAGTAGTTGATGGTAGTTTTCTACTGCGCTGCCCATTGTATTTGTTAGAAAATACAGCCTCGCTGGCAGAGGAGAGGGCTGAGAATCAGGGCTAGGGACAGATATTACACACAAACCAGGATAAGTGATCAGAAGCTGGCGTAAACCTGTAACAGAAGAGACTTTCAATGCACAGAAACCAGTTTGAAAATGGCTGAAACCAGTTTGAGATTAAACCTGGTTGAATGTAGTATCACCGATTTGGGTCAAAGTGATTTATGCAATATCTGTCCCAGAGCCGGGTGTCCTTGCTGGGGTGCTCACCTGGGGCGAGAACCTCAACATCTCTTTTCTTTTCTTAAAAGGGGAACATTACTAGGTAGCTACTTCTCACTGGTGTTGCAAAGGGTTCATTCATTGATGGTTGTGGAGCTCAAGGGTTGACTTGCAACTAGATCCAAGCCCAGTTCAGGTGCTACCAGGGGTGACGGAGGGGGACCTGTTTACAACCCCCCTGATCCCGAGACCTGCAGTCCTGATGCACATTGGAGCTGTCGGAGAGCAGACAGTAGGATGAGATCTTTCTGATATAAAGCACGCTTCATAAGCACATAGCACTTGCCAGCAAGTTCACCCCAATGCAGCTCTTTGCAACTGGTACCTGTGTTGCGCTCAATCAACTTCAATCATTTTTCTTTTTTCCCCTTGTTACAGAGAACTCGGGGTCTCTGATGGAAGAGTGGTCTCCTTCCCAGCTAGGCAGCTTAACTCATGGAGGAAATTAATCTATATACCATTGATAAATAGTTAAACTGGTGACAAGATCTCTCTTTAATTGTTTCAAGGTGTAGACACTTTAAAAAAAACCCCAAAGCTTTAATGAGTCAAAAAAATCGGACAAAAGCTTGATAAAATACACGTGAAATTCTCCTTTCTCTTCTACAGACAAGGTTCTTTAGGTAAATGTGATATCTTTTATTAGGCCAACTAGATAGTTGGAAAAATTGTCCTTTGCAAACTTCTAAGCACAAACGCCTTTCTCCAGGCATTGCAGAGAGTCGACCTTTCTCTTCTGCATTTTTCAGCCGGAGGACATTTCAAATGTGGGTGTTCCCCCTTGCAGGAGCACAATAAACAGCACCAAGTTTCAATACCGAAGCTAAAAAGGGATTCAAAAGCAGGGACTATGTCATGGAAGTTTTTAATGGCCTGATAAAGAAGTCAAGGGTCAAACTGGGGTTTCCTGTACCCACATGTGCACCAGTGAATTGTAAGAGGCGTCCTGAATCTAAATCAAAAGGACACTTGAACCTCTGAAAATGCCCAGGAAAGACCTGTTTCCATTATATTGATTTCTGATGGTAAGAAGATCAATTCTGCTTCTGTTTTTGGCCCCTGATACTCAGCAGATTTAGTATATTTTGAACTGACTTTAGCTCAGTAGGACCACAGTTGCCAGCCAGTCCCCAAATTCAAGTATCTATGTCTCTATTAGGTTGTTTTTTCTAAAAAAAAAAAAAAAAATCCATATCATTTCTTTATTGTTATATCTAGGGGGTTTATTTTATTTTTTTAATGCTTTGATTCTTTCTTAACTAACAACAAAAGACCACAGAGCGCCTGCAGCACAAACCTTTTCGAGAAGCCGTAGGATAATAAGCCGGCGTTCTTAAGTGACGGAGGGGGAAAAAACACCTTGATTTGGAAATTGATTTTCGTGTCAAGCTTCTCTGAGATTAGTATAAGTAGCACAGGGAAAAAAAATGATGAAAGAAAACTGGGCCCTTGTGCCTTTATAAATGCTTTTTAAACTAGAAAATAATCCGTCTTGTGGCCTAATAGCAGGCTGATTTGCAGTTGATCAAATAGACTGATAATATCTAGCTTTGGCGACACAGATATGTCAAATGCAAGGTGGGGGGCATGGAAAATGTGTAGCGGTGGGGGAGTTGCTAGAGAAATCTGTGGGCATCCGCTGTCATTAGGACGTGGTGAAGAGATGAGTTGTGGCACTTTAGCCATGCCGGAGAACCGCGAGGACAAATGTTTGTGAGGCAAGCTGAGTTGTTCCTAATCCAAGTGGACACCAGCACCCTTTCGTCGACCCTCCACAGGCTCCTCCGACCTGATGTCAGGCTCTCCATCACTGTGCGAGGGCTGCCTCAGGGAGAGACGGCTAAAAATAAGTGACTCGCACACCCACTTGGTCTTAAGCACGTGTGCACGCGCACGTATACACGGCGTGATGGAGCAAAGCCTCTGGAGTTGCTCCTCGACGCCCCCAGGGGCAGGGGGTTGGGTTGCCCTGAGTTCGGATTTGGAGGGCTATGCTTTGTTTCGGTGTCTTTGCGGAGGTGAAGGAAGTGTTGTGGTGCAGTAATGAGGCGTTATATTTTTTTTTTCATGCCTTGCAAATGAAGTTATAATATTCAGGTGAAGTTTGCATTTTGGATCATTGGAGACTATCCCAGAACTGGGGAAGGGTTACGGTAATCCCTCCTGATCCTTTTGATCTGTGAGTCCCACTGGTTTTGAATCTCGGCATCGCCCTCAACTTACAGTTGCCCTCCCACACGAGGACAATGGCTACAAGCAAATCTCTTCTCTCTGGTCATATGATGCATAAATGGCCAGATGTGTTCTGGGTTTGCTTCCCCTGCTACTCTTCCCCCTGAATCATCGTGGACACTGGAGGTGGTGACCAGGGGCCTCAAGTGCCTCAGAAAGCCCTTTCTCAGATCCTTAGTTGGCGTGTCCAGCTAAAGTGCTCACTAGATTTGGGGTTGGGAAAGATTAACTGAGCAGAGATCTTGCAGGATTTTGCTTTTCTTTGCAACCTAGGGCACAGGTCGTGTGCTGATAGCAGTATCTTGCCGGATCCGTTCTGTGCCGTTGCAGAGGCATTGGCGGCGCCTCGGTTGTCCCTTGGCAGACCCCTGAGAACTCCAAGTCCTTTTGTCTAACCCAAGTTTCCAAGTTTCATATGACATGTAGTACAGGAAATGCAGGAATGGTTTTGGCCTCAAAGGGTGCCACCGTTTTAAAGCAAATGCAACTGGGAATTGCTGATAAGATTCTTGCGCGGCATCTTCTCCAACTCCTTCTGCAGAGTCCTGCTCCCTGATTCCCACCAGATCCTCCCCACCTTTCCAGTATCCTTCTGGGATCACAGTATCTCCTCCCTGCACTGCCCCTGCAACCTATCTGATTGGGATTTATAGACCAGCGTGTTGCAGAACTTGTTTAGCTATTCTGAATTTCTTCACCACCTTTCTCCCATGCAGTGAAAATGTGCAGTTTAAATTGGAAAGCAGGGTCCCTGTGTTACTTTACTGCCCTCTGCTCAGGTCCCCAGATACAAAGTGCCTTCAGCTTCCTGACAGATGTCAGCAAAAGAGTGACATCCTCCACATGCTTTCAGCATGGTGACTTTTTTTTTTTTTTTTTTTTTTTGTCCTAACCCCTTCAGGTTTAAATAATTGACCTTGGGGATCTTTCTGTCAAACGAACTTGGGAGGAAGACACTATGGGAAGAGAGAGAAGAATTTTTGAATGTATGTTTTTAAGGAGGAGCACCAGCAAATTGAAGCCGGCACGCTGTCCTCAGGATGGTTCCCAGCCAAAGTATTTGCAAAACGTCTGTTGCCTCCACAGGATGGCAGCTAAAATACAGCCAGATAGGAATGCGGGAACCTAGGAAGGATAACAAGGCATCTGACAGTCCTTTTTAGTGCCATCTCTTTCCCCATACAATTAAAAGCCTCTCCCTGCCACTTGCTCACCAGCTGCCGTGATAAGTACGCTGTCTCTGGGAGTGGGAGGGCAAGCCTCCTCTTCTGGCACCATGATACCAACACCAGCTGTTCCTTAACTCACGACCAAGTATCTCCAAGTGAGTCCTGGTGTCATCTAGGTTTGCTTCGGTAACTGGTCTGGGATGGTTACAACAGACGCAAGCTGAGCCTGTGCACGCAACAGCTTTTTTTCCCACCAGGTAACTAAGTGCCAATGAAGTCTTTCCTTCCACTTCTGCCATGCTCCCAAATTATATCTCTGGGACCATGTTCTGGGCCTCCCACAATGCTGCAGCAGGAGATGGTGCCCAAAGGACCTGGATAGTGTGGTGCCAGGATACCCTATTCCTCTGAAATCCCAGCCAACTTGTTAAATGAGAGTGCTTGGAGAAGTCCCATGTAGGCAATGAAAATAGCATGCGGGAGCAATGGCAGGTTATCTCACCCTGCATTAATGTAGACCATTAGAGAGGGTGACAGTCATGCTAGCTGCTATCGTTATTGAACAGCGATCAGCCACGTTGGCCTTGGAGCCAGCTGTACCATTAACTGCTCTGCATCCCCAACCATAATTGAAAACACTTGATGTATGTCAGAGACCAACCTGCTGGCTTTGATGCCAGGCTGATTTGCGGAAGAAGTGCCAGCCCTGCAGATACTAGTCTTCAGCAACTGGTTAGCAGCAGTCGTGTGAAGTTTGGGACTGTCACTAGCCATCTAACCGGACAAATGGATCTTCTTGGACTCATTTATTCTGATTTAATGCCACCGTTTGTAATTTTTTCAGGAAGCAAAAATCATGTGCAGCTGTTAATATTTGTTGGTGAGCATTTTAAAAGACGAGACGCGCTTTTGATGGTTTGCAAATACCCATTTCTCTTGTCTGGATTCGTAACCGTATCCTAGTGTCAGTAAAAAGAAATGCAAGCCATTGAAAAACAAAAAAGTCCCATACCCTTATTGCAGTAAACAAAGTATTTACCTTCTTTCTCTGCTTTTAATTATTCCATGCTGGTTCTGGGACTGGAACAATTTTGCAGTCGCTGTCTTTGTATCACTCAGTTTAGTTAACCAAGAAGGATTATTGCTGAAAAGGTGACTGAGGCTCTTAACTGTTATCGATAACTTTTCCAAATTAATTGACTCGGAAATTCTCGTGTCGTTCCGACACGGATACCCATCAGCCCATCTTGTCCCCAAATCATCTGTGCTAGCAGCGGTTTCTATTAGCCTGGGAACATAATGTGAACGAGTTTCTTTTCCAAAAGTTACTAACAATAAGGACGGTTAGTTCTTTCAGTCCTCTGAGGTGCAATCTGTTTCAAATGGTGGAATTGGAGTATCTCAGAACAGTGTAGGAGTGCTGAATGTACGTGATCAAGCCATAAGAGTGGGGAGGAAAAAAATCCAAAAAAAATAAGAGTAATTATCAGATCCAGTGAAATCACGGTCTGCTAAAAAAAAAAAAATTTAAAAAAATAGCTACACTCATTGCCTGGATTATTAATTGGAAATGATCTGTTGCACTAGACCAAGAATGTCACTTCAATCAGGCAGCGATTCTGACGGCCATTTCCCTGGGGATCCGATTCTGATTTCGCGGCATGTGAAAGCGGATACCTCCGTTCATTAGAACCTGCGATCCAGCCTCACAGAAATGATTTGAAGCATATTTCCACCCACATCCATGACTTTCCTGTCAAAATGTGTCAGTCCCTTACTGGGGGACACTGTCTTCTTCAGCTCTTATCAATGCAAAGGTGTGTAGGATGTCATCGTTCCCGGGAACTGCAGCAAAAGGCTGGGTGTTCTCACACTTGAGTTACTAGATTTGGGAAAGACGAGGTCCAAGTTTCTAGGGGGGCTACAGATTTCTGGTGTGGTTTTTCGGCAATACGTAAGCAATCAGGTTTTCAAAAGCGCTCTGCTCTCATTTGCAACAGCTCAGCTGCCAGCATGTCGGGGTCTGCTGAAAATCTGGCCCTTTTGTTCAAGCGGTTAAAGGAGCTCAGTTCTGAAATTGTGGCCCTTATGCTCTCTTGGCCTCAGGTTCCTCATGTGCCTTGAGCACTCCTGTTCTTTGCATGGCTCTCAAATTTCAAGCCAAATCCCTCCAAGAATGGAGAACTCCTTGCTTCATGCTAGACCCAAACCTCTTGGCTCCATCCATCAGCTTCTGGGGAGGCAGGAGCTGTGATTCCTTCCAGTCTTTGCAGCGTTGTTGCTTAAGTGCAACATAGACTCATAGAAAAGGAGGGTGGAAGGGACCTCAGGGCGTCACATCTAGTCCAACCCCTGCTCCAAGCAGGACCCGCCCCAACTCCATCATCCCAGCCAAGGCTTTGTCTAGTCAGGTCTTAACAGCCTCCAAGGATGCAGACTCCACCACCACTCTGGGCAACCTGTTCCAGTGCTTCACCATCCTCATAGTGAATTATTTTCCCCCTAATATCCAACCTAAACCTCCCTTGCTGCAACGTGAGCCCATTGCCCCTTGTCCTGTCATCTGCCCCCACTGAGACCAGCCCAGCTCCATCCTCTTTGCAGCCCCCCTGCAGGGAGCTGAAGGCTGCTATCAAATCCCACCTCGGTCTTCTCTTCTGCAGACTATATAAGCCCACTTCCCTCAGCCTCTTCTCACAAGTCATGTGCCTCCTCATAACCTACGTTGAACACCTTCAAGAGCAAATTGGATGCTTATCTTGCTGGGATCCTATGACCCCTGCTGACTTCCTGCCCTTTGGGCAGCTGCTGGACTCAATGATCTTCCGAGGTCCCTTCCAGCCCTAATGTCTATGAAATCTATGAGCTTAAAGGGTGAGTCGCAGTCCTTGCTGGGTCATCTGCTGTCCATCTTTGCAGCCATGGTGTGGGTTGCAACCCTTTTGCAGAGTCTAAGATGTTCCTTTAGGCTGGTGGCACCATGGCTTAAACTGTTCACGGGGCCAAACCCCAAGCTCCAGTTTCTGGCTGCGTCTGGGCCTGGTCCCACCAGCAGTAATAGCGGCAACATGTGTTCTGGCCTCAGCCCTGAGCCTCGATTTGCCAGCGCCTATCAGAGAAGGGGTGTTGAGCTAGTCGGTCTGATCTGGTCTGACAACTGGCAGGCCATATGAGGGTGACTTGATTGCCCCTTCAGTCCCCATTTGAAATTCAGGCAGTGAAGGGAACAAGTCTTTGAATAAAGACCCACTAGGCCATGGGGAAGCTCGTGCTGAGATGCCTGCTCCTTGCTGAGTCTGCAGAAGAGGCCATGCGGGCTGTTACCAGTTTAGGAGCAGATCAAGGGATTCCCAAGTAGTGTAGAAGGGCTTGCTAGGGGACCCCAAAATGTCACATCCAACTTTTCATCCTTCATGTCACATGGGGGGGATCCTGGAGCCTTGAGTCAGTGTAAATGTCACAGCCAAGAGTCCTTAGGAATGGAGTGACAATGAAAGGAAATGCTAGTGCCAGGAGTGGTGACACAGGGAAAATGCTGACACTATCAGTGCCGCGGGCTTGGAGATTTATTGATAATAACTCGGGATGTGTCATAAACGGGAGTGATATTAAATGACTCTGACTGGATCAGGGACTGAATTGTACAACCCACAGTGTGTGCTGCTCTCTCTGCCTTGCTGAAATCCCGAGGCATTTTTCCAGCAGCTCCCCCAAGCTCATTAAGTGCTCTCCCAAGGAGCCCGCAGACCTGAGACAGGGACCTTGCTGCACAGCAGCACCAGCAGCTGCCGAGATCAGAAACAACGAGCGTCCTGATTGCCTGGCGTTGGCCCTGAGTACCCAGCTACACCACAGTGCCAGGCCACAGCCCTCCTTCACACCCTCCCTTGCCACCCCTAGCTAGGAAGCAAGAAGGTAATGGGGTAACTGACTGTTCAGAACATGCAAATCAGATGTTGAATTTGGGTCTGTCCGCAATGCCTTAAAACAACGTTAATAGGCTGAATCCTGCCCTTGTGACACTGTGCCCATCAGTGCCAGTTGGCTTCTTGTGGAGGATCCAAAGGTAGAGCCCATGGTTCCTCCCAAGAATATCTCATGATGTCTCGCCGTTTCATGACATGTATCTAAACAACACGCACCATGTACAAGCGCCCTTTGGTGATAAGGGGTTTATAGAGGGGTAACGTGGAAAAGATGCAGTGGGCTATGTTGGGGCAGCTCTGAGCAGAGCAATGTTTCCCCATCTCCCCGGCTGAAAGCAGGTCTTGAGGGTGGCAGGGAACATGCTTCCCAGCCCAGGACTGTGCTTGGCAAAAGGGTAATAGTAGTTGTGGGTGCAGGGAGCTGCTGCTATAGTGGCTGATCCTATAGCAGCAATCACCCTCACTCTCTTCAGGTCCTAGCAGAGCTCCCATTAGCTCAGTGTGACTGTGGACATCCAGATCTTGGGTTCCCAGCTAGCTGGTGGCCAAGAGGTCAGTGCTTCCTTCAGTGCTGTCAGCCACCTCTGGCCTGCGAAGCTCTGATGGGCAGTCCTGGGGGGTGGCTGTGCCAGGAGGTGAAGGGAAATAGGTGTATTTTGATTCTGGATTGAAAATGGGTGGGTTTAAAAGGGACGTGCTGGAATCAGGCTGGTTGCTATGGGGAGGATGTGGGAGGATTCAGCCTGCAGAACTGCAGTTCGCTGCTTCCTTCACTGACTCAGAAGCTGAGCGGGGAAGAAGGGGCCAGAGCCAGGCAGAGAACCTGCCCCATACCATTGTTTTGTAGGTCTGTGGCATTTTAAGAAATGCTACATTCATCCCTCAGGCTGGAAAAGGTCAGACAGCCCTGATCCATCAGATTCACTCCCTTACACACGTACCATCCCAAGCCATCGTGCCGCCATCGGTCCCCCAGTGTGTGTGAGAGCAGCCTTTATGGTGAGAGATGCAACCCTTGTGCTCTTCTTCAGAGAGCAGCGCCGGTATTTTTTCCTCCCCTGGCATGGGTGGGCGGTTGAGGAGGAGGCAACTTCCACACAGGCTGACACCTCTGCCGCTCTGCGCCCGTCTGGCAGGGACTTGAACAGCGAGCAGCTGTCGCTCCATGCCCTCTGAGCCCGTGGGATTGAGCAGGACTGGGTTTTAAAACACTTGTGTTTTTTTTTTTTTGTTTTGTTTTTTTTCATTGTTCACAGCAACAGATAGCATCCCGGCAGAAGAAGCGTCCACAAGAGAGCGACAAGCTCTCGTTTGCTTGCACGCTAAGCCAAGGCAAGTTCACAGCTAGAGAGCAGGGGCACAGCATGGAAGGGCAGGCCCTCTGTGACTTCCTAGCTCCCTTATTTAATGGAGGGTAGGATGGTTACGTGCTGAAAGACCAAATCTTGTCTCTCCGAGGCTCCTCTGACCATCTCCTTCTCTCCCCTCCAGTCTGTTCACAGTTTTCCAAGGGCGTTTATGCCATCTTTGGGTTTTACGAGAGGAGGACCGTCAACATGCTCACGTCCTTCTGCGGGGCCCTCCATGTCTGCTTCATCACACCCAGCTTCCCTGTCGACACGTCCAACCAGTTTGTTCTCCAACTACGCCCGGAGCTCCAGGAGGCCCTCATCAGTGTCATCGAGCACTACAGCTGGCAGAAATTCGTCTACATTTACGATGCCGACCGGGGTGAGTCGTGTGCCTACCAGGCAGGTTAGGAGGAGCACATGGTGCCGTTCCCCTCAGCAGGAATGAACAGCAGCAATGCAGGGGAAATATTCCAAGTCCAAGACATTCAGGCGTCAAACAGGGAAATGGCTGAGATGCAATTCAATCAGTGCACAGAGCCTAATTTTCAGAGATCCTGCCCGTGTGAATCTCACGTGGGCGAACATGTGCACATTAGGTGTGCGGGGCACAATGGTTGCACACCCAGGCACAGTGCTTGTGTGATTGGTCAGTTCTGAAAAGTCTTGGTGTTAAAGCAGACCACATCGCCGACTGAGTGAGATTCTGCAGACTAATTGTCTCGTTATTGAATTTACTCTTTTTCTTTGGGTGGACAGACATTATCGTCTAATCTTTGGGAGGAGTGCTCTGTGGATTGTAGCATGGGGTTTTCCAAGCCTCCATGTCCCCATCAACCAGCAAGAAAAACCACAGGAGGGCTGCAATGCAGACATGGGACCATGCAAAGAAGCACAAGCAAGGGCTTTTCACAGCATGCCCTAAAGCAAAGATGCCCCTGCCCGTTTCGTGGCAGCCGGGGTGGGAGGGAGTCCTGCTGGACTTCCCTGTAGGACTCATGGCAGCTGATGCATTCCCATTGTATCCTCCCGTGATGCTGTATATACACATCTCCAAGTGCAGGGCAAGGCACACAATGCTTGAGTGACCCCACAAATCAAAGAATGAAGATTTCTGAAGTCTCCAAGCAATAGGCAGCAGAGAGATGCAATGCATTCACTCCTGTATTGATTGCCGTTGTTGAGAGAGAAAGAGAGAGGGGCTCTCTGAACACAGGAGCTCATGGCTTGAATAGACTAAGGGTGTAAGAGGAAATGGTAACACTGAGCAACAAGGCCAAGGCCAGGCAACGGGACAACCACACAGCACACAGCCCAGTTCATTGCCTCATTTATTGCACTGCTGCACTTGATGGGTGGGTAGTTACAGAGCAGGAGAGGGGGAATCCTGTTGTTTCACAATGGTAAGGGAGTAAGAGCAGAAGTTACTACTTACAGTCGAGGTGGATTTAGATGAAATGCTGGAGGCTTAAAACATTAGTAGGGTTTTGCTGTTTCACTTGCCCAGAAAGGGGTGGGGGGGAAAGGCTGACGCATGAACTAATCCAAGGCTCTCACCCTGCTCCCCTCTTCCCTGTCTCTTCCCATCACAGGCTTGTCAGTCCTCCAGAGAGTGCTGGATACCGCGGCGGAGAAGAACTGGCAGGTGACAGCCGTCAACATCCTGACGACGACAGAGGAAGGCTACAGGATGCTCTTCCAGGAGCTGGAGAAGAAGAAGGAAAGGCTGGTGGTGGTGGACTGCGAATCCGAGCGGCTGAATGCCATACTGGGCAAGGTGGTGCTGACAGCGGCTGCTTGGGGAGGGGGCTTGCACGCACTATGGGTCCTCTGTGTCTCTGGGATAAGTCCTCTTCTCGCTCCTTTTATCCGAGGTGCATTGTTAGGAGGCCTCTTCTGCGGGGTCAGTGTGTCGGAGGCATCTCGCCTTTATGGGATGGAAGAAACGGTTGAGCTAGGGGAGGGCTAGGAGCTCCCTCTGGGTTTGCACCTTCACACTGCACTTGTTCTGCAGTATTTTTATTCTTTGGGTTAATTGCCTGGCTGCTTTGTACAGAGCCCGTTACGCAGGCTGTCCTCCGCACCCCAGCGAGCTTGCCTGCAACCAGCTCCTAAGAGCTCTGTGCACAGAAGAGTTACTTTTTCGTACTCTCTGCTCCCCATTTTTTTTCAATGGGTCCGTGCCATGAACCCCATTGCCCCCCGTGCCCCAGTTCGGGCGCTCACCCTCTCACAGCAGAGAGCCAGCAGCGAAGCTTCCTCCAGAGCTACCACTCAGGGACCCCACACCTGTGGGACTCACCTTTCCACGTCCCATACAAAGCCCCCGCCAGTGCCACGGCAGCTGGCGTGCTGTGACTGCTGCTTATCAGGCTCTGTATAATGGTCTTGCTGCTATCTTGTGCTTCTCACATATGTTTATTTGAAGCCACCTGCCACGTCTTGTCTCATACTTGGATTGTGAGCTGTCTAGGGCAAGAGTCATCTTTTCCATTAGATGTATGCACAGTGACTAGCATAATCAATCCTTGTCTGATGTCTCTAGGGGCTACTACAATAAAAATAATAGAGAAGAGATCAAGAGCTGACCCTAAATGAGGTCAGGGCTTATGAAAGGGGCCAGGTTAACTGTTCTGGCAAGCAAAATCTTTTTTTTAACCACTGAGTAGCCAGAAAATGAAATGCTGCTTCACATGCCCTGGCCAATGGCATCTGGCTTGAGCTTTATGGGATGCAGCACATTGGAAACCTGGGGTTTTATATTTGACACGCACTTCAGATGATCTTGTAGCATTTTTCCCTCCTCGCAGAGTTCCTTTTTCAAAGCATGTATCTGATTTTTGAGCCATAGTGATGGACTGGTCTGGCCATTTTTTTTTTTTTTTTTACCATTGATGCAGGAAAAACACTTTGTCTTCTCTTCTAAAAACGGTTTTAGCTAATAGATAAAAAGCCTTTCTATTTAAATGTTTTATAGCTTGCTGAAGGGAAGGAGCAAAATCCTTTTGATTTTGCAACCACTTGGAAATATCAAGGTGTTTACCTTTTTAAAAAAAATGGCTCGTAAGTGGGGGAAAAAATACATAATGCTAACTTACTTCCACATGATCCTGCATTATAGCAAGAGTCTTCAAGGGTTTTGAAAATATGTATTCCTCAATCCACACTTTCAGGAGGGCTCAGGATATTTTTCATGCTGAGACTTGTGAAAGTTTTAACTTTCATTTGTTTTTAGGCTTTGCTCCCAATTTTATGAAATGCCACGAGAAAAGGGATTTTTGGTAGGCACAGTCACCCCACGGAAACCTGCTTGACTTCTCAATGGAGAGTTTCTCTTCTCCCCCGGCCCAGCTTCCTCTCATCCTGCTTCCCAGCCCTAGACAAGATGCTCTCAGCAGCCGTATGATTTCATTTTCAACCAAAATGCCCACTGCTAGCAGGAGTTTCAGAAACGGTACCTTTTGTAACAATGCCAATAGAAACAAAAGCTGTGCTTGGTGAGATGAAGTCCCTAGGTGAGATTTTCAAGTGCTCACCTGCCAGCCTGCTGTGCATGCTTTTGGAAATTGCCCCGCACAGTTAAGTGGTTATAGGGGAGCTGAATGCCTAGAAGCCGGACGACGGGCGCAGATCCCTTTTATCTGATAAGGCAGCTGTGTTTCTGGGTATCGCCGCTCTTTTATACAGGAAAAAATGCCATCCTTCCCAGCAGCACTTCAGCTGTCCTAATCCTGAGACGATAAGGAGACGAGGTGCCAGTCCGTGGTGGGCCCAGAGTCACCCAGTATCCAGTCTCTGTCAATGGTCTCCCTATAGACGCACAGAAAATGAGGGTGTGAAGGGACCTCAGGAGGTCACATTGAGTCCAGCCCTTTGCTCCAAGCAGGACCAGCCCCAACTGCATCATCCCAGCCAATCCTCCATAGAGATTTCTCTAACCCCTTTCCGAACGTGGTTATATTCCTGGCAATCCTTGCAGCAGTGACTTCCACGTGTAAGCAAGCATTTCCTTTGCCTTTTAAACCTGCCACCTGATTAATCAAATGCCCCCAGAAAGCTCTGCCAGCGCATTTGAATCCGGACCTGAAATGCCCCGGGCTAAAGATGCACTAACCATGCACTTGGTCCGTGGTAAGCAAGCATCCGCAGGGGCTCGGGTAGCACTAAACGAACCCCCACGTGGACCCGGGTCAGCAGCTGGAAAGGGTTGGCTCGCTGCACCATGCAGGCCGACGGACAGATATCGGCCCTTGTGCTCCCGTCTGCTTCTTTTTATCTACGTGACATGTTCAGAGATGCGCTTTGGCTTCTTGGGGACGTTTCAGCACATTCTTCTTTGCTGACAAGCCTGTCACTGTCACTTGGTGGCTGTGAATTTTTGCTCCCCGTGGAATAGAAAAGCCGAAGACAGCCATAGGACATTAGTCACTCGGGCATACATGCAGATGCTTGCCATCTTCCTCACTTCTTCTCAGACGCGGAGCGCAAGTAATTGCGCCCGACTTTCAAGTTGCTATGCCTGAGTTCATCTGACCTCGCTTCCAAAATTCATCTTCATCCAAGGGTTAAAGGGATGCGGGAAACCAACCTGCTTCCTGTTTTGGACTTTTCTTTCGCCCCCCGTCATAGGGGCATCATTTCCCTCTGCGGAGGCAGCTATCTTTTATGAGCTAGCCCCGCTGGCTGGTGGCAAAATATCCACTGAGCCATACTGCGTTGTCTTAATGAAATAAATAAGTGGTAGGTGGCATCCCATCAAAGCACTGTATTGTTTCTTCCCTGTCACTCATTAAAATGAATAACGGGAAACTTCCCTTCTCTGCTGCTTTGCTCTCGGAGAGGACTTCTTGCTAACAGATGTCAAACTCTGCCCATTAGGAAGTGGGTAATGAAACCTGCCTAGTCCAAGCGAGGTATCAGCATGCAGCCCAGCACTGCCTCTTCCCATGTTCAGATGAAGTGATAAATGTGATTATACCCTCAGCTTGCCACCTCCATCCAAAAGCATTAGAATGGAGTGAGGATTTTGAAATAAATTAAGATAGCAAAAAAAAACAGTAGCAGGAGTCATCATTCAGGGGAAGACGGTCTTCATTTGTCTGGCGCTGACGCCCGATAAAGTAGCCAAGAGGCAGTTTGGGTGCAAGGAACTGGTGACATCTGTTCCCGCGTGGTAGAGGATCAGAGATAGTGGTCATCCCGAGTTTTCTCGGTACATCTGGGGGCTTGATGAATAGGTGGGGTCTCAAGTGATGATGTGGGAAGAGGCAGAGAGGTGTACCCATTGTTCCCCAAATGTATCCCTGGAAGAGCTCCAGCCAGAAGCCCTCCGTCAATCAGCATGCAGTGCAAGCTGCAGAGCCGAGTTTTCCACAAGGCACCACTCCGACCTGGAGACGTTCCAGCTTTACCTGCATCAGTCATACCTAATGACCCCCCCCAGGAGAACGGCGAGGCATGAAAAGGTCTTGGCGCCAAACTTACTTGTATCAAAAAGCGCTAACAGATGTATTCTGCAGAGGAGCTAATTGAGGCACGGATTTTAGCGCAGGGAGTCAGAAGGGCTTTAATATAAACACTTGAGCACTTGAGCTGGGCAAAGGTAAAGCAGATGAATCAGTTGTTCAGGAACAAGTGTCTGATAATTAGAAACCCATTTGGTAATGATGATAATGGCTGGGATCTTTCTGGCTTTCCTTCGCCGTCTTGCAGATGTCACTTGGGCTTTGACAGGTCTGCTGGCAATTCAAAATCTGTTTGCAGCACTGCAGAGATAAGGTGTGGTCTAGCCTGCTAAAAAGCTGAATGCAAATAGCGTGTTCCCCTCAATGATGGGCAAAGTGCCTGAATTTTTACTCGCAGGATTTTTTTTCTCCTTTACCTGGTTTGGCTCCAGTCTGGGTAATACCTGGCTTTAGCAACATAGTAGGAATTTGAATCCACTGATGGAAATGAGTGGAAAGAGATTTTAATGGAAACATGGGGTAAGCAGAAGTGCTGGGATTGAAACGGTACAGCTGGACTCCCAACAAGGTTCGTTTGCTTCCGCGAGGACAATGGAAATATTTTGACTGATAAAGGAAACCTGAAAAATTACGGGCCTTTAAGCAATGATACCAATAAAGAAGCACTCAGACCCAAGGATCAAAGAAGAGAGACCATGTCTCTAGGGGCACCGTGAATATAGAAATACAGCTGCAATCCATATCTTAGGGGAAGCGTCCACTGAGCAGCACTGATGTAGGGCGGCTTTGCCGTGGGGTTGGAAGATATACCCACCCTCGAGCAGCGGTCCTCAACCTTTTGCACCTTGCATCCCAAAAAAAACCCCAGTCCCACCATGATAAAAACAAAACCCCACTTTTTCCAAGAAGTGTGTTTTTTACATCCACATGCATTTTAGTATTGTATTAATCATTAGTGGACATTTTTAAGGACACTTTTTAAGGTGGGAAAAGTCCTTCGAGTCCCACTGGTTGAGAGACACTGCCCAAGAGTGCTAAAAAAAGTGGCCTAAGGTAATGTCAGTCTGAGCTTTTCTGCATTTACCGTGACATGAAAGTGTGGGTGCTTTGAATTGTATAACCTGAGAATATATTTGAAGTCGTGCTCGGTGATTTCATTTCATTCTTCAGATAACGGGCTTCCTCTGGTGATCCTTCCTTTTTGGAGGCAACCAAAATACATCTGGCCCCATAGATGAAAGGTACCCATTCTCCTCCAAAACCCACAGGATGTATTTTGACTTGAATACTTTGTGGTCTCCCTGCCTGTGGGATACAGCGGGTTAAAGAGGTTTTGCTTAACTTTTTTTCTCTAGCTGGTTTTTTTTCCCCAGTCTTTTTTACTCTCCAGGCAAACTATCTCCTTGAACTAGCCAGGGAAAATGAATTGCATGGGGGAGGAGACAGCTGGGTTGTGCTCCCTGCACCTGTCCTTCCACCAGGCCCCAAATAAAACATTTTGTTTTTGGCATTGCAGATCATCAAGCTTGAAAAAAATGGGAATGGCTACCACTACATCCTGGCGAACTTGGTGAGTTGGGCGCTGCTCATTTCACATCTTCTTTGTGGGATGGTGGCCTGAGGGTTTCTGATTGCCAAACTTCACGCCAATGTAGAGGGTTAGATTAAAAGTCATAAAAACTGCAGCCCTTTATCCTGCGCTGCAAGGGGAAAAGCCGAAGCACAGGCTTCCCCGCGCTG
Source organism: Gavialis gangeticus (assembly GCF_001723915.1). Taxonomy (NCBI): domain Eukaryota; kingdom Metazoa; phylum Chordata; order Crocodylia; family Gavialidae; genus Gavialis; species Gavialis gangeticus. The sequence goes on along the minus strand of NW_017729000.1, from coordinate 4,168,854 downwards.
CTCTGGTGTGCATATGTCAGCCCTGATCTGGGGAGAGGCTCTCCAGGACATGACGGTCGTTTCCTCTCCAGACCGATTCGCTCTTTGCCAAGCTGCCGGCGAGAAGGCCAATTATGAGAGCAGTATTTGTGTCACAGGCGCCTGGTTCCCGGACCCCAACCTCCCAACGCATTTCATCGAGGCCACCGAGCAGCTGTCAGCTGGTGCTAATCTCTCATTCTCCACTAGCCTGAACGTCCGTTGAATTTGTGGACTGTGATTAAAGTGTTGCATGTCCCATTAGCAGAGGCCCTGGCAGCAGACACGTGCAAATGGCAGCATGTGGGATCCCCCTGATCCTTCCAGTAACCTGTAGCTATATGAGCTGTCCTGTAACTTAGTGGTAAGCACGGGCTGGGTGAAGAAGGCTCTTGTGTCCAAGGATGAGACTTGGGGGTGGCCATCGCTAAGTATTTCCTGGGCTCTGAGAGGCCAAACGTGCCCCAAAGACTTTTGGCTGTCACAGTATTACCAAGTGCCCCAGGTGTAGGGAACATACAGGTTCCCTCCCACGGGACGTACGCCTCACCCATTTTTAATGGTAGTTTTCCCCCTCCTGCAGCTTTTCGTCTCAGAAGGTAGCATCAGCCCCCTAATAATTAAATGTTAAACTACCAATTAATCAAACATGAACTGCCATTTCTTTTTCCAGTCCCAAGATAACACTATAATTTGCAAGACAAAAATGGCCGCATAATTATCCTGCTCCAGCCTGGTGCTGACCTTGTGCCGTTGCATTCAATGGCTATGGTACAATGAGAGAGTTTAAGATGTTAACGGTCTGCAACGTGGAAGCTTTTAGAGAAGCAGCACGTATTCAGTACTGTGCTTTATCTATTAATTGTGTTTCAAAGGAAACTATTTCATTGGGCCCCTGGCCTGCTAGCATTTCTGATGGCTCTTATGCTCAGCGAGGTACGCTGGACTCCGCACCTGCTCAGAGATGAAGCATATGCAAAGGGCCAAGTGGGGATAATATCACCTACCTGCCTTGCACGGTTGTCATGAGGCTGTGCATGTGTGCGTGTGTGTGTGTGTGTGTGTGTGTGTGTGTGTGTGTGTGTGTGTGTGTGTGTGTGTGTGTGTGTGTGTGTGTGTGTGTGTGTGTGTGTGTGTGTGTGTGTGTGTGTGTGTGTGTGTGTGTGTGTGTGTGTGTGTGTGTGCATGTGTGCGCATTTAAGATTGTGAAGCACTCCCATGAGGGTCCCGCAGAGATACTGTAGATAGATGGATATAGATGGAAAATATTCCCCATTTCCCTCTCGCCCTCATGCAAGGTCTCTCTCTCTCTTGTGTTGACTGAGACAACAGTCTCTGAATCTCTTGTCTGCTTTCTCAGCCTCTGTGCAAGGGCCAAGGGGATGGTGCTGGCAAGGAGCAGGCTGCTTCCTCAGCCAACACATACCATACATAATTAATAGCGATGAAAAGGCTCCCGAGGCTTTCAGCTTTCTGAGGACAGGTTCAGCTTTTCAGGGGCTGGTCTGCCGTGGTTGTCTGTCACAGGCTCTGTGTACTCCTGAGTTCTCGAGCGTGAGTCTGGAGCCCAAAAGATGAATGTCATGCTCTGGGGGGCTGCATTTTTACTTTTTAGGGAGGGCAGAAATTAGCAGAACTACCTTCTGACCACATCTACATGTTCATTTAATGTGCAGTAGTTACTGGGGTGTATTTGGCAGCCGTGTTGGTCTCAGACACAAAAATGCAAAACTGTAGAGGTTCAGAGATGATACCTTTTATTAGATCAAATGAGAAATTGCAAAAAAAAGTATCTGATGAAGAGTGAGAGAGCCCAAGATCTTTCTGAAAAAGACCGTTTTTTTTTGCAACTTCTGTTGGCTGAATAAAAAGTATCATCTCTGAGCCAAGAGATCTGCATTTTTGCAGTAGTTACTGTGCATTTACTTTAGTACTTGCTTAAATGTGCAGTAACTAGAGTCACGCCAAAGAACATCTTCTTAGTGACGCTACAGCATAGTAGCATAATAATACTGAGCAGTAGCATATTAGCACTGTCCATGCTGTGACTTGCTACTACACAGTGTTATTAGGCTACTGCACATTAAACGGCTCATGTAGACACAGCCTCTGATACCCTGAGCTGGAGCAAGGACTCAGTGGCAAACAGCATCACTTCAAAACCAGTTTCTCCAAATGTCCATAGGGACTTTGGCACAGAAAATAGGCAATAGAGGGGGAAATGCAATAACTGGACACTTGGGAACTTGAAAACCATAGCAGTGGTGGAGCATTTGTAAAACAAATTTGTAAGAAGAGATCCCTATTGAAGAGCAAATCGCCTCCAGGCAAGGATAGTATCATAGAGAAGGGACATCCAGAGGTCATCTAGAGTCCTTCCAAGGCAGGAGAAGCTCCGTGGATCTGTCCAGGGCTAATCAGAGTACCAGGCACCGTCTGCAGAAGAGATGGCATGACAGAGCAGGGGAAAGAGGGTAGGAAACATCCTGGTACACCCTTTCTGCACTTGAGTTGGCTGGCAGGAATATTCATGGAAATAACAGAGTTTAACCAAACATTAGGGACTATTTATGGAAAACAAACATGATGCCCTCAGTTCTGACCGTTTGCACCAGAGACCCAATAAGCACCATGCTTATCATGCATTTACATCAGGCATGTGGGACATACCATACATGCATGATCACACGTGTGATTGCCTGGTGCATCCTGCATGTGTGCTCACACCTGAAATTGTAAGTGCATCCTACATGTATGATAAGCAGTTGCATCATGATCATCCAATCATTAAGGAGAAATATGACATAACATATGACTTGCAGGCCGAGTCAAAATGGCTTAGAGGTAGCGCGGTGAATCTGGAGTGATCAGAGCCCTCGTGTTGTACAAGTGCCTTAACCCCCCACTTCTGAAATATATCCACAGGGTGAAAAGTGCTTGCATGGAAACCCTCAGAAACATTTTGCATAATAAATGAATCCATGGGCAGCAGACTATTCACACCAGAAAATGAGCTGATTTGACCCAACACTTACTTGTCCCTTGCTCGCTGTTTTTTAAAGCAGCCCTGAGTGCTGAGTTTAATTTTTCCAGCGCTGGCAAATGACAGCTGGTGCTTTCAGAGCAGGAACATCGTTGCTGCCATGCAAAATGCGTGTGGCCTGATGAGAAAATAACTTTTTCTTTCATGTCTTCACAAAGAAAGCAAAACTTTCTGCAGCTTGGCAGGGCTGTGAAAGCCTGATCCTGAGCATGCATAAAAATGCAGCATCTGGAACAGCGCACACCAGCCGAGGAACCAGCCCAATATCCTGTCAGGTTTGCCAGCAGCAAGCATTTGGGGATTATATATTTCTTTGAGATCAAAAAAGCTTGGCAAGGAGAAGCACTGTTTGTTTTCTGGGCCCTGTTTTCCTGAAGCTTTGTTCTCTGCCTTAGCAGCAGCAGCTTCCGAAGCCACAAAAAGAAAAGCACAGTCAATTGTATCAGAGGGACCAAGCTTAGAAACCTCTGGGATTTATTTCTTTTGAAGTCGCTAACTTTTCCCCTAACCTTAGCTGCGTGTTTCTGTGCATCTGATGCAAGCGATTTTAGGCTGGCTCCTATCAGCAGTGGAGCGAACATCAGGTCTCTGTCAGGCAGAGGGGATCTTCATCTAAAAATAAGCGACACTTGTGTGATCTGTCTTAAAAGGCAAAGCATTAGGGACAGCTGCCACCAAGAGTGTTAATCCTCTTCTGCGCCTCCTGAGTGTTAGCCCAGGCGTTTCCCTTAGAAGCTGCTCTGGCTTGGAAGTGAATAGTTGAGCGTGCGAGACGGGTGATCTCGGAGCAGCGGGGCGAGGGAAAGCTAAATTTCCTCACCAATTCTGTAGCTTAGCAATAGTAAGGCTTTTTCCTCCCACTGCTACCTCTGTGTGTGTCAGGGCTGAGTTTGGGGGCATACTTTTCCAGATACAGAGACCTGCCATCTCTGCATGATATATAATGTATTCCCTTATGGAAGGATGATCATGCCCGAAAACTTGCAAAGAACTGTTTTTTCCAACTTCTTGGTTGGTCTCATAAAAGATATCACATCTACCCAACAAACCTTGCCTGCCTATGAACCTTGCCTTAGACCAACCCAGCTGCCACCAAATGGGCATTTGTAGTGAGGGCAGTGCTAAGGTTTGGAGATCCCTTATGGGCATTTGTAGTGAGGGCAGTGATACGGTTTGGACATCCATATGGTGCAATGCCCCTTGCCTACACATAAAACGGTTGTATCCAACCCTGTGAGCAGCTTCAGGCAGTTGCCACCTTCGTCTGAACAAAATCCCTCTCCCTTTAAAGCTCCCCCAGTGCTGTACTGGTAGAAGATGCAGGACCAGCAATGTTCAGACCCGCATCAGTGCGTGGTTTCGTGCCCGATGTCCTGGGGTACCCACAGTATTGGCTTCTAGTCTTGATAGGATCCCAAAACATCTGACCTTGCAAATGCTGTATTATTATGGAGGGAAGAGGTGTTTCAGGCTATTTTTAGGTTTCTAAAATTATAGCAGTTAGAACTTCCCTCTCCCCGAGAGGTCTGCACAGCTGGACTCAAGAGGCAGCCTGACTTTACAGGCAGAAGGAGACAATATATATTATCAGTAAAGTTTCGTAGGCCTGTGGACCGCTTCTAAAATAGCTTTTCTGTCATTCTTCATAGATTATCAGGCAGAAGGGAACATTGTGATCATCTAGCCCAAGCTGCTGTCTAACGCAGGCCCTCAGAGCTCCTGGAATTAATTCTTGTTTGAATTAGAGCTTCGTGGCTGAGAAACGTTCAGCCTTGATTTAAAAATTGTCAGTGATGGAGAATCCATCCAAATCCTTGGAAAGCTCTTCCAGGGGTTAATTGCTAAAACCGGGTGCCTTGTTTCTCGTCTGAACTTGTCTGGCTTCTGCGTCTGGCCATTGGATTTGGTCATTCCTGAGAGCACAGACATATAAATAACTTACTGTGGGTTATAAGGGCTAGAGATTGTCTGGTGCTGCACAGTAACTGCCCATGCGCGTGCCCTTACACTGCAGTAAGTGGAAACTATCCTCTTACCCCCAGCATGATTGAATGGTGGAAACCAGAACTGGACACTATATTCCAGCAAGGGTCAGACCATGGGACATATACAATTTGAGTACTAGAGCACAGCATGAAGGTTTCATTGATCATAGCACCACAGACAATGAGGGCTGAAGGGACCTCGGGGGGTGACATCTAGTCCAACCCTCTGCTCCAAGCAGGACCAGCCCCAACTACATCATCCCAGGCAAGGCTTTGTCTAGCCGGATTGGCAAAACCTCCAAGGATGGAGTGTCCACCACTTCTCTGGGTAACCTGGTCCAGTGCTTTACTGCCACCCCAGTGAAAACGCTTTTTCCTAATATCCAACCTCAATTTTCCTTGCTGCAACGGGAGCCCATTGCTCCTTCTGCCATCTGCCCCCACTGAGACCAGCCCAGCTCCATCCTTTTTGCAGCCCCCCACAAGGAAGCCGAAGGCTGCTATTCAACCCCCCTCAGTTTTCTCTTCTCCAGACTAAATCAGCCCACTTCCCTCAGCCTTTCCCCACAAGTCAGATGTGATGCACATTTAGGATACTCTGCATAACTCACTTGCAGCTTCATCGCTTGTAAGGACAGATGCCTGCCAATGATTGCTTAAGGTGCAAAGAGTCATTAATTTGACTCCATAAATTCAGGGGGTGTTTTCAGCTTGTTACTTTTGAAGTATAGTCCCCCTCAGATTTGGAAAGCTTGGGGGTTTCAGGGATTTACAGGTTTTCAGTTCAAGACTGTAATAAAATGTATGTGCTCTAAGGTGATGATAGAAAAGGGTGTTTCTCTCTTTTTATTCACACCCCAGTGTAGACGCACACAAGCGGTGCGTCTACACAAGACGCTAACTGAGCAGTAGCTTTATGCCCATGTGCATGCCCTTCACACTGCAGTAGTGTGCAGGGCAAAACATGTGCCAAGACGCTACTGCGCAGTAGTATTAGGCTACCACATATTAGCATCACTAAAAAGCCATGTGCCAATGCACCAGTTACCATGCATTGATTTAATACATTGTTATGCAAGTACTAAATTTAATGCGCCATAACTATGGTGCATTAATGGACATGTAGACATCCCCAGGGTACCCCTTTCCCTTCATTTTTAGAGTCTGGCTGTTCTGAAGCTCCCCAGCATGGCATGAGGCTCTGGTTTGAGAGCCAGGGTGCTTTTTAGCAGTGCTGTCAGCTTGTCTAGCCAAACTTTGAATGATCTCCAGTATCTTCTTCCTTGTGGTGCCTTAACCTGATATTCCTTTCTGTCGTCCCTCCCCATGACATTTCAAAAGTGAATGCACGATGATTTTTTTTTTTGCACTGAGATTGACAGAAGGCTCTTTGCAACCAGAAAGAAAACCCAAATTTATACCTAAGTGGTTCTGGAAAGAAAAACCTATCTCTTGCTCCCAGGCAGAGACTAGAAAACGGTGCGAAGGCTGGAGCCTCTGCATCTCTAACTATCCGAACTTAGTTGCGTCGTCAGGGCCCTCTAGTGGAAATGCAAACGATGCTGATAGAAGGGTTTTGTTCTGCCAGCCTCGCTGCCTTCTGTCTGGGGGGCTGCGTACACACGGGGGGTTTTGTCAGCCTGGCTATGTTGGAAGAGCTCAGTCCTCGGTCTTAGGCTGAGCTTTCACGGGCTCCAGCAGAGCCACCTCCTTTCCTCATCCAGAGCAGCGAGGTTTGGTTTTGGCAGTGCAAGGTGTAAAGCGGAGGGGGAAATCATGGTGCTCCTCAGAAATGCGACCCCTCGCAAGAAAAGCTAAGTGTGGGCACTGTGAGTACACTACCCTTTGAGACTGTGCACGTGCAGCTTGAAGGTTGGTTGGAGCAAATGTTGCAGCCTGCCAAGGGCTCGATCCCCAAGAACTGCTGTCTGCCGACTGTCCGAGTTTGATGTCCCACCCTGCCTTCAGGATAGACACCACCAGTATCCTTCTGCAAATTATGAGCAATGATTGAGGACACCAGGGAAAGTTAGCTCACCCACTCTTACCAATATTGCTTCGACAGAGAAAGGCAGACACTGCCAAGAAGCAGGTGCAGCCCTCCTGGAGAGGGAGGGTAGTTCAGCCATATCCAAGTTCAGTCTTGAGACACCTTTGTTCAGCAGGATCACGCAGGGCACGTTATTTATGTCCCACGTGTGTCTCCATTCTCCCTCTGTAAAACAGTGATACCAGCACTTCCCTGCCACGTAGTGGCATGGTGAAGAAACGTGCGTTTACAGTGGTGAAGGCCTCAGATACCAGAGCAATAAGGGACATCTCAGGACCTTGGACAATGTCTTCGCTGAGAGTTTGGGTCAACCTTCACGTTGTCCAAAGCCTATACCCTCTGACTGTCTATTGTCTCAGCCCCTGGCACCCAGGAAGCTCTGCTGAACTTCCAGGTTTCAAGTGGTCCCTGTCCCTATTCACCCCTTCACCCATCACCTTCTGCGGTGAGTTTATAACTCATCCCGGTGTGTCAGACAGGAGCATGCGTATAAAGGGGCAAGACGGGGTATTTGTCCAATGCTATCATTTACTCAAGGAGTGCTGCTGCGTGTCCCCTACAGGGGAGAGGGCTCTTTAAATCCTTCCCCATTTCCCCCCCAAATTATCTATGTCCTTGGCACAAGAAGCCCATCAGCAACAATCCCGCAAGTCACCGTTCCTACCTCCCAGATTCTCTGTGCTCTGCTTTCCCTCTCTGCTGTAAGTGGAGACAAGCCCAGAAGAAGAGGAAGTAGTAGTCTAGAAGGGTTCAGCTAGGAAATGCGGGATTAATCTTAGTGCTGTGCTTGAGAAATGTGGACTACAACCTGGATCACTTTGGTGCAGGGCATCAGGAGAGGGGAGCTGGCGTGAGGCTCACACGGGTTGAGGGATGCCCTCAAGGTCTGCCACAACTGCATCATAAGTACACCCTTACACAGATAAAAGTGTACAGATTCAGGCACAAGGCACCAGAGGGTTGATGGGGGCTTAGCTTGCAATGTCAGATGGCCATCAACTTGTGTGGTGGACTGTATTCCTGGGATCTGAGGGAGGAGCTGACTGATTTCTAAGGGCTTTTTTTCTTTTCAAGGCAGATCCTTCCCCAACCAGTTAATCAAGACAGATTCACGAAGCCCATTTCAAGTCATCAGTCTTCCTGCATTATGCATTTCTTTTGATGACTGAGCCCACAAGCAAGAGAGAGGAATACAAATGCATAGCCATCACTGACTTCTCTCCCAGGAATCGAGGCAATGAATGGGATAGTAAAACAACCTCTGGCTGAAAAATGGCTTCAGCTTGAGCACAGCAGAAAGAACAGCTGCAGCCAGGAAAACACAATTAGCCAAGGCACCATCACCAATGCAATCATGTTTTCCCTTTCTCTTTGAATGCATTATGGCCCTTAACAGCTGCCTGTGCAGCACTTCCCAACTGCAGGACTTCTCTGCACAATTTTTGGGAGGCTTATTAAGGTTGAAAGAGAGCCATTCAAAATGGGGGTTAGAGAGGAGGTGGCCCCCTCTGACCTAAACTTGACTATTGCTTGAGCCATGAGTTGACCCGTGAGTCAGGGTAGGCATGGGGAGGACAGGTGGTGCGAGACCCTTGGCCTCATGGGATCCAGACTGCAGTGGTTGTGTTATTATCCATTTGTGATTTCCATAGCTTTCCAACTAGGCCAGGCATGAAGAAGGCACAGGGTTGGATCCTCTGGGCTGCCAAGTTTTGCAAAAAAACCCCAAAATTGTACTTCCCGAGGGTACCGCTCCTCTATAGGAGGAATTTCCACTGGTAGACGTGCTTCTCATATCAACAGCTTGCACTACATTGTGGTGAGAGATGATTGCTGGAGAAGGCATGGTGGATTCAAGCTCCAATATGCCTTGTCCTCCAATGCACCAGTGGCTGAAATAAATGTCAATCCCCCACTGCTCTAAGCACCAGGGGGTGCGTTCATCAGCGCGAAGCTCAAGTGTATCTGCTCACCACCTCCAGGACCCAACATGGGCCATTTGAAGTACAACTGCATGGAGTTTGAGAGCCTCTCTCTGCCAACAACCTTCATAACCTCACAGAACCAATATAGCGAACAACTTGATGCCAATCCATTGCATTTACTTGACCTTAATAGCCCATGTGGGCTTTTTCTTTTTGTTTAAAAAAAAAAAAAAGATCTTTTAAAAAAAAAAAAAAGATCTTTTAAAAAAAAAAAAAAGATCTTTTAAAAAAAAAAAAAAAACTCCTTGGGGTTTTTTTTTTTTTTTTAAAAAAAAAAAAAAAAAAAAGCTTAATATCTCAGGTCCCATGTGCTGTAGATTTCTTGCTGCACTTGCATTTGATGGCAGAAGCCCGGCACTTCTGTGCGGATTTGTTTCCAGATCTAAGGATGTTGAAGATGGAGCAGCACACGTGGCTGTTGCCTTGCGGTGGTGCAATGCAATGTTTTCTCTGTGGTTTACTGAGTTCAGACAGAAGAACGGAAACTGGAGTCACTTCAGATTGTCCTTTCATGGTGATTTCCTGCTAATTTGAAGGCGTATGCACCAGTTGCCTTTCCACATGCAGTTATACTATATATAGCCTGTCCATGATATACAGTGGATTACATATGTTCATGGCATGACTAGTATAGCCCGAAAGTTTTGTTACAGTCAAACCACAGGGCAATTCAGTAATGCATTGGGCAAAGAAATCACGTTCTAGGTGAGACAATTATTCTTCTACTGTCCTTCCTCATCGGTGGTGACAAGAGAATATCTTCAGCTATGATATTTTACTCATGGTTTACAAACCCATTTCTTTTTCCATGTATTTTATTTTATACGTGAAGTGTCTTGCTGCAACACTGGACTTCTCTTCATGCTTTTGCAGGCCTCCTGAGGAGGAACTGCTGACTCCAGCTTCAAACTGCTTTGTGGCAATGTTTCCCCCGGTGGACTTTTCCCTGAAATCATCCCAGAAGTCAACTGTCAGTGCAATTTGGCTCCAGTTATGGATAACCAGTTGGCACTGATAACCTCCTAGGCCGCTGCACCCTAGAAGCCATGTGTGTCAAAAGCCACTTGACCTGACATGTATTAAGATGTCAGAGACAGTACTCGACTGCAGTTTCTATTCGTTAGTCACAGCCTTAGGTTTCTGAAACCCTTACACTAGCAATTACAAATGAGATGGAAGTGTGCTAACCTAGCACGCGGAGGAATACCTGACTTGGAACACTGCTGTATTTTTTTTAACCTAAAGAGTTTCACTTAGAAGCAAAATAAATCATCTTCTTAAAGCATCTATAATTTCTCTCTCTAAATCCAAGCGTGAGACAGCAAATGGATGCTAAATTCCTTGCAAAAAAAGCAAGAAAGACTAGCAGGGGAGTGTGCAACAGACCCTGCTAAACCATTTATAATTCCCCTTGGTCCGACATTGACTTGGGGGAGAGGTTTAGTCCGTTTCCTTCCTTGCGACCAGTCTGTTCCTATAACTGGTTTCCACTGAAGGTCCTGATGCTCAGACCCCTAGCACTGATGAGAATGATTACATCGATTGCAAGACAGCATTGTTTTTGATCAGATGTTGCAGTCCCTGGTAGGCAAGGAAGGGGCTGTGTTTTAGTGCTGTAAGCCCCAGCACCATAAGCAGCATCGAGGAAGACAGAGAAGAAAATAGTAGCGCCAGTGGGACGTCCTGGAAGACGTTTGTAGAGGACATAGGCAAGCAGGATGCAACACTGCCAAGGGAAGTGGAAAAGGGCATTTGTCAGTAGAGCACGCATGGTCATTAGCACTACCCCACTCCATCCATCTAGCCATGTCTCTTGTAGAAGATGCCAGGTGGTCTAGGAGATGCTACTGGCATGTTTCCTCTGGTGTTTCTGCACTCAGAGTACAACCTCCATGACACATAGCAGCACAGATAGCAAAGAGGAATCTCAGTGCTGCCATTCTTGCAGAAACCGGTTTATTATACCTGCCGCGCTAAAAGGATATAGTCAAAGTTGGAAAGCCTGGTATTTGACCTTTCCCTTACCTTATCTCTGCTTGTAAAATCTGCCTCGTTATTTGCTTTTGATTCAAAGCAAATGGTTCCCTTGTTTTCTCGGAAAAAAACCCTGAAATTAATGCTAGTAGCAGAATAGTTGTGTGCAACGTGTGTGTGTGTGTGTCTGTACATTCATGGATGTATATAGACACACACGATGAGTTGGGGAAAATCAATGCAGAAATCGGGTTCAGTGAAAATCTTCCAAAGGGAATGGAAAAACTAGTTATTTTTTTCTTTTTAATTATAAATTATTATAACCCCACTAGTGTCTTTCTAAGAGATCCTCTCCTTTGACAGATTAATTATGAATTTTTACTTCTTAGTCTATTGAAAGTTGTTTGCTCAGGCTTCATTCCTTTTTACAAAGCATAATTTGCAAGAGAAATATATCTCCACTAGTATTTGATTTTGTGTATAAAATTTAGGACTGGCTGACTAATTCATTGCCACTACGGTAATAGTCACTGAAAATTCTGACACTTCCGTTGAATCATTATTTAGGAATAATTTTTTTTTCTATTATTCTACCGAGCGCTCATAAAAATGAGCTCTTGTTAATATGCCTATTCATTTTGCTGCATTGAAATTAAAGTTACCGGCCAGCTTGGGTCTTCCATGTTGCCTGTGCAAAAATGGAAATTGGTTCAGGTTCATTGAAGGCAAAGCCTTGGGTAAAATTCAGGATCTTTATTTTCACAGAGAAGAGAGGCTATCAGATCAGTCATCATCTTAAGGGGAATGGAAGAAACGTGCCTAGAGTTGCAGCATGCCATTATTTATCTAGAAGCCATTTTCTCCAGGCCTGTGTCCGTCCACTGATCCTCTCCTTTTGCTTCTCTCCTACATTAGGGATTCAGGGACATTGACCTGATAAAATTCAAAGAGAGTGGAGCCAATCTGACTGGCTTTCAGTTGGTGAATTATACAGACACCATCCCAGCCCGGATCATGCAGCAGTGGAAGAGCAATGATGCCCGGGAGCACCCTCGAGTTGACTGGAAGAAGCCAAAGGCAAGTGGTATAGAAAGCCAGTTGTTTAAGGTAGTATCAGCCAACCTCAGGTGCTAATAGTCTTATGTCTCAATATTCAGCTAATATTCTTATGTCTCAATAAGCAGCTTGAGCTATTCTCAGTTTTTCTTGCATAAAGCATGCCCCAGCCATATAATAAAACACACCTTGTTTTTGAAAGGCAGAAGGGAGGAAAAAAGATCTTTCCTTGTAGTAAGCGAGAGTGCAGCATTTGCAAAGCATTTCATCTAGAAGAATAAGAGACTAAGACTGCAAGTCTCTTCAGCTTCTCTTCCTCTCTGTAGTCTTCTAGGGGGCAAGGTACATAGCCTACAAAATAGTGGAGATAGCATCCAGATTCCTGTTATCATGCTGGAAATGTCACGTGAAAGCATGAAAACAAAGTAAATTGCCCTGAAACCAATCATCCAGTGAGACTTCAGATAGCGGTCCCACACCAGGAGCTCCTGTGGGAGGAACCAGTACACCTACATGTCTATATGTAAGATCAACCCACGCTAACAGACGATGCTCCTCTCTCGTTCCTCTTTTAGTACACATCTGCTCTTACTTACGATGGAGTTCGGGTGATGGCCGAGGCCTTCCAGAGCCTACGTAGGCAGCGGATTGACATCTCCCGTCGAGGAAATGCTGGGGATTGCCTTGCAAATCCGGCCGTTCCTTGGGGTCAAGGCATTGACATTCAGAGAGCTCTGCAGCAGGTAGAAACGACCCCCTGCTGCTCTTTCCAAACAGGATCAAAGCATTGTTCTTCCCAAGGGTAGGCTTCCTCTATACCAGAGGCATTTTGTAAGAGGTTCCTGGAGTGAGACCCTGGGGATAAGAGTTTCAGATGGTTGATTTTTGAGGCTTCTGTGGATCATAAGGAGGTAATTAAGTGACAGTTAACTGGTATGGACAACATCTCCAATTCCCTACAAATACAGTCCCAAGCTCATCTCGAGCAGGTCAAAACATTTGAGGTTTCTTTTCTGTTCTTCTGCATTGTTCTTGCACGTGCGGTTGATCATTTCACCCTTATCCATCCTTCTCAGGTGCATTTTGAAGGATTAACTGGCAACGTTCAGTTTAACGAGAAAGGTCGTCGGACGAACTATACCCTCCACGTGATGGAAATGAAACACGATGGGATCCGGAAGGTAACGCAGAGGAGCTCGTGTCTGAAGGCAGCAGGGCACAGCTCAGGGCCTGGGGGGGCAATGGGATTTTCTCCTCGTGAATCGGGAAACGGAGGACTTTTGTGTAAAGCAGCTGATGACCTGAGCGCTCCCTGTGAGTGAAAGAAGGGGTGAGAGAGAAACCTCAGCGCATGATGTAGATGCCATAGGTGGGAGGGATTTTCAGAGGCAACCTCTGTTGGCCTAATTCTCATCCCATTGTCGTCAAGGGGAGTTTCACCGCTTAACTTCAACGGGAACTCAATGCCGGCTTGACGACCAGGATTTCCAGCTGACCTCGGTGCCCATCATCAGAACGCAATTTTCAGAAGGGCCCAATTTCCATTTAGGCACAAAAATAAGTAGCCAGATTCTCCGAACTGCTCTGCTCATTGTAGGGACTTACTGCGTTTTGACTTCTTTTGAAAATCCAACCACAATGGGAGCGGTGGGGAACCTTTAAAATTGGAAGTCCTGCATAGGTGGCTAATGGGAGCTAAACCCTTTTGAAAATCTAGCTCTGTTCATGGGTGTTGAGCCCTTGAAACTCAAACCCTTTTGAAAATCTGACTCCATCTGCACTCTCCCACTTTCATAAAAATACTCATATGGAGAGAGATTTTTTCCTCCTTTGTCCTTTGGAATTTGAAGTGCTTTAGAAACATTTTTGGTGGATGAAGAAGGCTACAATTATGCAGTGAGCTGAAGCAAGACTATTAAATAATTTAGGATTTGTGTTACCCACTGAAAAAGACACAGATGCGTGTTTAATGAGGGAAAATAGCACATGATATTTCCACATA
>NW_017729000.1:4152919-4154730 GCF_001723915.1 Gavialis gangeticus | reverse complement strand
TGTTTAATGAGGGAAAATAGCACATGATATTTCCACATATGCTTCATTCACAGAGAAACTGTATTGCACAGGATCTGTGGTTATACCTGCAGCATTCAGGGTCAAGTCAGACCCCACTAAAAAGGACTCACTAAAATGCAGTTCCTGACATGTGTTATTCCCTTTGGGGAAATGTTTTGTGCAGTTTTATATTTTGGTGATAACTGGCTAGCAAGAGATGTGCGGAGGCAGAACTTTTTTTGTTAGTCAAAACAGGATCTTTCCTCCAGCATGGTGATGTGCATCTGCATAACTGAAAATTATGTATGTGCTTGTACAGCACACAGTATAATGGAAGTCCTAGTCTGTGTTTGCGATGCAGAATTGCTACCACAAAGGTTATAATATAATAACAGCAATTATAGGCAGTAGAAAAGCATAGGAGAACTGAGCACTGACAAAAAGTGTTGCCATTAACTCAGTGTGAAAGCAAGATGACCAAGATAGACCCCACATGTTAGGCTTCACATCTATTGCAGAAATCCTTGCAAGCTATTTCTAGTGTAGCGTGTGGTCTATTGGCTCAAGTAGGTGAGAAATGCAAAATAAATACTTTTTTTTCCCACTTGCATTGCTCTAAAGCAGAGCTTTGGAAGCTCTTTGCTCACATTATTTCCTTTTTCATTCTATACAATAAAGAGAGATGAGAATTGTCTGCTGTTTTGTTGGTTTTTTATCCCCTGCATTGCCATGATCTCTAATGATCCGTCAACAGGCTACTGGTCTTGCCCTCTATTAATACTTTTCTCCATGTAATGAGATAAGAAATCCCTTTCACGTCAACAGAGCTCGTGCAACCTCACCCTGGCTTATTTTTGATGGAAAAAGTCTTGTAAAACCAAGCCTCCAGAATGAACTTCCCGTTGATACTCACAGCTTCCTACTGTGCCTGTGAGCTGCGGTGGCAAAGACTGGATCCCTGATCATTAATAACATCGGGTGCTCTCTCTTATTGCCTGGTAGATGCATGTGTAACTCTACATTTTTGTAATGTTAGACAAACCCCATTTCCCTCTTTTTAACCTATCTTCTCCTTTTGCCCCTGATTTGTCCCCATTCTTCAAGGCATCTTAGGAGTTGATCTGTTACTCGTGCAAGTCTTTAGCTGTGATGAGGATTCTTATGGGCCTAAAGAGGCCTGTTGTGCCTTAGTGGTGGCCATTTAAAAAAAAACACATATGAACAAGTCATTCCACAATGATATGAGTTTCTTTAGTTATTTACTTGCCTAAGTAGAAGGCTTGGAGAGAAGCAATTATTTTTTTTAAATACATACATACACAGAGCAATGTTTGGCATCCATTTGCCTAGGTTTAGGCCTGCATGGGGGAAAAGGTTAAGTATGCAGGAGCATTATTAGCACTTTGCTGGGTTATGGCCAGGGTGAGACTGGGCAAACCTACTGGTACTCTGATCTCCTCTTGGTTCGGGTTGCAAAGAGACTTCAGCGGGGAGTCATGTTCTTTCTGTCATTCGCAGATTGGCTACTGGAACGAAGATGAAAAATTTGTCCCAGCAGCCACCGATGCACAAGGTGGCAACGAATCCATGAGTCTCCAGAACAAGACATACATAGTTACCACAATTCTAGTAAGTTTTTTCACATCTCCCTCAAAACTTTCTCCGCTTACGTTTCTTGTGCACGGTCTCCCCCTTTTCTCGAAACATTTTACATAAAATAATAACAGCACTAAGTTGAGGAAGGACGGGTTGAATGAATGGACTGTAAGGTAGATAGAAAGCTGGCTGGATCATCGGGCTCAACAGGTAGT
>NW_017729000.1:4148532-4152805 GCF_001723915.1 Gavialis gangeticus | reverse complement strand
AGTGCACCCTCAGCAAGTTTGCAGATGACACCAGGCCAGCGGGAGTAGTAGATACACTGGAGGGTAGGGCTTGGATTCAGAGGGACCTAGACAAATTGGAGGATTGGGCCAAAAGAAATCTCATGAGGTTCAACAAGGACAAGTGCAAAGTCCTGCACTTAGGGCAGAAGAGTCCCATGCATTGCTACAGGTTTGGGGCCAACAGGCTAAGCAGCAGCTCTGCAGATAAGGTCCTGGGGGTTACAGTGGACATGATATGAGCCAGCAATGTGCCCTTGTTGCCAAGAAAGCTAACGACAACCTGGGCTGCATTGGTAGGAGCGTTGCCAGCAGATCAAGGGAAATAATTATTCCCACCTATTATGCACTAGTGAGGCCACATCTGGAGTCCTGTGTCCAGTTTTGGCCTCCCCACTACAAAAAGGCTGTGGACAAGTTGAAGGGAGTCCAGCAGAGAGCAACAAAAGTGGTTCAGGGGCTGGAGCCACAGGGCTTGGTGAATAGCTATTCACCAGGGCACCCTTGGGTAAAACCAGGAGTAATGGCCATGAACTCCTGGGAGACCATTTCAGGGTCAACATTAGGAAAAACTTCTTCAAGGTCAGGGTGTCCAGACTGTGGAATAAGCTCCCTCCAGAGGTGGTGTGATCGCCTACCCTGGAAATCTTCAAGAGGAGACTGGGCAGTCACCTTGCTGGGGTGACCTGATCCCCAGTTGACTTTCCTGCCTGGTGCAGGGGGCTGGACCCGATGATCTTTTGAGGTCCCTTCCAGCATTGCAATCTATGAACAACGTGGGAGGAGCTGAGGGAACTGGGCTGATTTAGTCTGGAGAAGAGAAGACTGAGGGGGATTGAATAGCAGCTTTCAAGTCCCTGCAGGGGGGCTGCAAAGAGGATGGAGCTGGACTGGTCTCAGTGGGGGCAGATGACAGGACAAGGAGCAATGGGCTCCAGTTGCAGAAAGTAAAGTTGAGGTTGGATATTAGGAAAAACTTTCTCCCTAGGAGGATAATAAAGCACTGGAACAGGTTACCAAGGGATGTGATGGAGTCTCTATCTTTAGAGGTTAAGACCTGGGTAGACAAAGCCTTGTCTGGGATGATGAAGTTGGGGCTGGCCCTGCTTTGAGCAGGGGGTTGGACTAATTGTGACCTCCGGAGGTCCCTTCTCTCCCTCATTTTCTGCTGCTGTGATTCTTCTGATAGTCCCAAAAAGTGTTTGCAGTTGCCTTGGATAATTACATATTTCAGATATTGAGCAGACATTAAGCCTACTGAACAGAAGGAAACACAAAACAATATGATAGATACAAGAAACATCAAGAGAGGTTAAACTAAATGCATCATACCTGAGTTTTATATTCCCAGCTAAGACTTAGAGCTGTAATGCTGGGGAATATTCTTCTGTATTCTGCCTAAATAACAGAGAGGTGAAAGCTTCCTTAAAAAAAAAAAACTCGGGCATAACTATGAAGGAACATCAGGCACCTCCATATTTTTTTATATTTAATGTACTGTGCCGTTGCATCTTCTTACCTCACAGAGATTGACCAATGAAGACTCAGTCAATGTGACAGATTTGGGGACCTAGAAATGGAAGCTATTCTATCCCTTTTGGTGACTGTTGAAGATGCCATATCACTTCTCATTGATTAGGTCCAATTGATTAATTGAGGAAGGTTCATTCAAAATTTTGCCCCATGAAGACCTGGAATAAATGGGCCAAGGGTCCAAATTCTTCATGAAACTGGCTGTGCTGAAAGAGCAGTGTAGCTAGTACCCTAGTCTGAAAGCATGACGTGAGGAGGGAGAGGCATGGCAGAATAATTTGCTTTCTCTCTGCCAGGAAGACCCGTACGTGATGCTCAAGAAGAACGCCAACCAGCTTGAAGGCAATGACAGGTATGAAGGCTACTGCGTGGAGCTTGCTGCTGAGATCGCTAAGCATGTTGGCTACAATTACACGTTGGAGATAGTGAGAGATGGGAAGTATGGAGCCCGGGACCCTGACTCTAAAACATGGAATGGCATGGTGGGAGAACTGGTGTATGGAGTAAGTTTCCAGCCTTGTCCATTGGTTCATAATGACTTTATTGAAGTCCACTCATCATGAATTACTGCCGTTACTGGGTTTCAACAGGCCCTAGCACACGTGGATGTATATACAAGCTATCCTAGGCTATAAGATCTAATTGGCAAGACCTTCTGATGCTCCTTTCTGCTAGCTGAGCTGCGAGCAGCTTCTGCTAGGGCAAGGGTACATTGCCGCCTGCTTACACAGATAAGCACAAAGCTTTCCCTCCTCCTGTGAGCCTCTGGCACAGAGTCAGGCTCAACCTATACCCCAGTCCCCAAGTGAGAGCTAAGCTGGCCTTTAAACCAGCTTGAATCTCCAAGTTCAGCTTTCCAACCTGGATCTAGTTTGGGGCATAAGTTTTTCTAAGCCCTCATTCTGGCTTTTCCTTGGGAACAAACATACACCCCCAAAATAAAGAAGGCCACAGCCTGCAGTCAGCACAGCCTCCTATCCACTGTCATTACCAGTTTCCTCTGCTTCTCCAATATATCAAGCAGTTGGGCAAGATGGTCTTTTGAGCTCCAGCTGTCTTGACCTCCCACACTCATCCTCCTTTCCTGGGTGAGCCCTGAAATCTTCTGACATGCACAGGGCCAAGGAGGATTTTGTGAGTCTTGGTTATCTTGCAGTCCTTGGCCCCGTAGGAAAAATGCATTCAAGAACTAGAGATGATTGTCCCATTGCATCTTAATAAGACATCCACATCTTGTGCTTGGACATGCACGTAAGCGCCTACAGACGCTCTGATGCACTTACGCATGAGTCTGAATGCCCCAACACAAGATGCGTTTGTCCTCTTAATGCATCAATGGTATCCTCTCTGTCTCACTCTGCTTCTCTCTCTCACTCCCTATCATTTTTAAAAGGTGCCATTATTATGTGTTGCTAGGTGCTTCAACCCCAACTCAGCTTTTAAACACTCACTTTGATAAAAGGTGAGCCGTTCAGCCTGTTACCGGTGTTCTTGTCAGTCGGTGTCAATTAGTGCAATCAGTTCCTATAGAACTTGAGTACCATGCTTTAGGTTTAGCCAGCAGCAACCAGCATGACCTTTCCTATTCAATAGCATGGGTTTAACACGTTGCGGCATATAATCTTCTTTTCAGGAGGAAAGCCTGCAGCTATGCCATGTCTCCCACTGCAGAGAAGCAGTCCAAAGGAGACCTGGGAAGAAAATTAAAGAGGCATCCTACCCCAAAACTGACACTGAGCACATCTGTGTTGCCAGCTTTTTTCTAGCAGGGTGCAAAATTGCCCCTGGCAACAGGTGGCTTAAAAATCATGGCTTTCTGACGAGTCGCATTCCCAACAGCCAAACGGGGGTTTTTTCAGAATCGCCTGTTAGTATTCCTGCTTTTTAACCGTGCACCCTGCCCCTTGCCTTTACATCTGGTTGCTGGATGACTTTGATCATTATTCACTAGAGCTGGCTGCAAATTTCCCATCTGAACAATTTTCTGCTGGAAAATTCAGTTTCCACAAAAACGAGATTATTCCCTGGGGGAGTTGAAATGAAATCTTTTCTTTCAGGTTGGTTCAGCCTGAATTGGGATTTTTTTTGTGGCTGCGATTGTTGCTGCTGTTGAACTGACTGGAAGCGTTTAGTTTTTAATGCATTCAATACAGCATCAAACTACTTTTCCCTTTCAGACTGTTGCTCTATGGTAGCTGTAGTTCTGTTTTTCATTCTCTTGTATGGGCCAAGGTAGGTTCCAGACTACAAGTCCCATGATGCAGTGCAAATCAACCCTCTGGTGAAGTTCTGTACTAAGTGCATCATGGGAAACTTAGAAATTTGACATGAAGGAGAGAATGGTATGATCAAGCTTCCAAACCCCTAATCCTACAAAATACTTAGTCAGAAGGGGAGGGGGAAACACTTTTTTATGCTGAAATGACTCAAAATAAAGTCTTTGGGGGCTATTTCAGCCAAGGGAAAAGGAAACATTTTGCTTTGAGAAATGTAAAACAATGAGTTGGGTTTTTTTGACTGAAAATGTTGTTTTTAAAATATCCCCTTTTTTAATTTATGTTCCATGAAAAAAAACCCAAAATTATAGCTTCTCTGTCTGACTTGGACAGTAAACCTTATTGAAATGTCAGAATGAAAATTCCCAATTTCCCCCAACTGCATTTTTCAATCATCACTGCCAAAACAGACACCATATAAACCTCAACCACCTCATGAGCAACAT
>NW_017729000.1:4141164-4143532 GCF_001723915.1 Gavialis gangeticus | reverse complement strand
CCAAAACAGACACCATATAAACCTCAACCACCTCATGAGCAACATTGCTGCACATCTGTCTACATGTTACATACATATATTATGCAATTAACTGCTTCATCATGCAATACATTTAGACTGGCCACACATATGAAGTGAGACCAGCCACAAGCACAAAGTAATTAAGACACAGGCTTATGAAAGCACTTGAGCATAGTAGGTGACTGAAAGTCACTTTTGGGAGTCCCACAAGGGTGAAGTACAGTCAAAAAACCCAAAGCTGAATAGATTCAGTCTTCACAGGTTAGTCTAAGCTGCGTAGATTGAACCGATCAGCAAGTGAACAGACATTCACTTTTGATTTTGGAAATGCAGCCACATGCCTGCAGTGGATCAAGCCAGAAGCTGAGGGAGGGGGGCGGTGCTAGAGCACACATCACCGCTCAGCTGGAGCAGACAGCTTGGGCCAAGGCTAGTGCACCCATTCTGGGCGGGGGGTGGCATTGCAGAGGAGGTGCAAAGCATCCTGGGATGCTGGGGGACTGTGAGTTAACTTGAACCTAGAGGGGATCTTGGACAGAAGTTCAGTAAACCAATTTAACCTAAATCAGTTCAGTCTGATACTACATCCATCCAGGTTTATCTTAAATCAGTTTTGGTCATTTTGAAAGTGGTTTATGTGCACTGAACTTCTGTTGCATTACAGATTTGAACCAGTTTCCGATCCCTTATGCTGCTTTATGTATAATGCCTGTCCCTGGCCAGAGTGTATCCTTATACCCTTGAACATGATACACTTTCCATGTTCAGACGCACTGTAAAATAAACAAAATTTCCACAGGTGTCAATGGAAATGTTCCCCTTCTGACGCATCATAGAATAAAAAAGCATCTCCTGCTACAAATAAACACCCTGGTGCTATCTCTCAATCAGCCTGCTTTTCTCCCATCTCTTCTGATGTCTGCAGGATACAGTTTCTTCTCCTTTTTAAATTTTTTCCTTTTTTTTTTTAAACTGAAATGGGATGTCAGAAACCTGGAATCATGACATCACTGGGTGAATCAGACAAGAGGAGCTGACTAGTGGGGGGGGGGAAGCTGTGATTTTAAAACACAAATAATCATCAGTAATGAAAAGAAAGGAAATAACATGCCAGTCTGATGGGATTTTTTTAGCCCTTCTTTTGTCATTGGCTTCTCCTGATTAGACCACCCTATGATATCAGAGAGTGACAGTGGATTGAGAGAGAGAGAGAGAAGGAATGAGAAAAAGGAGGCTGGGGAAGGGTCTATTGGGGCATGTTCTCTCCAGAGTGTGAACCTGTTACCCGTCTCTTTTTTTCAGAGAGCTGATGTTGCTGTTGCACCATTGACCATCACCCTTGTTCGAGAAGAAGTTATTGACTTTTCCAAACCGTTTATGAGCCTAGGCATCTCCATCATGATAAAAAAACCTCAGAAATCCAAACCCGGAGTGTTTTCCTTTCTGGATCCCTTGGCTTATGAGATCTGGATGTGCATCGTCTTTGCCTACATTGGAGTCAGCGTTGTCCTCTTCCTGGTCAGCCGCTTCAGCCCGTATGAGTGGCACACCGAGGAATTTGAAGAAGGGCGCGACCAGCCAGCTGCTGATCAAACTAATGAATTTGGGATATTTAACAGTCTCTGGTTCTCCTTGGGAGCCTTTATGCAGCAAGGATGTGATATTTCACCAAGGTTGGTTGCTCTCCCCACACGAACCCTCCTTCAGCTCCTGCATTTTTAATCCTTTAAGGGCCCCTTTCTTTCCCGAACCATATATTTAGTTTTGTGAGTCACAGTTGTCCATTTAGAAACGGGCCAAAACAAAGAGGATTAACCTATTCATGCACTCTAGAGGTTAATTAAGTCAGACTGCAAGGAATCCATGTAGGTTTTGGTTGTGAAATACAAAACTCTGAGCAAGAAAGATTGCACAAAACCGCCCACCCTGTACCCAGTTTTACTCGCCTTTTGTTTTGTCGTTATTGTTTTCCTTGGAAAAACGACTCAAGAGAGCCATTTCAGCTTTGGCACAATGTAAGCTGACTATAAAGCTGGGTGAAGTGCCAAAGATATAAAGGAGCTGTGTTACAAAAGCTTTCGCAAAGAAGAATTGTTGAGCAAAAGAGATGCAGAATTTGAAGATTCGGTCATCATCCCTACAAATTTTTGCTTTTCCTTTCCATAAATAGCCATCTCTTTTCTATCCAAAAAAAAAAAAGTGAGCCTGCCTTCTTTCAATGGAAGAAATATTGCATAATTGACCCAGCATTTATGTATTTGCTTTTTACCAATATGGCTAATAATACAAAGTCCCCCCCACACACTTTATCTCACTCCTTGTAGTTCAAGGCAAAAAAAAAAAACTA
>NW_017729000.1:4107809-4136164 GCF_001723915.1 Gavialis gangeticus | reverse complement strand
TTGACCCAGCATTTATGTATTTGCTTTTTACCAATATGGCTAATAATACAAAGTCCCCCCCACACACTTTATCTCACTCCTTGTAGTTCAAGGCAAAAAAAAAAAACCTAAACCCTGTTCACAGGTCTCTAAGTGTTTTTCATTTATGCAAATTTTATATATGACATAAGTAGTAGGTTTGTCAAGTGAGAAATCCTTATTCCAGTGGTAGATGTATACTTCCCATGCAATGAGGAGATGAAGGAAAATCCAAGGCTTAGGTATGAATATATCCAGTGAAGGAAGAGGAGGACTCAGGTTCTGGGCATTTGTCATGGCTGCTAGAGATGTAAGAATAAGTTGTGGCTTTGGGTGTTGACCCCAAATTGGCCAACATTGGAGGTCTGATCTAGTCTTGTATTTTGGTTGGAGCTCCCATCTTATGGAAGAGTCTTCCCCAGCCTGATTTTGAATCTCAGTGCAGAGTTTGTGGTAGTCAGAAAAGTGATCCCATAGATTGGTACCTACATCTTCTGCATAGATATTCCCTTGTGATGTCTAAATCAGACGGGCTCTGGTAACAAGTCTCAGCCAGAGGTGTATTTTTTTCCCCCACCTGGTTGTTCGGGTTTTATTTTTCTTTTGTTCAAAGGAAATTTCAGTCTGAAAAGCATTTTGTTCTGTGTGAAGGCTGTAGATAGAAGTTAATTTTACACATACTGGGAAGGCAGCGAGAGCCTGGGGAACAAAATAAGAAATGATTCTGTCAGCAAATAGTGATAATACCAAAAAGCGCCCGCAAAGCTCTTGTATGAAGAAAATTGTAGTGTTGCTGTGACCTGCTTCTTGGCCGACTGTTCCCTGCTTGTCAAAATATTCATGAAATTCTGGCTATCAGAGAAACAAAGATCTATAGGACATGCAGAGAGCTGGAGCATTTGGGGTATGAATCTGCTTTAGAAAGGTTGTCATCTGATTGCTGATAATCAGGCATTTAGCAGACGTGTTCAGAAAGGAATTTCAGCTCCGTTGCCATTTACTAACTTGTACGTGTGTTCAGATCAGATGAGTTTATTCAAGATCTTGGGAGGTTTCAACGTTTTTTGGCCATTAGGTTCCATTCCAGTTCAGGATGGGAAATGGAAAGATAGGAAAAGAAGATTTTGGAAGGAAAAAGCCTGAAAAAAAATCACGTGAAAACCCTCAACACTTTATAATCCAAACTGAACCCTTTTGCGGGGGGCGGGGAGAATCAGTTTTAAATCACTGTTTCAAAACGAAAAAAAGTGTCTTGAAATATTCGGGGGGGGGTGTTCTCTCAGTAACACAACTGAAATTTTTTTAATGAAATCAATGTTTTTTCTATGGAAAATGTTGATGGCAGTAAAGCTGCATTTTCTGACATGAAATCTATTTCCAGGCAAAAAATGATCAATTTGCTGCTGCCATTGCACAGCGTGTTCAAACAATGTGTCCGGTTCCCTATGGGGTATTTTTGTCTGCCTTATCTTTGTTGGCTACCATGATGACAGCAGTTTTATCTCAGCTGGCAGCACCACAGTGAAACATTTTGTACACCCATCCTGCCTTGAGGCAAGACATGCTACATAGGCAGGGCAACCATTTCCCATCCCGTTAGGGGACTATCATATTTGTTCTCCATCAGCCAAAGAATTGAGCATCCCAGGGTCGGCCACAAACCCAGGCATCCTGATTATATTTCTGTGCCAGGCAGCTGCCTAAAACTGCATCTCCATTTGCCAGCTGCTGTGGTTATGAAAGAGAGCCGGGATAATGGCTAAATAGTCATGGATATACTTCCTTTGAGGACTCCATGATTGCATGGGGTATAATGGGAAGGGCGGTATTGGTGTATGCTGGTTTCAGGTGCTAATGCTTCTGGAGAAGAGCCACTTGGGTCAGGGGTGTGTGGCATGTGTATGAAATTATTTTTGTAGTGTCCCGCTCTGGATCTGTGCTTGAAAAGGTTTCCATTGGTGAAGCATGGACATGGATATTTCCAGATACGGTGGGAGAAGTGTCCATCAAGTGTCATAACTCTAGGGGAGAAGTTCAGTGACGCCAGGGGATAATCTTGGAGCTGTAGCTAGGGGTAATGTATGTGTAGTGTCCCTGTGCAGAGGCTGGAGTTGTGTGCAATGTTGGTGTGTGCAGAAGGCAAGCTGTTTTGGGAATGAAAAAGATGCACTGCAATTGAAACGGTCTGATATCAGCAAACAGCCTGAAAACTCAGTTGGCTGCCTGGTCAGACGGCTCCCGTGGCTTCCATCAGACTCCGTTC
Organism: Gavialis gangeticus; assembly: GCF_001723915.1. Classification (NCBI taxonomy): domain Eukaryota; kingdom Metazoa; phylum Chordata; order Crocodylia; family Gavialidae; genus Gavialis; species Gavialis gangeticus. Next base: position 4,133,883 of record NW_017729000.1, on the reverse strand, counting down.
AGAAATTGCTGGATGGAAATCTCTGCCCTGGGTTCAGCAGCAAGGAAGAGCAGATGATTGCACTGATCACTGCTACCCCCAGAAGCTCTGAACCTGTGCTTTCTAGGCCCTGAATGAAATGCAACAGAGCTGGGCTCAGATTGGGAAAAAGGACAGAAATTGCTCAAAACTGCAAACAGTTTCATGAATGTGTTTATGGGCAGAAATCAGTCAAGGCTGGAACAGGCCATAAACCATTATGCTGTGCAAAACACTACCCAACGGTTTAGGAAGTTGCAAAAAGCATTTGTTAAATGCAAAACACAGGACCAGGAAGAAGCTGCTGATGGCAGGCATGTGTTCAAGGTAGTTAATAAATATTCTGCACCCAGTCATCAAGACCTACAGGAAAGGAAGTGTGGAAAAAAATAGCACTTGAGTCTTACCTGTTTCCAGAATGCACTTCGACATATTCGGGTGGGAAACTCAAAAGGATCCAAACTCATGACAGCTTGAAAGAGTTGGGCCTTGTGTCCAGACAGAAAAGAAATGGTAGTGCTCTAACTTTACCAACGGAGTAAAGTTTGGGGCAGGGGTAAGACCCCGAGGGATTGTGTGATTTGGGGCGGTAGCCCCAAAAGCTAAGGGGGCAGCAAGAGAGCCAGGAGCATCTGGCACCAGCAGAGAGGGCCAAGCGGCAGGATACCCCGGTGGGCGGGGCAGGCAGACTGGATAGCCCTGCTCTAAGGCTTAGACACCGGGAGATCCCAGAAGGAAAGGGGACCCAGACGGACAGAAGGCCCTTCGAAGGGAAGGAAGATAGGATTGTAGAGCAGAGAAGACGGACCCTGTTAAAAGCGAACGCAGGAGCCCGAAGTCCTCAGCCCCGGGCAGGAGCGATATTTGTGTTTGACTTTTGCTAATTTTGTTGAGGTGACACCCCTCGGAGGGAGAGGTGGATCATTAAAGCGGCCACGCCAGCCACGGACAGATACGGAGGCCCGGGCGAGGGTGTAGGGGTGGAGGAGCCCTCAACGGCGATGGACCCTGCACAACTCGACGTCTCATTTTTGGACTGGCACACGTCAGACTATACACTGAACCGGAGAATCATCAAAGTCATGGCAGGCGGGTTGGACGCGTGCGGCACTGGAGTCAGTACTCTATATTGCCAAGGAACCCAGCGGAACTTTCTTATAGCAAAGGGGACAGATTGACGTGTCCACACAGCCCCAACTGCATCATCCCAGCCAAGGCTTTGGCTATCCGGGTCTTAAACACCTCCAAGGATGGAGACTCCACCACCTCTCTGAGTAACCTGTTCCAGTGTTTTACTACCCTCCTAGTGTGAGAGTTTTTCCTAATATCCAACCTCAACTTCCCTTGCTGCAACTTGAGCCCATTGCTCCTTGTGCTGTCATCTGCCCCCAATGAAAGCAGCCCAGCTCCATCCTCTTTGCAGCTCCCCGGCAGGGAGGTGAAGGCTGCTGTTCAATCCCCCTCGGTCTTCTCTTCCACTGACTAAATCAGCCCAGTTCCCTCAGCCTGTCCTGATAAATATAGCCAGTGTCGTCTCAAACTGTGGCCTGACAATGACTGGTGATTTGTGATGCATATAAATCATCCTGATACCACCCGTCCACCCTTTTTCAGTTACAAGCTTGGTTGTCCATGACAAATGTTGAAGCTTGATAGTTGTCCACTGGCTCTAAGGGTTTGGGAGCAACTGTCTTCAAGAGGGACTTTCATGAGGATGGAGGAAGAGGTTGGCGGTGAGAGCAGTAGCGACTCTGCCAACTTCCTGCTGATTCTGTTGCTTAAGACAGACGAGGCACAATTCAAAGCAGATGTCAAAGCTGCCCTTCCTTTCATTGGGAGCAAGCCAGCTCCAGGCTGGAAGCCATTCAAACAGTCTCCTCTTTCCAACTGCTTCGTGCTTCTTTCCAGGCGTGAACTAAGGGATCTTACAGGACTCATCTCGGCAAGAAGGTTGGGGCCAGTTACCTTCTTCTTTTAAATGTCGTTGCAACTTGAGCTCAACTCAGTCTTCAAAATGAAATGAGTCTCTCCACTTCTGGAAACGTCTCCTTCCCTTTTAGAGAGATACCAATTGGTTTTGCAGTGATCTGACCCAGGGAGGTGAAATTTGGGTCGGAAGGCAGAGGCAGCGCTCACAAGCCCCGAAGAGTCGATGACCACCCATGCTGATAAAATGCACTGAGCAAAGGAAGCTCAGTGACTCGCCATAGAAACAGCTCAGAAAATTGCAAGCTCATTAGCTTATTTTAATGCACATTAGCGCATGGGTTTTTTTGTGACTCCTTAATGCGCATTAAAATAGGCTAATGCACATTAAAGCGCACCTGTAGATGCACCCACTGTGTCTGCAGGGGTATCTGGTAGAATTAGCCCTATTCTGTTTTTGTGGGAGGAAGCACATGGGTGTAGAACAGCAGCAGGGGATCATGGGCTCCTGGAGCCACGTGAATCAGATTCAACCATTGTCCTTGGGTACTTGCCAGCACCCTACCTAGACTCCTGGCAGCCCTGGGCAAACTTGGATCCCCTTCTCCTGAGATGATGATGATGGTGGTGGTAGTAATAATAATAATTAAAATTACCATTTTGGGGCCCCCTTTCTGTCCAGGCCGCAGGCAGCTGCCCAGTTTGCCCATGACTGTCCGGCCCTGGTACTTGCACACATGCCATGGCAGCCAAGATGCTGCAGCCCATGGACAAGGCCTTCCTCATGCTCTCATGTTTCACTTGGAGAGGCGAGGATGGGACTGAGAGAGAAAGTTTAAATCAGCAAATATCTTTGGGAAAGTGCTGGCATAATTCAGTCCTAAACCAAAGAAATAATTCCTTGCATTTCTGTGCATTATAAATATGGAGTTCCGGCTCCATCTACCTGACTGTACGAATAACCAAGACTTCTTTCTGACAGCCTGTTATCCCCCAAATGTAGCCACAGCTGAGGGCAGACAAGCATTAAAACCAGTGTGGGACACACTCACTCACATGTTTCTAACATCAAGCTGGGCTTCCCGGGTGTTTTTTCTCATGCACCAAGGGTTGCAGGGAACTAAGTGACCCTCATCTCCCTCGCAGCAGTGCCAGTTACACAGCACTTGATGTTACCACTCCAGAACATTATGACACATAAGATGGGAAGTCTTGGATCTGTTTTCACAAGGAAACTCCATTAAATAACTCCCCGGCGTGCTGTTCATCACTTTTATCGGCAGTAGGTTGTCATCTGCATGCTGCATGCTGGATCCACAGTTGGCTGAGCGTTGGGCTTCTAGATTCAAATGGTTCTGGCTTCAGACACGAAGAGCTAGCAGGCACAGCTGCAGCTTGCTGATTTACCGCATTACCCAGGGGTGGTCAAAACAGCCTGGCAATCGACTGAGAAGGGGAAGCAGGTCTCTTTAATTAGTGTTTTGGACTAGTTGCAACTGCTTTGTTTTTGATTCGAGCTTCACCAAAGGTGCTGGAGAGGTGGTTCTTCACACATTTGCATTTGCAAATGTATAAAGGAAACATGACACCACCCACTGTGTTGTAACCCAGCCTCACAGGTGTCCCAAAGCAGTAAGCAGGAGAAGTCGATTATGGTCACAGGTGGGGTTAAATAGCTGCTTCAGGGAAGGGTTGTCACTGCAGATTGTGGGAGTGTGGACAGAGTTGTGTACCAGGAGGTAGCCACATGTGTGCAGAGCAGGTGATGAGCCCCCTTTCTGGAGAGAGAAAGGATTGAGGCAAGAGGAGAAGAGTAATTTCAGATATACATAGGTATGCGGGCCAGCCCAGAGAGCCCTTCCCTGAACAATACCTTGCTTTTATGTTCAAAGAAGTGTTCTCTATAGTGACTCTGCAGGTATCTCCTGTGGCATCCATTTCGTTGGTGGTGAGCAGACCTGGCAGAGATGTCAATAAAATATCCTTTGTGCCCATCAGACAACTCTGATTTGGCAAAACCAACCCTCTTTGCAGAAAGAGGGACTTTCTAACAACACATTATTGGTGGGGAGGGAGGTTCCTTGGGATCATGGTGGTATTGGTCACATCTGACCCATAAGTGCTCCTACCCCAGAGTAGCCACTAGGCAAATTTAATTCAGAAAACATTTGGGTTCATTATTAATATTCGTTAATCCTGTTAATGACCATCATGCCTAACTGAGGATGAGGCCCCCCCTGCACTTGAGTAGGAGATATCCTGTGCCCCAAAGAGCTTCCAGGCTGAACAGACCGGATGGGTGCAGGGTTGGGGAAAGAAGAGAGCTCATGAGCAGAGAGAACAGGGGGATAGCAGCCCATGTTGTGTTGATCCCTCAGTTTGCAAGAAGGGTAGTGTATGTATAAGGGTGGTTGCAAAAAAGATGGAGCTGGACTGGTCTCAGTGGAGGCAGATGACAGAACAAGGAGCAATGGGCTCAAGCTTCAGCAAGGGAAGTTGAGGTTGGATATTAGAAAGGAAAAACTTTCTCATTAGGAGGGTAGTGAAACACTAGAACAGGTTACCCAGAGAGGTGATGGACTCTCCATCCTTGGAGGTGTTTAAGACCCAGGTAGACAAAGCCTTGTCTGGGATGATGTAGTTGGGGCTGGTCCAAGGGGTGGGACTAGATGTGACCTCCTGAGGTCCCTTCCAGCCCTCATTTTCTATGACGTTGTGATTCAAGAAAGTTTCCCAGCTTCCGGCCCCTGCTTCAGCTGCTCGGACCAGCTGGAGCATCTGCCAGGTTCCTCGCACAGGTTTTTGCTCCAGGCCAGCTGTCAGGGTGGGAGTGAGAACTGGGCAGGGGAGCCTCCAGCTGAGTCCCTGTGCCCCCGGAGCAGATATGTCCCAAGAGAGAGCCGAGGTGTACATATAAAGCTAACCGAGAGTGGCGCGTTACGTGTCAGGATTGCAGTGAAGTAGCAGAGGACACGGAGGGTGGAAATCATCAGGAAAGTCACCTGCCTGCAAACAGAGCTCCCCAGGGTAGCACTTCTTCCTCTTCCCCTTCTCCTGGGGCAGAGCTGCCATTTGAAACATTAAAAAGGCACCGGTAGAAAGCAGTGGCTTCAGCTTCTCTTCCTGATACCTATTTCTGAGCTTTCTCACTGAAGCGGCATTCGCAGCGCTGTGGATGCCGGAGCAAAGAAGGCCACGGAAAGATTTTCTGTCCCCTTCCTCCTCTTTCATTTCATGGTTCGCTCTCTCTGATAGAAGCTCCAGCTAGGCAAATACTTGAATTCGTTTCAGTCCAGGTATTTTCGGGAGGACTCTGTGGTCATTAGCATAGGTACGACCATCAGGATTGGGAGGAACTGATTGCTTCGGCTTCCCTGAGGAGCAGTGGGTCCACAGAGGCTGGTCAAAGTCTCAAGCAGGCAGAGTGCCTGATTCATGGCATGGAGTGGCACCCACATTTGCATCTCAGAAGAAGAGGTGGCTGATTGGATAAGGATCATTTTGGAGCTGAGCTGGGAGTTACTTTTCCAAAGACCCCATCCAGGCACATGGGGTGTCTGGGAAGTCTCTGGAGAACCCCACAGTGTGTGGAGGAGCGAGCACCAATGCCCAGGGGTTTTTTGCTGGGGTCAGAAGGAGCCTGTGAATGAAAGATCGTGGACAGCAAGTCTCCTGTTACACACATCTGAGGGTAGCTTTCCTCCATTTGTACCTGCAGAGCAAAGAGATGAGCCATGCCCGGTCTCTCCATAAATCTCCATATTCTAGCAGGGTGGTGAATAGGTCTCCATAAACAGCAATGTGTTTTGAAGTGACTGATCCGAGTAAGAAACCCATATGGCCATACCCAGAACCATTTCTGCCTTCCCTCAGATCCACAAACAGAGGAGCAGCTATTCAGTCGCTGTAGAGATCACATATAGTGCTTTTGATCTTCAGATGAAAGGCCCTATGAAAGTGTACAGAGTTACAGAATCTTTCACTGGACTTCAAAACACTTTGCAAACACTAATTAATTCCTGCGCATATCCCTGTGAAGTCACATGAGCAGTCAGAGGCAAATACCTGAACTGGAGAATGGAGAAGGACAGGAAGTGGAGGAATCAAGAAAGCAGTGCGCTATGGATAAAGAAGAGCAAATAGAAAGAAAGACACAGGAAAGGAAGCAGTGAGCGTGTCTACATGTGCACCATCACTGCACTGTAACTTAGGTTATGGCACGGTAACCAAAAATTACTGTGCAGTACAGGACCACGTCTGCACATGTGCAACTGTACCGTGCAGTAAGTATGGCGATGTACATTGACCTGGGCATAAATTTGCTACCTTCATGATGCAGGTAGCAAATTTATGCCTGAGTAGTTACTGCACAGTAAGGCGTGTGTAGATGCCTTACTGTGTAGTAACCCTGTGTGTGTGGACTGGCCTGCACGTAAGAACTGCTTACTGCACAGTAAATTACTGCACAGTAAATGCACGTGTAGACACACCCAGTAAAACTATGATAGCTTCCAGCTGCACCAAAGAGCTGGAATGGACAGCATAGACTAGATCAAGCAGGGATCCTTTCCCCACTATTAACACGGCATCTTTTGAAAGGGGCATAAGTGTGCTAGGTATCCAACTTGCACAAGTTACTAGATGATGTACAGGTAGTCAGACTAGATGACCACATGGCCCCTTAAACTCCATGGAAGCACACAAATTCAGTGAGATGGCAAAAGTAAAAAATCTCCATTCTTCCCTTCACAGAAAAGGCTGGGATGGGTGGAGAGAAGAGGATAGATACAGAGCATGATTTTCTCCTTTTCTTGCATGATTTTCTCCTTTCCCTGACACTGGGAAGTCTCTCAGTGGGAGTCAGGAGAAGCTGAGAAGAAACAGATGGGGCAAGGGAGGTAGTGGCTTTCTTCCCTGTAAGAAAAATAGCCCTTGGGATTTTAGCAGGTAAACATGCATTAGGCTACTGCTGTCACTGTTTCCCCTTTGTGGTTTGAGCCTCCCACTCTGGAAGTCTGGAAGATATTAAGGGGGCCAGGATGAAAGCAAAGGTGCTTCTGTGTCAGTATGAACCTCCCGAGAGAGGCCGGTTTTGTGGCAGAGACATTACTTTTCTTCCACATGGCAAAGATTTAGAGGACTCGCAGAAGAGTACCACCCTTGCTACCCTTTGTCAGGGCAATAGGTTGTTGAATCAGATACAGCAAGCACAGAGAGACAAGGAAGGAAATTTATATGGAACCTGGACCTACTTAGGACAGTAATTCATCCTAAAGAAACTACTTCTTGCCTCTAAATAATTGCAAAAAAGGGAATTTGGGGAAGGAACTGTTGGTTCTACAAGGATTAGCACAATAGGTCACCCCTTAAGACCAAGGACAAGCGGTGGCACGTTGGGTGCCACCTGAAGATGAGAGAGGCCCTGAGTAATGGCTCTCCCAGGCCTTTCATCTTGTTTTGATGCTCTGTCACCTGGGGAGATTTTTTCAGCAAAGCTAACAAATGTCACCAAAGTGAGAAAACAAATCTCTGAGCAGCTTCTTTTCTTTAACAGTGAAAATTTTGCTCAAGGGGAAAAGGAGAGCAGCCTTTTCAGCATGGCCAGAGGTCGTGACACTGCACCAATAGAGCACAGATTATTTGGCCATTTGTTGAAGTCACCCAGAAGCAAAAACTGGCTTATCAATGGGACTTTTGAGAGAGGTTATTCACTGTGTTAGCCTGAAGGTAGGGCAGATATGCACCTTATAGACTCTAAATAAGATATATAGAGAACACAAACTCTCTATATATGAGAATTTTGCCATAGATTTTCTCACTAGGGTCAGGTTTTCACTTGTTAAGCCTAACTGAGTCTTCATACACATGCTCCCGGGGGGGTGGGGGGCGGGTCAATTAGGACGGTTTTAATTAGGTTGATATATTGTGCTCCGCGAGCTGCTCTAATTAAAGTACCCAGAGCGTCACATGTATCATATCAGTGTCCCACACTTTAAAAATTGTGGCGGGGCACTTTAAATAAAGCTTGTCAAAAGTAAAATGCCCCCACCACCATTTTTCATTGCGGGGAAGGTGATATGTGACACCGGAGTCTGCTGGAGTGCAGTAATTACCATGCTCCAGCAGACTTGATTAATCGAGTCTGCTCCAACACACTGTAATTATAGCGCACCGGAGCAGCCTCACTGCACGTGTCTAGGCATCCACTGGGCGCATCTGCATGTTCATTAATGTGCTTTTGCTAATGCACATTAAATGTAGTACCTCCATTGTGAGGTATTAGAAAAAGGTGCATTAGCCTATTTTAATGTGCATTAGCAGAAGCGCACAGTTTTTGTGACACTTTAATGCACATTAAAATAGGCTAATGTGCATTAAAGCACACATGTAGACATGCTCACTGTGCCTGCAGAGGTATGAGGTAGGATTAGCCCTGTTTTGTTTGTGCAGGGGGAAGTACATGGATGTAAAACAGCAGCAGGGGATCGTGGGCTCCTGAAGCCACGTGAATTGTCACAGAAAGCTCTTCGGATCGCCAAACTTTTTTAGCAGTGGTAGCTACCCGGTCTCTAGGAAGCCATGAGGAAATTAACTGAACAGTCGCTCGGGGTTATGCATTAGTTATTATCTATGCACAGGAGGAGGGCAGCTGTTTTTAACTAAAATATGTATTCATTCCCTCCCCAGGGAACACTGGGGGGAGAAATGCCAGGACAAAACTTCTTCATACGCATATATAAGAAGTATTGCATTTTTCAGTGCAATTCCAGAGTCTCATACAAGGAAAGCAGAGTCGAGAAATGAGCAATGCGCAAATTCAGCAAGTCAGCAAACAGTAAAAGAAATTTAATAAAAACAACACAGGGAGCAAGCCCTGCATTGTAAGCATGGGTCAAATGTCAGAAACCAGCCGGTCGGTCATTCAAAACTCTACAGGAAGCAAGAAAGTATAAGAGAATAACTTCCTCAGCAATGCAAAATCTGCATGATGGATGCTGAAAGTGCACAAAACTTTCCTTTTAGCTGGCTAGCAATCCCAGACCAGGTTTGTAACATAGCCTCTGCTGTTCCTAAAACTGTTGGGCAAACCTAGAGCCGAGCCTTGCTTTGGGGATGAAATTGTTTTGGCTGAGATTCACTTTGAGAATTAGGGTTTGCTTAAACGAATAGCTCAGAGTAGGCCTTGAGGCTAAAACCCTTCACAGAACTAAGCCAGTGCTTCCATCAAATCCCCTACCAGCCCCAGCAGCGGATACAGGCCAGCATTAAGTGACTTAAGGGCAGTTCTGCATGGAGGAACCGGTGAAGAGAGTAGAGAGCATCGACTCTGTGTGCGTGTCCAGGACCCGAAGTTGCGTTTGCTCTGTAGTCAGGTGTCTAAGAAAAATGTATTCATCATTTTTTGCATAAATTAAGTCACTGACAAATATGTCAGTCAACTAAATAAGCCTTTATTAGAAATGAATTTAACAGCAAATCTGGGAAATCCTCCCAAAGCTATCATGGCTTTAGAATCCCAGATTTGCATTTCTAATTAAAAGACTGTCAGTTTAGTATTATTCTCCACAAGAAATAAATTCTAACGGGGGTGGGGGGAGAACCAAGAAGCTCCTCAAACACTTTTCAAAGAGATTTATTCTGTATATTTCATGACGATCTTGTTAATCTTTTTTTTATGACATGTATTCTGCTAGGGAACCGGTGCGCTCTGTAATAAGATTGCAAAGCACATGCAAATTCCTGTTAGTTTCAGTTACCTTCCATGAGGGATAAGATCAAAGAGCAAATTGTCTGATCTGGGATTGCATTTTGTTTTAAGAAATGGGAGATTAGCTGGATGCTTTTCTCCTGCCTGTGAAGAATCCATCAATGCTTAAAGTAGAACAGAGAAGAAACTCGCTTCATGGGAAGACGGGCGATTTGCATTTATTCACTGTCAGAAGTAGCGTGCAGTTCGGGAGCACCACAGTCCCCCTGTCCTGCAGGAAAGGAGAGGGGGTTTTAAAATTTCTTTTAAGCAGGAACTGAATGCAGTTCAATGGCTCAAACCCACAAGAAGCGGAGGGATTTTGAAGCTCCTGAACTGTAGCTTTGCTGTCTCCCTGCAGATCCTGATTGCTCTCGGTCTGCCTAGCAAATGATCTGACTTTTGCCTGATCAGGCACAATTTGTAATTAGTTCTTTCGCACAGCCAGACAAAAACTACAGGCCGTTGATGAGGTAGGCAAGGTAAATTTGCATTGAAAGCCCACTGGAAGGATAAGGGAAAGGAGAATTTGATGCTAACAAGGATGGATGTTGGCTGCAGCCTATGCCCCCATGATACTGTCCTGACCTGAGATCCTCCATTCCTCCTGGCTCCTCTTAAGCTTCTTGCCAGTGGAGGATAGAGATTGTGCAGACAAAAAATCATAACATACAGCAAAGCACAAAACTTGTATTATAACTATAGTGCAAGGCATAAGAATTATGCTATAAGGAACTGTGCTTTGGTGTCCAGGTGTAGAAATCTTCAAGAAATGATCTGGAGCAGACGCTAGCTCTCTAATCCTGTATCATCCACCCTTAAGGCAGGCTGCATCTTTGGGCGGCAGCTACATGCAGTGTTACTGGCCCAGGACCCCCCAGCAAGGCAGGGCAAGGGGGACCACAAAGCCCCCACTACCTTGCCCTGTCCTCTGTAAGGTCCTTCCCTTAAATAGCGAGGCAGTGCAGGAGCTACCTTGAGAGAGGATGCTATGCTCCCTGGCCAACCCTGGGCGCCTTCAGTAGAGGTGGCCAAAGCGCTTGCAAAGGAGCAGTTGGAAAAATGCATGAATGCAAAAATGCTCTTGGTTTCAACTATATTTGTAACAGCAAAAGAGTAAAAACAAAGCATCAGCAAAAGGAGAAAGTCAAGCAATTCCCTTCAGCTTTATCACCTTGCTTCCTGCGTTAAGGCATGCATGGAAACGTTAATTATTAATTCAAACAGTGTTAACATTGTTTACGTATCATTTTGCTCTATATCTTTTATAGCCTTTTAATTGAGATGCACAAAGAGTTGAAATGATAATGTGGAAATCAAACGTCTTGGCTCATCAAAGGGACGCTTTTTTTTCCCCTTGCTGAAATGACATATTTTAGAAGTGAAGCCTCTGAGCGTTATCCAGATTTGACATTTCAAGGGTCCCAAGCCAATTTTTTCTCAGAAATTTCATTTTGGAGGAAATATTAGAATTGTGGCTTTTTTGTTCCCAGTTCACAGGAAGCATTTTTTATATCTATCACAGGTTCCTGCAGAACAGATTCCAGTTCTAATTTCAATCATGTGCTGTAGAGAGGACATACATACACCAATCTCATTTCCTAGAGGAACATGAACCCAATAGTGATATTCCAGTAGTGATATGCCATTTTTTGGTAGCTAGAGTGATGAGGACAAGAGTTAACTAGAGGTGGGGAGAAGGCATGAAGTGACTATAAGCAATTATAATGGTCACAGATTGGAGTGTGTGGGACAGAGAGACTCCAGGTCAAGAGGGAATAATATAGGTAAAAAAAAATCCATCTGGCTAATCTAGCTATTGCACCATTTCCCACATCTCTAATTTAACTGAACATTAATTAAAACCTTTTGCTTCACTGTGATCTTCTTTACTTTCACAGATTTTATTCTTTTGAAAAATCCTGCTCATCCCAAGAATTAATATAATGATGAATATTAATAAATGCAAAGGTCAGGCGCACACATCCAAATGTCAGGACCCATGGTACATCCTTGCGAGTGCTAAATCCTGAAAATCTCTCCTTCCTTTAACAGAGTGCTCAGTCACTGGCTCTTGTTTCAGGATAGCAGAGAGCTGACTACCTTAATGTTATGTTTGGCATGGGCTAGGAGACGTGAGAATACTAAATGCAAGAGATTTCAAGCCCAGGCTGTTCATTAGGGATAACTAATGGATTGTGCTGGGGCTTAAGCAGTTGGTTTAAAAAATGACCTCTGTCACTGAAGTTGAAGGTGATTCTCTGTTAGTGCTTCAGGGCTCATGTACACATCATGATTTTTAAACCAAGGACCCATGTTAATTTTTAAGCCAGGGACCCGGCTTAATTCGTTTGAAAACCTAGTGCATGTAAACATAGATGCAACGCTCCAAAATAAACACGTTTAAATGTTATAAACCTATTTATTTTAATGAGGATTAAAACCTATGGTGTGTACAGGTGCCCTAAGTGACTTAGGAGACTCAGTGTATATCTATAGTGCAGTGTGGTGTGGATGAATCCAAGCTAGCTTCAAACTAGCAGGGGCATGTAATGGTACCAGTGTAGCCACTGTGGAGCTCAGCTTGGGCTGACCACCCAAGAAGTCAGCTATTTGAACAAGTTTTGACTTGCACCAAATGTTGTGTTGCTGTGACTACACTGCTAACGCACGGGGTAGCTAAGTTAAAGCTAACCTGGGCATGTCAACATAAGCTGCAGTCACAGCTGTGCATCCACAGTACAGATATAACCTCAATTCTGTCAATGTTCAATGAGTCATAAAAATCAAAGTGACTTTGGAAAATGGGACTTTGTGTCCAAAGTCACAGAGGTGCTTTTGAAAATGTTACTCCACGTGCTAGCAAGGCTGAATCTTTTTGATCTACAAAGGCAGTGGTGCAAGATGATACTGCATTGTAGAGGCTACCATAATTTTTTCTGTCATTATGGCTGGTAAGTAGAAACATTCTTGTACTGGGCATTGGTTCAGAGTGATTAATGTACCTCATTACCCAGATAATTCCAAGTTGAGTGCCATCTGCCTAACATATGTCAGGGGTATCAAGTCATAGGCACGTCTGGTTGGGTTGCATCTGACTATGTGATGTGTCATCATCGCTGGCATTCTCCATTCATGATTGCTATCTATTTATCAGTCATATTGCAGTCGAACCACTGCACTAAATGCTCTTTAAATACACAACAGACAGCCCCCTCCCCATCAAGCTTGAAATCTTGTCAAGTATATTGCCACGTATTTAGAGGTCTGCCTTAAGGTGCTGTCTCCTAAGTTGCATATGTAGCAATGAGGACAACATGCTGCCCTTCAACGTTGTCTCAGATGAACATCAAACACAAAGACATCATCATTTTAAAGGCCACACAGGAACCTCCTTGTATCACCACCTCTTACACTCAGGGTACCCTGTTCTGACATGCAGAAGAGGGTCTGTTTGTCTGTCTCTGCCAGTGCTTTCTTCTTGGGGGGAGCAGAGACCAACAGCCAGTTGCTGCATTTCTATCCAGCTAGTGAGGTGCATATCCAGGAAGTCTAAGCTAGTGCTGGGAAAAGGCATTGGCCAGTTGATGATCCTAAAGGCTAAAACCCTCTATAGGAGGGTAGCATCCGTTCAATTTCCCCTACATTATTCCCACCCCGAAGTGCCTTGTCTCTCGCTTAGACCAGCGTTTCTCAACCCGTGGGCTGTGACCCAAAAGTGCCTCACAAGAATATATGAAATGGTTGCAAACAAACTTTAAAAATGGATCAACAAATGAGTTCTCCTTTCATTCCTGCCCTGGGCAGGGGGTCGGACTTGATCTACTTAGGTCCCTGCTGACCCTACATCTATGAAACTATCTATGAAACTATGAAAGGAGAAAAAATTGTGAAACAGGGACTTTTCCTTTGCAGGCTGTGGGGCTGGGACCTGAGGACAGGGGGCAGTGAGTCAGGAGTGAGGGGCACTGGGTCAGGACTGGCCGATGATGCTCACAAATGGGTCCTGTTGCAAAAAAAGTTGAGAACCACTGATTTAGATGACCTGTTGGGCTAGACAGTGTGGGAACAAGTTAGTGCCTGTGACCATGTATCCACTGGCTGCTTTGCTGAAATCACCAGCAAAGGAGGGGATTTCTTTCATGGTTTGAAGGGAGACCAGGACAGCGCAACAATATTGTGCTGGGTTGCAAATGCCTGCTAAGTGGTAACAGCATGTCTATCACCTTTGGACACGAAAGCCGTTCCTCTCTCCCCTGCTTATAGTCAGGATTCGGTTCATTTTTTCAGTGGCAAGTAAAGAAGCCCCATCAGCTTTCCACCGCCCTTCAGAGATGGGAGATATTAACTGGGTCAGGGGCCTGGACTCTGTCCAAAACTATGGATTGCATTGCTTTGAAATCTTTCACACCCAGCTCAGGTTGCAGGTGGGAATGAGTCCGCTGACATAACGGAGCCACCATGCCATTTATCCCGCTGGTCGAGACAGGCTCTGGAGTGAGCCGGAAGGGATGTGGTGCTGGCTTGAAGCACACTCATATTGCAGCTTGAAAAAAGTGGTTTGACTTCCACGAGCCTGGAAGAAGGATGTTAAAAAAAAAAAAGGGGGGGGGGGGGGGGCTGATGTTTTGTCCCTATAATTTACTGTGGTTGCATTTCTTGTCATTCACTCTGTCTGGACCTTGCAAAAAACCACTGTGCTGGTTCTTCTGGGAGTGTGAAGCTGACAGAGTGTGCTGTGCTGGCTTTTATTTCTCCAACATTAAAAATGTGCAGCCTCCCTTCTGCCTTGCTAGTTGCAAATGTGTTTGGAAGACCTCTGTTGCTGAGCAGATGTGGTCTCTGGTTTCCATTAGACAGTGTCTCTCTGAAACGGCGCTCAAAGGGAAATGATTTTAACTAAAGAGCTTTCAGGTCAGGTTGATATAAATGAGGTGATTACCCGACACCAGAAAGAAGAGTTACTTTCCCATTACAGGCATTTAAAATAGACCGGACAGAGCAGTAATGTGTCATACAGAGAAGTGGGTTGGAGGACAGACTATGTTAACTTGGTCTTCTCCCATCTCTAGTGTCTGTGATTAGTGCCACGTGTTTTTTTCCTAGCCGAAGCGGTGATCTGTGCAGTTTTGTTTGCTAAGCTGCATTCGCCTGCAGGAGTTCATGAGAAATGGTGGCAGCGAGATGCCTTATCTCATGCAAAGCCCAACAAAGGACGACCTGGGAGCCTCTTTTGAAGGAGGTATTTGTATAACTGTCATGCAGGGCAGATTGCAGGGGAGCGACCCAGAGTCTGAAAGAGAGCTGCTGCAGAAAGCAAGGATTGAGCTTTGGTGTCTACGGGGACACTGGTGTGTCTCATGGGTACCCCCATTTCTCTGCAAGCTAGACAACACATTCCTCTAACACCCTGGCATACAAACCATCTGGTCTAGCGCATTTAAATGCAATTTGATTTAACATCCTCCCAGGTGACTGATAGAAAATGCAGCCCATCGTTATCCCTGTGAAATATGAATGCCCCATCCTGCTTCTTTCTAAATACGCTTAATACAGGGAGAAATGGGTAGGATGCAATGGCTTGTGATGTACAGAAAGCCACATTGGATGATCTAATGGGGCCTCCAGCCAATGAATCCCTTGAATACAAAACCGAACGCATGCTTTGAGGACTTTTGGCTCATTTTACCATCCTTTCTAACAGTCGATAGTCGAACTAGGACATCTTTATTGTTTGTCACAGGTGCATGGATTTCTCCATCACGTAGCTACAATTCGACCTTGGAATCTAAATGTTCCAGTGACTTACATCACTGTGCTTTTCTGTTTGAAAACCTGAAATTACATGAAAATATTTATTTAGTCTGGCAGCCATTTCCACCAAAGGGGGGGAAAAAATTGGGTGGATTTTTACTCAAATCTGTTTCCTGACCAGGAAAAGACATAAAGAAGCATCCTTCTGTTTGAGCACCGAGCTTCCCAGGAAATGGTGGGGAAAGCACATGCTGCTCGACAGCTTTTGCTGTGGTATGAAGCCACGTACTAATCTCCTAGCTGATACCAGTGACTTGTATCTTCACCTCCTTCGTGCTAATCCCCCTCACCCTTTCCCTTCACGTTCAGATCTCTCTCTGGCCGCATCGTGGGTGGCGTCTGGTGGTTCTTCACCCTGATCATCATCTCCTCCTACACGGCTAACCTAGCTGCCTTCCTGACGGTCGAAAGGATGGTGTCACCAATCGAGAGTGCAGAGGACCTGGCCAAGCAGACAGAGATCGCCTACGGGACCCTGGAAGCTGGGTCAACTAAAGAATTTTTTAGGGTAAGATAAACCGAGGAAGACTTTCGGGCAAAGCATCCAGTCAGCCCCCTCATTGCATTACACGAGGATGCCAGCACATGTGGCTTGCTGAACACTGTAAATACCCTTGAAATATACAGTAATTACATGCTTCTGCAGATTACTAAGTAATTACACTTAGCAGCTCCAGAAGTAATTACCCTGTGACTCGCAACTCAAGTTTACAGAATAAGTACTATTTGGCTTGCCCTGTAATTAAATGGCACCACTTACCATGTATAAATAAGCTGCCATTACTTACGGCAAGAGCAGAGACAGCAGGGCCAGGAAGGACCATCATATGATGGTTGTCCAGTCTGTCTCGTCCTCTGTGCGTGATTTCACCCGGCATCCTTTCCATCGTCATCTTCCCTAACCGGTTCTCAAACATCTGCAACGGTGAAGAACTTCTTGCCTCCCTTGAGGGTCTGCTCTGCCAGACAGTTGCTCTTATGGTTAAAGATGTTTCCTTCTTACCTCACCTCCAGGCCTTATTTCCCGGACATGCCTACTCATCCTTGCCTCTTCTGCATCTCAATGTTTCCCTTGTTTCTCCATTCCTGATGCTGTACAGTTTTTACAGCCTGTGATCGTCTCCTGCTACAGGAGGAGGTTAAGTTCCCATTTCCTCGTGGGATATATAACTTCACGCATTGCTTCTTCCTTTCACCTCTGCTTCCTAGATTCATAGTTTCATAGTCGGTAGGGTGAATGACACACATTTTACCCTGCAAGTCCATGCTGTAAGTGCCCAAGAGCATTTGCTGGATATTTGCTCACTCTGACCCAAAGTCACTCATTAAACCACCTCTAATATAGATATCCTTCCTCAGCCAAGCCAAGTCATAGGCCTCGACTGCAGCCAAACGCGAGTCTCCGCTTCCACCTCCTGTATAACACTTGCTGGGTTTATGTTTCGCCCTGCGTAGCGCTCTAAAATAGCAGTGTTTGAGAAGATGTGGACATACATGAAATCGGCCGAGCCCTCCGTTTTTGTGAGGACCACGGAAGAGGGCATGATCCGGGTGAGAAAGTCGAAAGGGAAGTATGCCTACCTCCTGGAGTCCACGATGAACGAGTACATCGAGCAGCGGAAACCGTGCGACACAATGAAGGTGGGAGGTAACTTGGATTCCAAAGGCTATGGCATTGCAACGCCAAAGGGGTCTGCACTGAGGTAAGTAGCTTGGATTTGCTTCTCCTTGCTGTGTAGCCCAATACATCAGTGTATCCCCATGGCTCCACCTTCATTGTCATAGTAATCACGAAAGCGGCGGGGGGTCGGGGAGGCATCAACCCATCCCAGGGTGCCCGAGGGATTTAAGCAACGTGGCTTCCATTAAGCAGTGATGGGAGTGACTAATTTCTTCAAGCCCTTCATTTGGAAATTGGCTCCCCACGGAAGTGGCTGCACTGTGTAAGCCGGCAGGGGTGTTGTTGTCTCGTAACCGTTGATTAACTGAGCATTATTTTGAAAGGACGCTCATCCCCGGGGCGTGTGAAATGCACATCTTTGCAATGTGTGGGATGGCCCCGGATTGGCTCCTGGCTGAACCGAGGGGGTTCTCGTGGTAGAAGTATTTTGGTGTGTGTCTGCAAAGAAACACGAATGCGCTGGGCAGAAATGGAAAATGAAGCGGTTTTCATCCTTGCTATTAAAACAAAATAAGGGAAGAGCGCTCCAGCCTGCCAAGGAGTGAATTTGAATGCAGCTGGCACCTTTCTGTTGAGGCCCGTTCCACATTTCTGAGCTCAAACCAGCCATTGTCAAAGGCCTGTGCCAATCTACTAGCAAACAAAATATTTCCAAAGACTTCCTTTAAAGGAAAGAGAGCGAAGCCCTTCAAAAAGCACAGAATTCAGATCTTATAAATACGTTTGCAAATCCCCAGGGACATAGAAAGAGTGTTATAAAGAGCAGCTTTTCCCAGTTGCAGGTCTCTGTTTAGCCCCCTAAAGCAATGCATAGGCACCGAAAAACCCACCGTTGCTTCTTGGGAAGAAATGAGGGTCAGCAACATTTCTATTTTATGTGGGGCTTTCTTATTTTCTTTACCCTGACAAAGATAGTCTAAGTAGTCTGCCCAGGAAGACACAGTGGACAAATAAAAGCAAAATGAGAGGGTTTTGTGGCATTGGGGATGCTAAAAAAAAAAAGAGAAACCTGGTCGTCTTATGGTAAGAGTGATTAATAAAACTGGGGCTTTCAATTTAATTCCATTAACACGGTAGTAAGGAAAACGGCCTTTGATCCTGTATGTACTGGGATTTAGTCATTGCTGGCCAGCAACTGGTGCAGCTACACAGGGGCAAAGCCCTGCATCTACCCAAGGGAAGCTGTTACTTGCACCCATGAGTTTTTCCCCACTTTCAAGCAGCGATAAACATGAACCAATGCAAATCGCATGTGGGTGTTGGCACCAAAGCAGCTCTGCCAGTTGCTGGCGGGTGGCTGAAGGGGGCCAAGCACAGACGAGATCTCACTCGTGGCGTTAGTCCTGTCCTCCCTCTATTAACAGAGGTTCCCAAGTCACGTCCGTGTCAACCAACCATCAAAGGAGGACAAAAATAAGTATAAAAAATATATGTATTGTTTGAGGAAAAACCTGATAGAAAAAAAATGTACAGAAGGAAAAGGAGGGTAGGGCATAGTCTTTTATCTGAAAGCTCCACAAGGCATTAAACACAATGGATCAAATCCGGAGTCCCACCGAAGCCAGTGGGAGGTTTTCCTCGGTAAAGTCTGAGCCCAAGCTGAGTGAACTGCTTGGGACCTGTGCTGATGGAAGAGAAAAGGAGTTGCTGAATGAATAGAGTCCTGCTGAGCAGGATGCAAAGCAATTAAAAAGATAGGAAAGCTTCCAAGAAAATTGGGAAGCCAAAGGGCCACCGTGTCCTCATTAAACTTCAGGATTTCATCCACTCAGATTAGTCGGCTTGTTCATTTGTTGGCTAGGAAAACGTATTCTTTGGGACACCGTTTCTCCCCTGAGAGAATCGGCGCGTCTGAATGGAGGGCAGGGGTCCGGAAGGCAGGTTTTCCCTTCAGACGTAGCTCAGGCAATGATGACGTGCTTTGGGTCCCTCGGAGCAGATGTGGATGCACTGTCCCTGCTTCTGGGGGGCGTCCCGGCTCGCTCGCTCCAACATTTATGTTCTGTCTTGCAAATATGGAAATGAGGATGCAGGACTGACGTTCAGAATAACCCCCAGTGTGCCCAGTCCAGTCATTTAGGGCACGTGAGGAAGCCATTAAACATGGTCTTAAAAAACAACCAACCAAGAAGGAGGAACGTTGCCAAAAGTCAGCTCAGTCCTCCTAGCCTAAGCCTCCCTTTAGCAGGCACACTTCCAGAGCACGGTTAGACCTTAAATGATCGGAAAACAAAGGAAAAATGCTTGATTTTCTATTTGCCCCGTTGGTGCTTCTTTGGAACAGATGCTGTCGGTTTTCTGTCCCACGCTGTTCGTTTTGTCGTGTTGTTGTTGTCGTTGTTTTAATTGTCCAACTTTCAGTAGTTTCTCTACAGTCGTCATGTGGTGTCTGTCTTCACTATGGGGCCCTGCACATGACAGCATGCACCAGGCAAGGGGACACGCAGGATGCTGATATTGTTGATGTTGCACCGTTAACACGGGCTCTTCCCAATGTTTAGTCCTCTACCATCCGCGCACACACAATCTTTTGACCGAGTTTTGCAGGGCTTATAGCCAGAACAAGCTTACCTAGTGAGGCACATGGGCTCCCACTGGACCTTCTGCTGGACCTACCCACCTTGAAGTGAAGATGCAGGCAAAGCCACTGGAGTGCTACAAGTCTTCCAGTGACCTTCCCACAATCCCCTGTGAAGGGCAGATCAGTTCTGTCATGAGCACAATGGACTGGGGATGAGGCCTAGAGCAACTCAGCACAACGAACCACAAGATATTCGTCACGTTGCATACGGGCAAGTGCAGAAACAGAAAGGCATAGTCATGTAGGTAGTTCTTTGCAGTGGGGATGATCATACCCAGGTGAGACTAAGACCCAGCTGTTAATCACCCAGCTAAGTTGTGGAGGGTAGAAATAGCCTCAGGTATTCCTGGCAAGAGAACTTAGGGCCCCTGGTCTTGTTCCCTTTCAAGTCAACAGGAGTTTGGCCATTGGCTTCAGTAGGAGCAGGACCACTTTCAAAAGACAGGACGTTTTCTCGTGATTTTCCCAGAAAGGATAGGCATGTCAGGTATGTTCACAGCAAAAGCCCAGTTCATTTTCATGGCAAAAATGGTGGGGTGGAAATCATCATTTTAGCTGAATTTTAAAAAGGTAAATTTTATGATACTCCTTATTTGAATTATTTTCTATTAGAGAAGCTTTAACTAGCTGTCATTAATTGTTTAATAGCACATCGGGGTAGTGAACATTAGCACACAACATATAAAAACCTGCCCCCACAGCTTGGTTTGATAAAGGATGCTACATGCTCCAAACCAAATGGGCATCCGCACCATTGCATTGCTCCAAAGTCTTCCTGAAGAAAGAGTGGGAAAGGAGCACAGCTTATTGGTAACCCAAGATATGTTAATACACTGCCAAGACCCGGACAGCCTGTATTGCATTGACAGCACAACCATATTGACCTGATCATATGCAGTCAATGCTTAAAAAGCCCATTTAAAAGCCCATGGCTCCTCGTAGGCTCATCAGTGGGGCTACTGGGAGGATTTGCTTACCAGCCAGACTCATGGTATCAGAAAGATGGATATCTGGCTTGAGATGTATATACCAGCTCTCAGTTCTGGGGTGCATAGTTGTCCACAGACTCTTTCTCCTAATTTTCATGTGTGATAGCAGAAAGCATTTGCACCTGGATGTCAGAGAACATCTACAGTCCCTTAATCCCCACAGTAAAATATTTGTATGTGTGCAATTGTGTGTGTGTGTGTGTGTGTGTGTGTGTGTGTGTGTATACCTGTTGGGCCCTCTTTTATTTCTTCCAAAACATATTGCTTCTCTTTATGTGTTTTGAGGGCCAGGTGATTGGATTTCAGGCCAGATTTAATCTTTTTCCTCCTTATTTTCTGCATGGAAGCCACAAGACGGCAAATAAAATGTTTTCAGCAGTCACAGTTGCACTTGGAGGCCTGCTCCTGATCCCACTCAAGCCACAATAAGGATGTTGACACTGACTTGAATGGGAGCAGGGTGGAAAACCCAGATACAGCCTTCTTCTTGCAATGCATGGAAACCTGCCTCCCAACCAGTTCCTTCAATATGAATGACCCAGGGCATTTTGCCCCTATATTAACTTGATTACCCAGCATTCAGAGGATCAGTTTAGTGCATCGAGGATCAAAACTGTGCCATAAAAGACAGGTGATCCAAACAGAGGAAAGGAAACTAGGGGGAAAAGATATAAAGGTATAATTCAAGTTTTAAAAAGCAATAGAGATGTTGTAAGAAAGAAGAAATGGGAAAGCCTGAGTTTGAGAATTGGGAGTGCCTATCCATGCACTCCGCATGCTAACTAGATTGTTTAGTTTAAATCAATTCATCTCATTTAATCTAATTAGGTTAACTAGGTTAGTCAAGTCTGATAGGCTATTCTAATCAGAACGCTCCAGCGTGTTGCCGCATCAGGCGTATTCAGCATCCTGCGTTTCAAAATGACAGCTCTAACTAAAACTCATCCAACAAGCTTTAGTTAAAGCACCCCAGCGGCCATTTTGGAATGCAGGGCACTGAATACACATGACGCTGCAGCATTTTAATTAGAACCAGGAGCCACTCTAATTAAAACACCCCCCCCCACCCTGGAGCACGGTATAGGCCTTACAGAAAAGCAGGCGCCAGAGGCACTTAAACGGGTGTGTCAGCTTTTCTAAGCCTGATGAGCAAATAAAAATGTTCCCTGTCAAAAGTCCACCTAGAATGACACATTTCAGAGAAATGTCCCAGGCAGCTAAATCTTTTATCAAGAAGCCTGTCACAGTGAAGTATTGGAAGCTCTGTATACTCCAGACGAACTGGAGTGCAAATCCGTTATTTTAAATGACACCATTAAATAAAACATATAATGTGTGATACAAAATATCACATTAGTTATCTTTATAGCCAGGAAGTCCACAAAGGATTGACTGTGCTAATTGACTATGCCTTCACAGAAGTTAGCTATTCCTTCATATCATTTCTTAACAACATCCCTTGCAGATGGTGTGTTAATTAACCTTTATTCTGCTTTGGAAGATTGAAACAATTTTAGTGTTACTTAGAACTGAATGCTTCCCTTGGATACACCCATCTGCTTCCATTGACTACATCTGACGTTGTACTTTGACCCTGGTGGTGTTATCTGGAGACGAGGAAATAGTGAGCCAAATTCATCCCTAGAACAGCTGCCAGATGTCTCCTCTTGGACTGGCAAAAAGCCATGAGCATGGCTCTTTGCATTTCAGTCTTTCATGAAAAGAGCTCGATTGTTGCCCTTTGGAGTGAAACAGGTTCAATCTCCAAAGAGTCTGCATAGTGCCCCGTAGGTCTCAGTCCCATAACGTAATCCCCACGGCAGGATCTCTGTGGTTCAGGGAATCCCACTGGAGTCGATGAGATCCCACCCAGGTAGAAGGATCTGCCCACACCCAGGCCTTTTGAGCCATAGGAAGAGTGTTTGCCCCCAGGTGCTTACCACTCAATTTGGGGAAAAGTTGTGCAAATGCATCTGAAGGCGGAGTACGTCATGGTGTTGGGTCTGCATGCTACCCAATTCTTGAACCCAGCTTGTTCTTCTTTCTGAATGAAAGCATCTCCCTGCCAGCCAAACAGCTAGGACCTATACCAGAAAGTTTGTCAGTTGAAAGATGCACGTGCAAAACACTGCAAACGTCCGTCAGTTCTAGGTGCTCTGAAAAAATATATAGGTACATGAGTTTGAATGGGGCAACTGCCATCTTTTCATCCCCCCAAATCTTCCTGGGAACATGGCAATGAAACCATTAAGCCTACATCACTATTCATAGCCAACTGCATCTGGAAAAGGTGTGAGGGTTACTGGTCCTGCAAAGCATTTGCATTGTAGACCCAACTATACTGGAAGCCCCCTGGCAGACCTGAGTAAGGCTAAATCATAGCAGACTCCAGTGAAATGAGACTGCAGCTACTCAGCTGAGCTAGGCATCACGGCATTGACTTCAGGGGAGCAATGTGCATTTCCACCAGCTGAGGATCTGCCCATCTATTTCCACACGTCCCAATCATGCATCAGCTTGAACACATGAAGGTTCTCCTTGAATTGCCTAAATGTTTCTCTTTTCTGTTACTTAATGAGAAATGATTGCTGATTGTGTTGTTTTTATATGTCTTTTGTGACGTGAGAATCACTCAAGAGGGACTGGCGAGCCAGACTCCCCTCCCCCACTCCAAAAGTACCCCAAACCTGACAAATTTTGCACCTATAAACATTATCGTTGTTCTCGAATTGATTTTATTTTTATTTTTTTTTTTTTGGTAAAAAAATCTCTGCTGATGCTTAGAAATATGTCTAGCCTGACCTGTATGTACCAATTTGACTGCTGTAGAAGAAAGCATAAAACCAGGGGACTGCTATTACTCAAAGCAAAGCCATTCGGTGACATAGTTCCCTACAGCTTCTTCCACGTAGGCAAACTCTCGAGAGGTCCTCGGGAATGAATTTCCTGATTGCAAGGGATTGAAGCATGTGGGGGAAGGCTGGATCAGGGACACTGGTTCATCGATCCCTTGTTGTCACATGACTTGACGAGTGTTCTCCGCTTGTTACTCATCGAGTGTTATCTATTCATTTTAAAGAAACCCAGTAAACCTGGCAGTGTTAAAACTGAACGAGCAGGGGCTTTTGGACAAATTGAAAAACAAATGGTGGTACGACAAGGGCGAATGCGGCAGCGGGGGAGGTGATTCCAAGGTCAGCCCCAGTAAGAACAAACTAGTGGGTATAAACAGCATGGATAGTAACCAGCAACTGCGCTGCCAACACACCTTGCAGTCCAACGCGTAGGGAGAGCAAACGGAACGAACCCAAGAGCAATGAATGCCCCCGCTCTGTAACGACGTGCCCTTTGATTGCTAAACCAAAACGGAAGCAACCAAGAATTAAGTGGGTCTAGAGATAAACGCATAGACGCCAACACCTGCATGGTCACAGGGGCTGGTCCCTTCCTTCGGCAGAAGGGAGAGGAAGCGCTTGGTTGTGTCAAGGCTTCTTGAAGGCAACTTCCCTCCTTTCCCCACTTCCCCCCCAAAGGCTCTGCTGGATTCTCTTGGGCATGGACATATGGAGGAGACTGAGATACTGTGCAGGGCCCTGCCAATTGTTGATGGCACTGCAGACAGGGAGGGTCTGCTCTCATCCACATTGGCGGGAGCATTGCAAGTATCCACGGCAGGTGGTTGAGGTTGCTGGTTACTCAAAGTGATATAGTAATACTCATCTTGCTGTGCTGGAGGAAGAGCTGTATGATTATGCCGGGCGGGGGGGATGCTATGCTGGAGGAGGGGCGGGGTGGCTAGATGGAGTATTCAATCGTATCACTTTGTCAATGTATAAACTTGTTCAATGAATGCTGTGAATGAACTGTCTGTGCTGAATAACATAAAATAACATTGGTAATGTTATTTATGTTATTTCCCCCCTGGTTGAAGAGGTCCCGTAAACCTAGCGGTTTTGAAACTCAGTGAGCAAGGCGTCTTAGACAAGCTGAAAAGCAAATGGTGGTACGATAAAGGGGAGTGTGGAAGCAAAGACTCCGGAAGTAAGGTCAGTCACCCCCAAAGAGGTCGGGCATGCCCATAAAACCAATCGAGTGTATATCCCAAGAGCTCTGGCCTTAGCGCTGCCAGGATGTGGAAGCTCGTGCGAGGCTTTTTTTTTTCCAGCGGCTCACCCAAACGTGGAGGGTGCTGAGCAGAGCACCCGTCTTTGAATAATTACTCTTCATTTACATGGTAATCGCTTGGGACCGAAAGGGCAAATTGTCAGAGCCCCGCGCAGGAAAATGAGGCAGTGAGGGCAACTCCCCCCGCAAAAAAACCAAACCTGCTGCATGGCTCAGTGGAGAGAAAAATACTCCTTCGTCCAGATCGTTAGCCCTTCTGCTGTCATCACGGGGCCAGGATCTGGCATGCTGGCCAGAGGGAGGGGCAGTGCTTGGGATCAGCCTTTGCATCGTCCTTGTTTGTGCCCAGCTTCGAGGGATGCTCAAAGGGCTTTTTTGGAAGAGAGCAGAGGAAACCCCCAATATCCTGACCAGCTGCCATTCTTCCTGCAGTAAAATCCTGAGGGCTGTTTCTGAGGTCTTAATGATGACCATGCTTCACCAGGATAGTCAATGCATTGCCTCCCGTCAGCGTTTTGTGAATATTTGACATGCCAATAGCATTCCCAGTCTGTGGGTGGGGGGGTTGGTGAGACTGCCCCCCTAGTGCTTAATCCAGCCATAGGGCTGCTGGAAACGCTTCGAATTTCAGTGTGCGCAAACATTTCCATTGAATTAATAAAAAGGGGGATATTATCAAAGGTGTTTTTGTGCAGTTTGGTTCCCTCGTTTCAGCCCTCCCCGACAGTGCGTATCTCACCGACTGCATCACGAAGGGCTGTAAAGCACCTTGTGTACGGCAAGAAATACAAAACTCGATTCTGCTCATCTCTGTGCTATGTCACATCCACAGTAACAACTCTCCCATTGCATGCTACGTAGCGCGGGACAGATCGTGCACAGTTCAAAATGCTACTGACCTATGCATTGCGCCTCACCGTCTAACCAAATACTCAATAGTTACCATGTAAGTGAAGAGTAATTACTTTATCACGTACCTTGGACACTGAAGGGATGACACAGCTTCCATAATGCCTTCCCTACAAGCCTGCATGCAGCAGTAGTAGAAAAAAAAAAGCAATAGCTATTAAAATACACTAAAGGAACTGGATATGAAATGGATCCTGTTTAAAAACAAACAAAAAAAAGAAAAGAAAAAGGAAATATTTGCAAATGTTTCAATATTGGGGGGGGGGGCCTTGGGAAGATCATGG
>NW_017729000.1:4097048-4107794 GCF_001723915.1 Gavialis gangeticus | reverse complement strand
ATGTGTTCGATATAAAAAAAAAAAAAAAAAAAAAAAAAAAAAAAAAAAAATTTCAAATTTTTTAAATGGGGGGGGGGGGGGGGGAGGGGAATAAATAAATCAGGTCTAGTGCTTCATTCCACACAATAGAATAACCAATGAAAACCAAAGCAGAAGGTTTGGGACACATGGGTTTATGTGGATCCTATGACCTCAATGCAGAGCACATGTTATTTACATGCATTTAAAAAAAAATAAAAAAGCTAAACACACATTTGAATTGCATGTGACCTAAATGGGATTGGAGAATAAAGTCATGAGAGCTGCTTGAAACCCCATGTGTATAATCTACAGGCACACCCCTTTAAACTAGGTGTGGTTTTAAAGAGAGCAGGGGATATCCTAAAACTTTACAGGAAGGGACCGGATCACATTCTGTGTCTTAATCAGTCCCAAGCTCAAAGTCTGCAGTTGCAACATACTATTAAATCAGAATATACTAGGTCGGTATTAAAATCAACAGACCTGAGTGCCCACCCTCTTGCAGGAGAACAGGACAAGCCCACAGCTTGCAGGTGCAATATGCTTTGCTTGTGGGAAACCTGCCTCCTGAAAGACCCAAGATCCCGTTTGCATCTCTGAAAGGCCACAAAATTAAAGGACAACCTCCTCCCCGCCCCGCTCCATTGTTAAATAGCAGACCCCAAATAATTTCAGCCTCATGATAGAAGGTGGAGGGCGATGCATCCCATCACACACTTTAAGTGCTTGTCTAGTGATAGAAGGCCGGTGCACCCAAGCCCCCCCGCTCATCGCCCACCCTCTCGGTGCTGCTCTTGCTGTCTTCCTCAGCAGTTTAGGCCAGGTCTGCACGCGTGTGAGAGCTGCCAGAGATCACATCCCTCCCGATGTACGTGGGCACACACGCACTGGGCAGAACCGTCCCCATTCTGTACATACCATTTACTTAGCAAATCTTGCCATTAGAAGGGTTTAGGTGCAGAAGGCTGAAGGGGGAACCGGCCTCAAGGGGTCTGCCTGGAAAGATCACGGGACATGTACAATCTTCGGCATCTCTGGAGCATTTGCTTAAATAAAACATACTCCTCTGGCTCTTGGAGATGCATTTCAGGAGATGCTACATGCCAGATACGTTCCTGAACACGGCCACTCACCTCCTTACTCCCTGAGCTTCCTTAACATCCCCAGTGCTCCCCTGGGAGCCCCAGTCAACGTGTTACTGGGCCAACCCATCACCCCAGACACAAGCACTTCTCCCCTTGGGGTAACTTCAGCTCAGATATCCTACCTCTGCAACAGGCCTTGACCCTGTGTTGGGCCAAAATTGAACAGGTCTTGGCTTTCAGGAGACTGCTGCTGCAGATCCTGACCCTCTCCCTTTCCAAAGTCATCCCCTCTCGTTTGTACCCAACGCCCTAACGTATTCCCATGGAAAATATTTGGAAGGACCCCCATGCTTTTCAACTCTGCTCACCATCCTCTTATGTCCCGCTGCCCTAGGTCTCCCCTAGCATGAGTACACAGGAATTATCATTCAAATGGAGGGTGTAGAGTGGGTGCATTTGCTGGCACTGAGTCAGCGGCACCACTTCCTTGAGCCGGGATTCCCCCCTTTCCTGGGGAGGATCTTTTGCAAAGCAACAGAAGGGCAGAAAATATTTTTAAAACGAGGCCAGCACAGAGCCATCCTGCCATCACACCCTCGAGGGAAGCTCCCTGCCTCCCCAGGGGGGAGATACATCACAGACGACGAAGCTGGGAATGGACACGGGGTTTGCCCATACACGCAGCCTCTGCTGGCAGAGCCACCATGGCAGACAGAGGGGTTCGGGAGACGCCGCCGAAAGGATGCGTGCCCCGTTTCCCAGAATTTGGTTCCACCTCAAGTCTCATGTGCCCTTTCTTTCCTGGAGCTTCCTTTCTATGGACTGAGTTATGCTATTACCAGCCACGGATGTTTTCTATACCTGTCCCCCCCATCATGGACGTCTTCCCAAGGTGGGCTGTGAAAGCTTTCCCCAGAAATGCCTGATGTAAAGGTCGTTGCCATCATCAGGGCTCTGGCTGCCATTCCCTTGCTCTCAGGGCAGCGTGTCTTCTCCGCAGCCCACGGGGCTCCTAATTATGCACCTTAAGGTCACCGGTTGCTCTGAAGGGATCCAGCTGGGCAGGGTGAGGGAGGAGAGTTTCCCTGCTGGGAAGCCAAGAAAATCTCTCTTTATAGACTTTCACAACAGCTGAATAAATACCGACAAACAGGATGACGGACACGGTGTCACTGGTTGAAAGGAACAGACGGGAAGGTGGCTGGTTGCTCTAGCAACACGACCGCTATGGCTGGGAGGCGGGGGGGAAAAATGGGCTTTTCTTTTTTCTCTTCACCTGTCAATCATTCCTTCGCCGTAACTCTCTCCCTTGGCAGGAGACGAGTGGTGACATTTACACTCCCACTAACAAGCTGGATGCATAATGGGCGCACGCCTTAAGAGAGCAGCTGCTGCAGAGCAGCGGCACAAAAGCCCAAATGGCAAAGAGCAGCAGTTCGGGGAGAGGGCATCATTCTCTCCAGCATCTCCCGTAGGTTGGGTCCTTTTTCTTCTATTATTATTAGCTTTCAGAAGGCAGAAGCCTGCACTTAAACAGCAGATAAAGCCGCGGCAGGACATGCCTCATTTACAAACCTGCATGTGAGAGCTGGGGACCTCTAAGCCGCTTGGGAGGAGCTGCTGCTGGAAGGCGGCAGTCGCAGCCTGGAGAAACCTTTTCCCATCAGATGCAGAATCCATCTTGCAAAGGACAGGATGGGCAGAAAAGAAAAGCAGCCAGTAGACACCTGCATTTCTGGACCTGGCATCTAGGCGCAGGCTTTTGGGGCTCCTCATTGCTGGGTTATCCTGTGAGTTCTTCGTGCTGGAGCAGTTAGGAGACCAAAGCTGACACCCCTGAGCTTCCTGGCGGTTGTCCCCCGTCAGCTGGGTGCTGTCACTGGATTCCCCCAGCTTTAGGGCCTGACTTTCAGTTCACTCCACACACTGTGTTAAAATAACACTGTCATTGAGTAAAACATTGGAGCTGCCAAGCAAATGTTTAGTGGGGGGAGATCTTCCATCCCTGTTTGATCAGCATCTAAAATCACAGAATCATAGAAAAGTCCAGCTGGAAGAGACCTCAGGCAATCGCATCTTGTCTACCCACCTTGCTTAAGGCAGGGTATCCCTATCCAAGCCATCCTATAGAAGTGTGTGTCTAACTTGTTCTTGAAACCACACAAGCAGCCTTCATCCACCCCTGCCAGACTCAGTGCTTTAAATCATCCAGAACACCTTAATTTGCCCCAGGTAGAGCAGGGGAATGAGGGCACTAAATCCATTAAATCGAGCCAAGCAGTGTATAAGCTAGTAGAAGATGTACAGAGAAGTATGTTAAGTACTAGCACAGGAGCGCTTTTGCCAGATCCCACTTCCATTAAGCCTGACTGACAGCTAGGCATGACAGCTAAGATGAAGAGGAGGCTGAGGATACTTGAGCAAGAACAAAGCTTGGCACGAAGATTGAGGAGCCCCTTCCTCCGGCACCTCCCACCCCATTAGAAAGGGTCCTGGAGAGGCATGGGGTATGACACGTTTTTCATCTGTTTCCTGAGACCTGTTCTTCTGCACTATCAGCTCTTCACTAAAACTTCAACTGGTTTTCAAGGGTCTGAAGAGCCCACCTTCATGAGTCTGAAGAGCCCATCGCACACAGCAAAAGCACGGGCCATTTGCCACAGGATCCACATTTGTCACAAGGCCAATACAGCATCATGAAATAGGGTTGCATGGAGACCCTCACAAACCCTGGACTCACTGATAAGCTAAACATGATGCTCATTCCCTGAGGCCATCGGTTGAAGTGGCACCAGAAACACAAAAAAAAGAGCTCATAATCCAGATGAAGAACAAGGGCTCAGGATGGAGCAATTCTTCCACTCCAGTCCTGGCTCTGCCATCAGCTGGTCGTGTGGCCTGGGTAAACCTCTATAGCTCAAATTCAGACCTAGGGCAGGTGGGTGCAACGGCCAACCTCTCTGGAGTTGTATCTGCTAAGCCCAGGACTGAATCTGGCTCTCTGTGACTGTCTCCCCCTCTGCAAAACTTGTTATGATACATGCTTACCCCCCCTGGGGTGCCAGGAAGATTAATTAAACAGTGCTTCTAGAATCACTATATAAGCACCACATATAAGTAATTTGGCCTCTAATAGCCCTATTAACGGCAAATCCAATAATTAAGTTAGGCATGCGTCAATGGGTCTTAATTACACATGCACTAAATGCCTTATTAAACAGAAATAAAATTTTTAAAAAGCAGAATTATTTTAATGCGTTGCCCAGCAACAGACGTTGCGGGGGAAATAGTCTAGGAACGTGGGAATGAGCATTTCCAAGAGAACAGGTTATTTCAAGAGAGGCATCAGGAACAAGTAAATGTCACCCTGGCAGAAAATGCACTCCCCCCCTTCCCAGTTTAATCAATAATTTAAACTAGACATTTGTGGCCAATATGTGTTTAAGTCTAAAATGATTTTAAAAGAGCACCCAAACCTTTCCAAAGGAAAGAAAGAAATGTTTATTCGGTTGTGTGAGGGAAACATTAGATTAACGAACAATTGAAATGGCAATTGAGAGAGCTCTTAGACCTGCCATGTGGTCATGCAAAGAGGGCGATGGAGGCGTGCCAACGTGACTGTCTTGTGCTGCGTCTCGTGCGCCGCAGCGCCATGTCGTATTAATTCCGTCGTTCTCCTTCCCACACGTCCCTCTTCCCTTCTCCTCTCTCTCCTAGGACAAGACGAGCGCTTTGAGTCTCAGCAACGTGGCGGGCGTTTTCTATATCCTCATCGGTGGGCTCGGACTGGCCATGCTGGTTGCCTTAATCGAGTTTTGTTACAAGTCCAGGAGTGAATCCAAACGGATGAAGGTGGCAACACGTTTCCAGGCCTTTCACACCTTCTCTTTGACAATACCCTGCCTCCTAAGCTGCCTTCGGGGACAGATGCAAGCCAGGCTCAGGGTGGAAACCGTGGGATAGGGCGGAGGAAGTGAACACGCTAGCGGTCGTGTTTAGACAGGGCAGAAAGAGAATGGGTGGAGGGAACTCAGTCGTATACATGCGTGAGTTCGTTAAGTAGCCACAAAGCACAACCATAGTGTCCCTGACAGTATCGCCAGCTCTGATAGCAAAGCCCCAAGGAAATAGCACAGTACTCCAAGGTGGGCAGCCATTTGGAGCCCAGGCTCGACTGCGTTCACCTCCGTTTTACGCTGGTGCAAACACAAGAATCAGAGCACAGGTGTGCCAACACAACACTGGAGCAATGCAGGAGCAAATCAGGCCCCGTGGCTCCGCTAAACTGTACCCTGCTGATGTCATTTACTCTGATGCATTTTTATGCCTCCTAGGCTAGGAAAAGATGTTGCATTTGTCCCTGGACAAATTGAGCCTGTGTTTGTGCCAGAACAGATAATATCCTGGGACGGGCATGTACATGCATTGCCCGTCTCATTGGGATTCAGTAAGCAGTTGATTGCACTGCCACTCTTCTGCCATTGCTTCAGTGATACAATCCCCGGACAACTGTTGTGCTGCCCTGGGATAAACTGTTGGCGCTTTTCATCCCGTGATCCTTTTTAGGATTTATCCTTGGACAATGGACACAGCTGTCTAAACGATTGCACTTTGTCCTGGGATAAAATGGTTTATTCCAGGGCAAATGCAACATCTGTTTGTAGCCTTACGGACCAGTTCCTGGAACTGACCGTCCCAGGCAAAACTGAGAACCTTTAGGCTAGGGACAGACATTACATGTAAACTGGTCTAACCCTGTAACAGAACGGACGTTCAGTGCACATAAACTAGTTTGAAAATAGTTGAAACCAGTTTGAGATAAACCTGGTTGAATGTAGCAGCAGACTTAACCGATTTGGGTCAAACTGGTTTATGCAATGTCTGTCCCAGACCTTAATGTGCAAGGAACACATTTCTTCTTAGGAAGATGCTCTGTGCTGCGGTCTTTGGTGATGGGCAGGGAGTTTATAGCCGTATTGAGGATTAAGGTTGTCCCTTTTAATAAAATGGACCCTTTTTCCCTCCTGACACTCCTGTCCTGTGATAGCAAGGGTCTGGCCTTGATGGTCCAGGAAGACCCTTCTAGTCCTATGTCCTCCCAAAGTACCAGGTTGGATTAGATGCGAGGAAGCAGGGAATGCATGCATAATTGCCCCACAGAACTTGTGGAATGAGAGCCACTCGAGGATAAAAGTCTGGCCCGGTTCCCCAATGAGCTGGTGTAAAATCAGAAGGTCTTCTGTTTATTTTCTGCCACCTCCTTCTAGCTGCTCACTTTCGTGAGCACAAAAATGATTCCAGAATTAAACAAATAACTGATTATTCCTTTGGTTTCCACGCAGCTAATTTCAACACACTTAATGCTTCTCCAGTATGCATAACGCATTTAATCAGCTGAAAAGGAGTCGTGTCTCTTTCCCTGTTGAGGTTTAGAATATGCCCAAGGCAATGAAAGAAACTCGTTGCATGGCGGGGAGGAGAGAGGCGCAGAGTATATGCATTTAATGTTGCTGAATGCCAAAAAATAAATACATAGATTTTAATTGTTGGCTCCATTTTAACGATCTAGGGCAGAAATACCCTCTAACTGCATGTTAAGTCTGCTGTAGGTTTCCTAAATTTATTCTGACATGACTGCTCCATTTCCTGCAGGGCCCCATGTCATTATTGCAACCTATCCCAATAAGCAGTTTACAGTCTCCAAGACCAAACCAACCTTTGGCTTCACTCTTTAGCTTCCTGCTGGCCATTAGTCCTGTTACCGCCATCCTGAAATGTCTCGACACTCGCTGTGAGCTGGCTCCGCAACTCTTCCTCTGTTGAGTTGCATCTTCCTCCATAAGAGACCCTTGATTTCCACCTGCAATTATTTATATGTCTCAGTCCTCCATGCATAGACCTTGTCAATGCTGGGTGATTTACTGAAATGTCCATCACAGCATTATTATTCCAGCATGTTTATCTTGGTATCGAATAGCTTTGCCATAACAAGAGCAACATATTTTTGGTTTAGCTGAATCTATTCACGTCATTCCATATTAGCAACGTGGTAAAAATTTCCAAGTGTGGACAAGTCCTTGGGTTTTGTTTCAGTTGGGAAGATGAGATGTGATTTCCAGACCCTAAGTCTATTGCCCCACTGGAGATAAAGATGTAGTTACCTTTAGTCGTATGAGTAAAATTGTACGTGTGCTTAAGCGTTTGCAAGTCAGGACCTGAAATAACACCATGAATTTATTTGGTCCAAACACACCTAGACACCCAATACGTTCTGCACGTGACAGAGTAGCTCTGTAGCTCAAAATGGTCCCAAGTTGTTTAACCTAGAACTGGGAAGGTGCGTAGGCCAGTTGAATCTATGCAGAGAAGCAAGAGCCTGGATGGAGCTTGAGCATGTAGGGATGCTAAAAAAAAAAGGGGCGGTGTTTTATATGGTGACTTTCCAGACATTGCTAAGGACAGGGGGAAACCCCCCCGTCCTTCCTAAAAAGGGTTTTTGTTTGATCCCACAGCAATCAATTAATGAAGCCATAAGGACATCGACACTTCCCAGACCGGCCACGGCAGGAGCCAGCGGAGAGAACGGCCGGGTGGTCAGCCACGATTTCCCCAAATCCATGCAGACAATTCCGTGCATGAGCCACAGCACCGGGATGCCCCTGGGAGCCACAGGATTATAATCGGCCTTGACACGTCACCCGGGTGCGAGCAGGGTCACCCCCGCCCCACCCCCCTCCAGTGCCAAAAACCAATCCAAACCGAGAAACACGATGACGACGACGAACAAAAGGGACTATTCAATGGATCTTCCTGAGGAAATTGAATCTACTTTCCTTTTTGTTTTCCAATAGATCCACAGGCAGGAGAGTTAAACACAGTCTGCGCCGCAATAAGGAGAGCATAATGGGATTTAACAGACTCGCAAACCGTCCCTGGATCGCAGAGCCGCTGGAAAACTAATGAGGACTGTGCCATTTTGTTTTAACTTGGTTGTTAATAAGTCTTAGTGTGTGCAATATATATATATATACACACATATATATATATTTTTTCTTACTAATTCCTGTGGTGTCAGGATGACATCGGGCCGCCCTCCCGCCCCCACGCCTCCCCACACAGCCTTTTAATCAGGTGTAGTTTGAGATGCAAACCTAACGTTTGAGCTACTAACAGCAAAAGGGAAAATGAAATAAAAAAGGCGACCCTACTGCCCTGATGGGCACCAGCGGCCAGCCCTTGGATTCATCAGGAGCCAGCTGTGTGTCCGCCAAGACCCTGGGGCAGAGTTTACTGCAACCGGTCAAGCAGTCATGTGGAGGGCTCCGGCCAATCTTCCTGCACCAGGCAGGACTCTCGGGATGAGTCAACACCCACATGGCAACACACATTGACTTTGCAGGAACAAGGAGTGGAGGGAAGTTAGAAACAGAGGCGAGAGCACCCAAGTAACCCTGGATCAATGTGATACGTACTCCGTAAGAGATGACAAGTGGCGATTCCAGGGAAACTGAGGCACGATTGCAGACGTGTTCTGGGACTGGAGAAACCCAGCGTTTGGCAGCTGAGCCAACAGTGGACTAAGATCATGACAGACGGCTGCGTACGGAGGACAGGAACCAAACACAACTTTGATCATACATGCAACCCTCTGCCTACACTATCCAGGGCTAACTGGCAATTGTGAGCCATTTCCTCATTGCTTTGCTTCTATATGTGCTCCTTTGTGGATGGCTGCTGACGGGGGAACCACCAAGAGCCTGGAGTGAAACAGTCCTCACCAGTACAGGGGTGCTGGAAATGTGAGGCTGTGCTTGGGACGTTTCCGGATTTAGGCTCTGACATCCCCTTCGGACTAACTTTGAATTCAAAGGGGACTCTTCGCGGCTAAACAATCAAGCCAGATTTCTGGGAAGAACCTACATCTCCCTGAATCAAACCGCATGGATGGGGTGTCCCATAGGACCTTCACACCCACTTCCATGTTATTGGGTTGATGTTGGGCCTGTTAAACTCAGCTCTGGGCCAACGGGTTGGCGGAGAAGCCAAGAGCAGTGAGTTCTGGCTCGTTCCTCCTCGACAAGGAAGCAGGACTCACCAGGCACGTCGCTCTCCGCTCGGTCCAGGAACGCCTGTCCGAAACCCAGTGCAAAGCCAGCTGCTGGCAACGTTGCCCCAGCAGCTAATTGTCTTATTTCTTTCTTTTGCTTTTCTTTTTTTGGTTTCTGTCTAACCAGAAGATTCATTTTGTGAAGCCACCAGCATGAATAGCAGAACGCTCTGTTTTTGGGGGGGCTGGGGAAATGCACCGTTTTAAAGGGAATATCAAGGAAGATGGGAGATCGTCCATGGACGGAGCTGGACCGGTCTCAGCGGGGGCAGATGACAAAACAAGGAGCAGTGGGCTCAAGTGGCAGCAAGGGAGGTTTAGGTTGGATATTAGGAAAAATTTTACCATTAGGAGGGTGGTGAAGCACTGGGACAGGTTAGCCAGAGAGGTGGTGGACTCTCCATCCTTGGGGGTTTTAAGGCCCAGCTCAACAAAGCCATGGCTGGGATGATGCAGTTGGGGCTGGTCCTGCTTGGAGCAGGGGGTTCAACTAGATGTGACCCCCTGAGGTCTCTTCCCACCCTCATTGTCTACGAGTCAGTGGAGCTGTGGCTTCCAGTTTTCTGAAGTGGGTTGAAGCTCCTTCTCCGCAATCCCACTGAGACCCCAGCACAGGGAAAAAGGGGCTGATCTCAAAGGGTTAGGAGCTGCTATATTTTTTTACGCTGCAGGGAGTGCAATATGGCAAGTGAGTGATAGAGGGGAGCTGTGGGGTATGTGAGAAAGAGAGATGTTGATGGCAAAGTGACAGGCAGATAACTCGAGCAGGCTGGCGAGGAGGGTTTCCCCACGTGGCTTTTCAGAAGCATGACCGCCCGCTGGCTACAAACTCATCGTCTTCGGTGCATGACCCGCAGCGAGGTGCCTCGCGTCGGTGACTGAGCCGCCCTGACTGCTCTGCACCACTGACCTATTTGCACCCCATCTCTTGTCTCCACTCATCCCGGGGCCATACGGGCAAGCCCAGCAAGTCCAAGACTCCAGGTCCCTCACGAGGGCATCTGGCGCCCTTGTGTTTTCTCTCTCTGCCACTGCGAATGCTTGCATTCGCCATCTTGCCTTCACAAGAGCATTTCCAAGAGCCATAACCCCTCCACGCCACTTCCTCCACGTTCATGATTGTTTTGAATTTGCTTTGTTTGTAATTGTTATTTTTTTTTCCTTTGGTCCTACGTGGGCACGGGAACAGGGCAGGCTTCGGGGTTGCACGCCTGCTCCTTGCTCCGGGGCTCCCCCGGTAGAGTCTGTTGCCTGGACTCTTCTCATCCGTTATGTCACCACTGCACATTGCCATGGGAGCAGGCTGCAGACCCCTGTTTTTTGGTGGAATTGGGTATTTGCCCCCATCGACCTTCTTGGTCCCTGTTGCCTTTGCAGCAGGGCATCGAAGGAGCCCTTCCCAGCACGTGAACTGGCCGGGACGGCCTTGCGGGAGAGGATCGACCACCCGGGACAAAGGCAGGATCCGTGGTCTGAAAAGGCGTCTGATGGAGGAAAGGGGGTGAAGAGATAAAAAAAAAAAAAAAAAAAAAA
>NW_017729000.1:4084966-4096949 GCF_001723915.1 Gavialis gangeticus | reverse complement strand
AAAAAAAAAAAAAAAAAAAAAGAATGAGAGGAAAGCGCGAGGGGGGAAAAAAATGTTAACTTGTAATATGTATTTTTACTACACTTTTCTTAAAAATAGAATAATGGCAAAACTCTGAAAGACATTGACATTTTTTCTCAACAGGAATCCACATTTAACAGTTTCGGCTTTCATTAAATTTTGCTCTTTGGTACCTGGATCTTTTATTTAACAGCTATATTTGTTTTAACTCTCTCGCTCTCTCTCCCCCTTTTCCCACCTTCCCCAGCAAAGCCGCAAAGGATTTTGCTTGAGCAAACATAGAAACATTTTTCTGTCTGGGTTCTCATTTTCAAATGGTTATTTATGATTTTTTTTATTTACATAAAAATGAAAAAAAATGACCAGCTGGAAATGAAGTACCGAGGCTCCATTTTTCATACCTGCCCGTGCCGTTTTGTGCCAGCGCTGGAGATGTGCAATGAAAATAATGCGACTCCGGAGGCAATATTACCAACCTGAATCAAATGAGATTTTTCTTGATTATTGCTGTGTCTGACTTGTGAGCAGCAGTCAAATAAACTGCTTCAGGTTGAAACGGGTAATCCATCGACTCTTCGCCAAGGGTGAAGAAACACAATCTTTTGGTGGGGCCAGAGCAGGGGCCAAAGGTTTTGTTGCTTGTCTGGAGTTCGTCCGGGGTGGGATAAGGGGATTTTATGATGCCGTGTTAAAGAGAGGGGAACGGTCGGCTCGCAGCCAAACCAGCACTGGTCCAAAAATGCTCCCCCACCTTGGATTTCATTGTAGGTGTCATAAGAGGTGCAACATTTCAGCTCCTCGTTTTTCATCCATCAGCCTGTGGAAGTCTTTGTCAGTAGACATCGCTGCTGCAGCATTGGAGAGAGATTGGGGACGGATGCAAAGAACGGGAGCTGCTAACGTTGAATGATGATAATGCCAGTAATGAATGCCTTGCTCTTTTATAATGCTGTTCGTCGATACACCTCAAAGCACTCTGTGAAGAAGAGCTCTGTCATTCTCCCCATTTTACAGGGCAGGGAAACTGAGGAAACTGGGTGAAATGACTCACCCAACATCCACAAATACAAACCAGGCCTCCTAGTGTAACCTGCTAGTAAGGATTATGCAGGAAAGGATTAAAAGCAGAGTCCAGGAGCAACCCGAGTTAGTTTGCAAGCAGAGAGAGAGGACTCTAGCTGACGGGGTTAGGAAGAGATGCTCCCTGCGGGAACTTTTTCCCATCGCTGCCTGATGTGTGGCTTCCTGTCCCCCTTCTAGAGCTTCTCTATTCAGTCTGGCAGCCCCAGTCTCTGCACAGACCATCTCTCTCCTTGCTGACCCTGCAGTCATTAGAAATGACCCAAAACCATTGGACTCTGCCCCTTCTCCTAGAGAGGCAGGACAAAATCCTCCCGTTGTGATCCAAACCAAGATGTCGAGTCTTTCACGAGTGCCCTAGCAGGACCCTGATCTCTGCAAATTCAGAGGCTGCTCCTGGGTGAACCAAAGGCTTATACCGAGTTGAATAGAGAAGTGAATGATGGAGTCAGCAGCAGTCATTCCTGAGACCCGCATTGACATTGCATGCCATTTATTTTACTTCGCCTCTGAATTTTCAGTGCACCCCAGACGGTTGTCGAGACAAAAGCCAACTGCATCCTTGGAGTGATAAAATGGGAGACGGCTGGTGTTGTGCCACATGAAGAAGAGGACAGATGTGTGCCCTCTGGGAGGGACTGCAGATAGCTACGGTTTGTAGGATGAACACACTGAATTGGATGTTTTCCCACAAAAAGCAGTGAAATAGGATGAGACATTAGCATTTAATCTGTCATTATTAGGCATCAGTGTCAACACCCCGGCTAAAGGTAAATGCCTCTCTTTTCTGGCCCTCCACAATGTAAGCAAGCCAGCTTTGCCTCCCTTTGTTTAGTTCCCATTCGGAAAGCTTATTTCACAATCATAAGGGCAAGTAATGCAATTAATGGGGGGGGGGTTTCACATGGCAGCGTGGTTCGGCAGTGTCACCGCAGACAGAGATTGATGACGTTCTGAGTTACCAGAAAGGTTCAGTCAACCATATCCCAGCACCTTGCACCTCCAGTTAGAAAGCAATTTTCCCTCCTCTAATGAAATGTCCGACGTGCTGTCTCACCGCCAGTGCTGCACGGAGGCACAAGGTGATGTTTTAAAATTAGTTATTCATACAATAATAATACCTTGAAACCCATGTCGGAAACCTGAGCTGCGCCTATGGATGGCCGTGTTTTTTCTGAGCGTCCAGGAGCTCTGGTTAATGGGAAGTTTTCTCCGCGATGCCCCGATTTAGCTTCTAATTACCACGAGATCAAAGTGCATGAAACAGCACAGAGCAACCGATGTTCAGTAATATCTTCCATATACTTGTTTTAACTCAGTATAATTTGTTCACCTGTCCATACTGCAAGAGCATACCTACAGTGAGTGCAGAGACACGATTGCAGCTTATGCAGACTTACCCAAAATAGCCTGAACTTTTTTGATATGGTGACAGGGGCTCCAGCCGCTAGGTCCCGGGAAGGGTTGGACAGTCCATTTCAAAATCCCTCTTGCAGCTTCAGTGCAATGAGTACCCAAGCAAACTAAATTAAAGCTACCTGCAATCTGCAACCCCACCTCTGCCTGCAGTGTAGATGTACCCAGAATCGGTTTAAGGTGGCACCTTCAGTTGAACCAAGCTAGCTGCACATCCTGCCAAGCTTATAGTGTTTTTAGTGTCTCCGTGGAGCACATTCAGCACATGTGTCCGTGCGAGGCTTTCTGATGATCCCATGCATGAAGCTGGCAGCTGTGTGAACTGCAAACGATATGGGCAGGAATTGTGCCTGGCTCACCTAGGTGAGGTGCATTAGCTAGTGGCTGTCTAGGTGATCCCTTCCTTGGAGACAAATGCCATGTTTCCAGGAACAAAAAGGCTGGTATTTTCAGGAGGTCCCTGGATCCCTCCATTAGCTGGACATCTAAAAGCACTGAAGGGCTAAGCCATCCTTCAAATGCTTCAGCCGCCACTGGGACTGCTGGAAGATTTGCCCGTGCACGGCCCCTTCACCTGGAAGATGGAGGCTCTGCAATGCTAAATTGAGAGCTGGGAGGAAGGTGCCTTCATTTTGTTGAGCTGGTATTTTCTTGAGAAGGAAGAACGCCCCAGTAACTAAGCCTAAACACTGGGCACATTTAGACTGAGGAAATATGGCAGCAGCATGATAAGGTCCAGGGATCGGATGAGGCATCCTCCAAGAGATGGGTAGAAAAGGAGCCATTCCAAGGTCTCACCTTGTAGTCAGCTCAGGTGAAGCCTGTGTGAAGCCCAGAGGTGTCACCTCCTAACCTGGGCTCAAGGGAACACCATCAGCTAGCTGGGCCTGCTCCCCCTGAGGTTTGCCTTCAGCTCGGCATCCAAAACCTCTGAGCAAAACTCAGGCAATGTCACGCAAGGGAAACTACAAACACAGCAGGACTCTGTGTGTGTGTGTGTGCATGCAAAACCCTACAGCTGTTTGCATTATAGGAGTGCCCAGACTTACGTTATATATGGTCCCAAAAAGCCTTCAGCCTAAGGATATATCTACATGACGCAATGGGCGCATCTACACATGAGACGCTTGATGCACAGTAGAGTAATTCTACTGTGCATTAGCATGCACAGCAAAACCCATGCTAATATGCTAATGTGCAGTAGTATTAATCTACTGCGCATTAAGCATCACATAAAAAGTGTGCAAATGTGCTAATGCACAGTACAGCAGCTTACTGCACATTTATTTAGTTCTTGCTTATACAAGTACTAAATTTAATGCGCAGTAGGCACTGCGCATTAATGAACGTGTAGACGCATCCAGTGCAGTGCTGTACATAGATCTCCAACCTAGCCCTGAAAAAGCTAATTCGTCAATGCTAATATGGCAATAAGGTTTCCTGTACCCGGACTAGCTCATCTAGTGCCATGAGGACACACCATAAGAAAGCTTGCAGTCACTTGACACCTGCCTGGGTTTATTAGAAAGGTCTGGAAACCACAGGAAGGCTTTCAGTGAGCCTGGTCCTGCGTTTCAGGTTTCCAGTGAACCATGAGATGACATGCATGGCTCCCTGGGCTTCGGTGAAAACATTTCCTGCCCATCTATGCAGCACGTCGTTCCACTGGGGCGCTGCAGGGTGGGGTGCAGCTCCCACGGGGAAAGGAGTTTTGTGGGCATTTTGCATCAGCATTAAACTAGCCAAAGGCTGGAAGAACAGGTTGGAGATAGAAGTGGGGAAGTCAGGCTTCCAGGCACTTGTCCTGCCCATCATTGAAAGATACGGGCAGAGCAGTCCTCTTTGCATCTCGTCATTCCTGACCCCACCACGCAGCTTCTGCAGAGCACCTGCGTTACCTGCAGGCCTGGATCTGCCGTGGCTTCCTGTGCACTCCCATCTGCTGCCCCATGCCTAATTTAATTAGATGCATGTTAAGGAGGCACGGGGATGTCCCTGCAGCTCATCTCCTCTCAGCAGGAGAGGCCTGCGATGGTAGGAGCCATACATAAGCCCAGTGTCTATAGATGTTTGCCAGCGCCAAACAGCACCAGCTCTGTGGGAAAGGTCGGTCCTGCCGATTCAGCCCCATTATGAAGGGTTTGTTACTGTGCAACAGGAGCTGCCTTCCTGGCTCTTCCAGCCCCAGGGCTGATACCACACAGACCAGACCGTCCCCGCAGGCTTTGCACTGCAGACAGAGAGCCACCAAGAGACGGCTTTAGGGAGCTCACCTTCGTGTGCAACCAAAAGTCTAGCTAGGCTTCCAATAGGGAAAAACCAGCTCCCCAAACCCAGCACCTCTCAGCCCTGCAGAATAAGCTTGTGGAGCCAGTTTCGTCCATGCAGCTGCAGTCCGAGCCAGCATCAAGGGACAGGGAAGAAAGACAGAAGGATCGTGCTGCCATGGAAAGGGCCGATAGTCCTGACTGAGGAGCTTCATGCAGACTCTTCAGCTGGACAGACAAAATGCTAAGACAGGGGTGTGTGCTCGAGAGATGGGGCTCTCTCCATTAGCCATCCCCAATAGGCTGAAGTGCTCTGCTGGGAGGCTTTCCTTCCCTGCTGCGTGTTTAGAAAGGAGTCCCTTATCCTTACCCTATAGAAACCCTTGATTCTGCTGCTTCTCTCCAAGGGGTAAAATCCAAAGGCCGTGTCCATCATCTGAGAAGACAAAAGGCAAAGATGACCAAATTTCACCGCGCACCTTCATGCCTGTGAGCGCACGCCTGCAATGGCAATGTGTGCCATTGGCCTTAGCCCTCAGCACCACAGAAGAGAGGCAGTGCCAAGATGCACCGTGAAACCAGGTCCGGGGTGTCGTCTTTTCTGGGCATCATCCTAGAGGCTAGGACCCCTGTCATGGGCAAGGACCCCCACTGTGTGGGTGCTTCCAAATGTGAACGGTTCATATGCCCCTCTGTCTGTAAGGACCTCTTGGCCAGTCGTCTTTGTACTGGTGTGGACTGCCAGGCACTTATCATCTACCCTCATCT
The DNA here is from genome assembly GCF_001723915.1 of Gavialis gangeticus. Classification (NCBI taxonomy): domain Eukaryota; kingdom Metazoa; phylum Chordata; order Crocodylia; family Gavialidae; genus Gavialis; species Gavialis gangeticus. The sequence goes on along the minus strand of NW_017729000.1, from coordinate 4,091,397 downwards.
CCTCCTGCACCGAAGAATTTCAATTCTTGGTCCCTGCATGATTATAGCAAGTCATCCCTGAGCTACAGCCTGTCTTGGGGAAGGCTCACATGAGTTACCAGTGAGGCGGAAGTCGATCCAAGCCCATGATTGCTGCTGAACTCCCAAACGGTGCAACTAGATTTACTGATCCAGGCTCCTTCTCCTGCACTGGGGAAAGGGCAGCCCATAGTAAATGCTGAAAGGGAGTGCCTCACACCATCTACCCATGACCCCCCCCTTATGCAGACCATGGAGGGCGAGTGTAGGTGTCCCACTCACACCTGGCTGTTAATTAGCACTTTGGAACAATGTGCTGGGCTCTGTCTTGCAAAATATTGCGCCTTGGGACTTTGTCACCGAGCACCAGGAACGCAAGCCAAGGAGATGGGGCCGGTGGGACAGTCAGGTCTAATCCAAACCCTGCAGCATGCATTCACTTTTGAACCTACTGGGGATGGTTATGAATACTACTCTGTGTCTGGAGTAGTCCTCATTATCAGGGGGTATAGGGAAGCTTAATTAGCTAGCATTTGCATGGCTCTCTGCGTGTGCTAATTATGTACCGTTCACACCCGCATGCACACTCGGTATTAACAGGAGCTTTTGATGCCCTGACACCTTTTCATTCCTGAGGATCAATGCAGTATAAAGTAACTGCTGCAAAATATGTTCATTACTCTGCAGGGATGGTTTAACATGCTCTCCCAGTCCCCTTGGCAGTAATTCCTCCTCCCTTCCGGCTGGCATCAGAATTAATGGCATGTCATGTTCCATAAGTCCTGCCTTTTCAGACGAAAGGTACACGGTGTTGCTCGCATTCGGCATCACGCCGTCATAAATCAGGTTTTTCCCGCTGGAAGGATTTCAGTTTCGCCACTCGATCATGGGAAGGTACAGCCAGCACTTCTGCCAGGCAGTGGATGGAGGAAGTCACCCACCTCGTAAAACAAGATGCTGCTTTAGCACGTGTCATAAAAGTAAATGCTGCTTTGAACTCTGTTAACTGCTTAACATCGCTCAGGCTGAGACGAAGCCCCAAGAGCTGCAGACCACCGGCGCCAGAGCAGCAGAAGCATGTTCTGTCCCACACTTATTCCCCCGGAGTTGAATTTTCAGCCCTTTGCTACCAGTGGCTGTAACTTAATGAGCGGGATTTGAAATAGAGCATTTCAGGTGGAGGAAAAGCTGGGAGTGAATAGGGCGATGTGCATCACCAGGGTCTCCAGCTGCAATCAAGGTCAGAGAGCAAGCCCCTGGCCCTTTTATCACCCTCAAGCTGGGGCAAAGTGGAAGGACAAAACTCCAGTGCCCTGCCTGCCTCTCCCAGCCAGACGGCAGAAAGCAAACCCAGTGCACTCAGAGGCAGCCAGCACGGCAAAGATGCCCCATGTGTCCTCCCCACCTCTTTCTCGACAGCAACCGGCTGCAGCCTCCACTTACCTCTTGCTTTTATTTTGGCAAACAACATCTTCAGCACAAGGTTACCGCCAAACAGGCCGGGTCCAGCAGCACATCCCAGATAAAACCTGAGCTGGAAAAGACTGGCTCTCCTTTCCAGTCCTTGGAAAGATCAGCCCCACCAATGGTGATGGTGAAGCCCATGAGGGTGTGACAAGCCTTCCTCCCTCCAAACCTGCCGTCGTCAACCTTGAAATCTGCATTATTCATACTGCAACAGGTGTCCCATCAGAAGCAGCCAAAAGAGCCTCTCCTGGCCTGGTGACAGCTCGCACCCATTTGATTCTAATCATATATGAATGCATGAGTTAAGAAGACATCATTAAAAGTACATTAAGTTTAATTATGCCGGCAGCAGCAGACAGTAGAAGCAGCAGCTCAATGCTGAATCCATAATTAGATGAGACCTAATCCATTAGATTCTTATTTGTTAAGGAAATGCGCCTCATTTATAAGCGTGTCTGCAAAGTGATCCGGAGGAATCGAGCAGTTTCTGGAGGTTATTTTCCCCCCTTCCCTGCTTTATTTTGTGACATGCTGTGGAGGTCTCTCCCTGCCAAAATTGCATGGGCTTGGATATTCTTAATGCTTCCTGCCAGCGACCAAGTCGGTAGCAAGAAAATATTGTGATGCCTCCGTACCTTGAATATTGTGCTCAGTTCCGGTCCCCGGGCCTCTAAAGGGCACAGGACACCTCGAGACGGTCCAGAGATGGGCAACGAGGATGCTGAGCGACATGACGGGGCTCGCATGGGATGAGACACTTAAAAGGCCAGGCCTGTCCAGCTGAGAAAAGAGACACTTGCAGGGGAGATGAGAAGCGTTTACAACATACTAAATGGGAGCAAGAAAATAAAACAGGGTTTGTTATCGACTGTCTCTGGCAATACGAGAATGAGGGGTCACGAAATGAAAGGAGTAGGTACTAGCCAGTTTAAAACTAACGCGAGGAAAGTGATGTTTCACACCGAGGGTCGTTAAAGGGTGGGACGTGTTGCCACCAGATGTCGTGGAAGCTGAGTGTTTAGCCAGGTTCAAAAAAAGAGATTGGAAAACCTCTTGCAGGAACGGGGAAACCGTCGCTGTTGAGCAGGGCAGCGAGGGGCACGGCCTCTGAACCAGAGCCTCCTAGACCTGAAATGCTGGAGGCTGCGAGGGGGAGAGGAATAGGGCGAAATCCCAGGTCAGACCCCACTTGCTCTCCCTTTCAGCATCGGCTCTGCACCCCTGTGTGACACAGGGGCCTGGGCAAGATGGACCCAGGTCTGACCCAGTACCGGGCAATTTGGATGTCCTCTGTTCTTATAACGAGCTCTGTCCTGCTACAGCTCACACCGATGCCATCTATGGCTGCTGCCAGTGTTGGTGTTCATTGGCCTGCACGCTAGGTCTGCTCACTGATGGGTGTGAAGCCAGGAGCCCACCCCATCCCACCCCCCTTTTCCAAGAAGGGACTCAGTGGGTGAAGAGTAATGCTTGCATCTATATGTCCAGACCCTATTTCAGCTGGCCCTGGGCTGGGAAATGACATAACGTGCGGCTGATGTAGGCCAGCAACACATTTCTAGGTCTCCCAGGGCAAGGACCAAGCATGGGAGGCAAGGCGATGGACATGAGGAGGGTCGCAGAGCTGCAGCCCTAGCTCTGAGGCAGCACAGCTTATGCTTAAAGGCACCAGCTGCTAGCCCTCGGAGACCTGCACATGCACCAGATGTTATCACAAGTGTCATGCAATGGGCTCTGCTGTCGCTTCTGGTTGCGGCCCAGCAATAAGCCCAAATTGGAAATCCGTAGCACAGGGGTATCCAGAACGACCCCTGGTTAGGGTCTGCAACACCTCTCGCAGGCACTTTAATGACAGTGCACTGTCATTGCCGGGGAGGGGGGAAAGGGGATGCTTTCCAAATAAATCGCCTGCTAAATTTCTCGAAGGAAACTGCCGCAGACGACCCGAGGTGAAAACTTAGTCCTAAGCATCTTGTTTTCCCCTTTGCCTCAGTGCACAGCCAGCCACCGTAGACACGAATCACCACCCCAGGCCACTTCTGAGAACATTAAAAGGTAGAAGACTTGCACCTCCTGGGTCACTGCAATGGGTTTTATGTCTGCTGAGATAAGTGCGGGGACCTGTTAGGAGATATGGTTGCCGGCTATAGCAAGGGGCTGAGTGGGTGCCCCAGAGAGCTCCTTTGAGCCCATCTCCTTTCAACCTGCCCTGCCACTTCTGCTTGAAATGTTGTATTCCCACAAATGTAGTTACAAGGATTCACGTGCAAGCACGGTGGCTCTCACAACTGCAAGGGAGCTTCCTGCACTGTGCAAGGGTATCCGGGCACGCCTGGCAGACCTGAGCTGGCAGGGGTAAATGTTCCTTTCCAGGTCCCACAACAGTGGGGCTAAGCTTCCCAAATTGGATTTTTTTTTTTAAATAAAAAACCCTTGCCCATCACAAGTCTCGATTTAAACTAAAAGAAACCCAGGATGAAAAGGGAGTGATTTAAATGTCATGGGGGGGTTGCTCCCTTTTCCACACCTGCTTGTTGCAATTTCTCCATTCTCTGTGGGAATTTGCATGCAAACATTGAATTGTGATAACATGGGAACGGTGGCATTTGGGTGACTTACCCCTCTGACTTTATGTGCAGTGATCACATTGGTTAGATTTCACTTGAGTGCCCTTAGCTCCCAGCGAACAAAATATCATTGTGTGGGGAAATATATATGTGTGCGCACCAGGAGATGCTAGTTAAAAGACTGGAATTTCTGTGGACCCTTAAGAGAAAGTATTGATCGCTGTAAATGGAGCGCCGCGCATTAAAAGCGTGCTTCTTTTGTGCATGGGTGATCTAAAAATAAAATATCATCAGCAACAGCAACAAATAAAAAATAATCAAAGTTTTGCTCGCAGAGCGGCTCTTTCAAGATGGAAATGTCAGGACCTTTATATTCTCCCAACCAATCCTCTTTAGCGTGGTAAAATCCATACCGCAAGATGAAAGAGCAATCTGGGGTTCTGTTAATTGTGTTTGCCAAAGGGGACGAGCTAATCTATCAGGCTAGCGCGTTGTGACAACTGCAATGGAAATATTGGCTGGCTCAGCGGGGTGGGTATCTGTTGGCTGGAGCCCTTGCAGCCCTGGTTGGAGGCCGGTTTGCTTTTGGTGGTTGTCATGTGCAGACGCTTTGGGGGCCTTTCGCAGGATGCATCAGAAAATGCCCAGCTGGATTTGGCGTGATCACATCCGTGCAGCCAGCCGCAGCAATGCTTGGAGACCTGGGACTTTCCAGGTTCCCCCACAGAGCAACCCAGTGGTGGAGCACTTGACTCCTTTGGTTGCATGTAACGAGGCGCTTTCACCCTGAGGAGCGTCTCAAAGACATCAGACTGACAAGGGGAAACCCTCCCACTTTTCACACCCCTGCATCCGTCTTTCTGCACCCTATCTCGTTTCCCAGAAACTCCAGGGCTCAAGCTTGCGCTCTCCTATCCGAATCTTGTATGAAGTTAAAATGTTGAACTTACGAACTCACCCTTCAGTCGCCATCGTAATAGACGGCATCGCCATCATCATCATCACCACCACCACACACACTTCAACGACACCGCAGCAAGGTGACCCCGAATGAGAAGGGCTGACGGGGGAAGAGGTTCTCATAAGGAGCATTAATAGCAAAGGAACAGGCGAGATTGGACATGTTGGGTCTTAGCCAAAATGTTGGCTTTGTTTTTGGCAGTCCCGTGTTTGCTTGGCCTCCCACTCTGCTCTCAACTTCCACATCTCCCATACGGCAGATGCTGCAGGTGGAAGGAGGAAGAGGGACTTATTGCCCCGGGTTTACTTGCACTCTCCGGCTCCTCAGATCTCACAGAAATCCCCCTTGGTGTGTCCTGCTCTCAGCCCAGGAGGCCATCGTGCTCCGGGAAGCCCTTGCTAATGCCCAGGACATGGTCGCATGCTCACCCAGGTCTTAGCATGATTCATGACCTCAGGACGTAGAAGACACCATGTCATTCACAGCCTGCGGGCGTTCCTGGGAGGAATTACAAATAACGAGCCGTCTCACCCTGCAATGCATCTGGCATAAGGTGGCTTCCCCCCTCCAGCCAAACACAGGCAACTCTGCAGCTGCTTGGCACAGATTATTATCCTCCTTTTTTTAGGAAGACAAAAAAGGGGTCAGTGGGGAATCTGGGTGCAGAAAACGCATCTATGACTTGCCCCAGGTCATCTGGGGACAGCCAGGACCTGAACCCCAATCCCTAGAGCTGTGCATTTTGCACAAGCAGCAGTTGAGCACAGCACAGGTTATCCCCAGGGGTGTGACGGGGTTGGGGAGCTCTGCCTATGCTCTGCATTGACTTTATGCTTGAATGTCGTTGTTCTGCCCTGACTTAGTCCTTTCCAGGTCAGGCAGAAGAGAATTGCTGCCAACTGTTTGGTTTTGAGTGGACTAAAAGCTGCACTTGAGTTTCCATGTGGACATCTATTGAGTTATTAGAAGAGACAGCGACGTTAAGGTGGAGGGAAGGGAAAACAAATGCAAAGGGAAAATGTTTTAAGGCGGGGGGGAGGGAGCAGAAAAACCCAAGCCCTGTCCCAGATTTGTGACTTTGCATTAAGTGCTGCAGAATCCAGCCTGCTGGGTCCTGTAATTGGGGAAATCACAACAGCCGTGTTACTTCTGCTCACTGAAGAGAGACAGTTTTCCATTATTAACCCCAGGGTTACCCCTGTGCTATGCCAAGGGGCTGCGTTTCTGCCCCGGGGCTGCATTTCTGCCCCAGGGCTTAATGCCTCGTGCCTTGAGGCTGGCTTAGGAGTTAACCCTGTCCCAAGACAGTGGCAGGAGAGCAAAGCTGGACCAGCCGTGGGGAATGAATTGGGTACCAGGAGCACTACAAAGGGGTGGGCTGGGGGAGAAGAGGGGCTGATTTTGGAGGGTATGGGTGG
>NW_017729000.1:4055701-4084796 GCF_001723915.1 Gavialis gangeticus | reverse complement strand
CCCACCCACCCACATTGACTATGAGAGAAGGCATTATTTTTTCACTCCTTACTTTGCTGCTTTACAGTTCTCCCTCCAATATGGGGCCAGACGAATTCATCTCCTGTCTCAGCCAGTGCCCGCTGGGTGCCCAGTCTCTATTCTTCCTGGCTCCTGCCTTCGATTTCTGTATGTCTTTTCTTTAGATGATCTACTCAGGTCCCTTCCAACCCTAGAAACTATGAAACTATGTCAAAGATGCACGGTACTCGTGACCCTGTATCCCGCTCGAGGGGACATGCCGTAGTGAGAAGCTCCGGGCCTCACTCAATATATAATCACCTCCAAATTGTTTCTAGGAGAAAGCAGAAGGGAAGGGAGGGGGTCAGAAGGCATCAAGTGAGAATGGCCCACTGTCCAGCTAGGTCAGGCTTTGCAAAGGAGATGAGACTGCATAGTCAAATCTTTGTAGCTATATGAACAGAAGGGAGGATGGGGGTGAGGTTAAAGAGAATATTGCTGTAGCACAAAAACTACAAGCGTGCTTTGCTTCAGTGGGGTTGGTTGGTTGTTTTTTCCCTTTTTAATAAAAGTGATGATGGTCACAGAAGGATGCAGGCAAACTGGCTGAGGGGAATGAGCGCATAGAAAGAGAAAGCATCGCCTCCAAGGCAGAAGAAAAGCTGCTTGGGCTTCAGTCAAGGAGGGTAGATCCCATCAGAGAACAGGACAGAACAGGAATCACAGATCCAGCAGAAAGGGTTTTTAATAAATCGATTAACAAGATCTGGTGGCAAGGATTTTTAATAAATCAATTAAATGGCATGGGACCACGTGACTGAGCACACGGCCTCTGTTTCAGGAAGGGAAGCAAAGTGGCCTGGGCAACCCCGGCCCCCTTTGTCTTGCCTCAAAAGCATGCAGCGTTTCTGAGCAAATGCTGAACTGAACAAAGTGACGGAGATGAACACAAAGGGGATGCAATGCAATGTGGGTTTTTCCAGAGGTAGATCATGCCAGACTGCTTTGATATTTTCTTTAATAAAACACAATATTTTTAGGCGAGGGAAATGAGGGAGATTTGATCTATCAGGACTTCAATAAAGCACTTGATATGGTGCCATATATGAAATTATTAGCTAGGCTGGAGAAGATAGGCACTAGGGCAAGGAATTGGGAGGTGGGAAGGATCTGGAGGAAGGTGAGATAATGAGTTTTGCTGTGAGAGAGGGTCCTATCAGGCTAGCCAGAAGCTATGTGCAATTTCCTTACGGATCAGCCTTGGGACGGTTCTTACCTAATATACTGATCAGCGATCTGAGCACAGGCATGAGAGGCCGGCTGCTGAAACGTGATGACAACACAACGTTGGGAGACGACATCTGCACAGGAAGGGTTGCGCGTTAAGAGTGAAATGACCAAAAGAGTGCAAAGAAATGAGGTAACATGGGGGTGAGATGCAAGAACAAGAAGTGTAAGATCACACGCTTGGCAATAACAGCAAGGATTGCTGCTCTGTGCTGGCAGCTCCTAGGCTGGAAATAATAGAGAAGGAGGGGGAAACGTGGTTTTTTTAGTTAATCGGAGCTGCCAGAGGGATGCGGCTGTGCTTGGAGGTACAAAGTGGGCTATTTCTAGCAGCAGAAGGGACGTCTGAAGGCCATTGCACCGGACATCATGCAAACGCCATATGGGTCCCCCCTTCTCAATTCAACCTGGAACCAATGCAGCGGACAGGGCTACAGGGAGGACGAGGACGGCAGAGAGCCAAGCTTGTGAGACTCGGCCAAAGACCTTGCCTTGTCCAGCCTAACAGAGCTGGGAGGGGATCTGATCGCTCTTCACAGATATATCATTGAGGGCAAGAAACAGGAAAGGAGAAAAGTGATTTAAGTTCATCGTGTTGACGCAGGTCTAAACTGGCCAGGGGTAAACTTGAGGCTGGGAATTAGAAGAAGGTCCCTTGCCATAAGAGGGGCTATAAGGGCAAGAAGCACCAACCACTTGTAAATGGGTCTTCCTGGGTGTCTGAAGAGGGTTATTCAATGCAATGGTCTCAGGGCTGTCCCTTCCCACCCCATGTTGTGTCTTCCTACCTCTGCCCTGCAATGCTACGGTCGATCCCACCTGCACAGCGATGCACGTGAGGAATATCCCCCCTGCAGCCTGACTGCAGGGGGTCGATCCCGCCTGCGCAGGAGGTCGCTGGCACTCTGATGCCTTCAAGGTGGATTCATGCAGAGCTGGTGCAGAAACTTCAGGTGTCCCCAGTCTTCCCCATCAGGCCCTGGGCTGTCCAGACCTGGCCTCTACCACTTCTTCAATCTGTGAGCAGGTCGTGCTTTCTCAAGATGCTTGCTGGGCTAGCAATGCTGTTGCGTGATTGATTATTAAACATGAAAGAAGCCAAAGGAAAGTCGAGGATAGAGCAAGATAGGAGGGAGAGGCCAAATGAAAGACTGGACAAGGGGAGCAATGAGTGAGACTGGGTCCCTGGATGACACGTATAAAGTAATAGCAGACCTCGTGGCCGACAAGCTTCAGAGGACACACCGAGATGAACGGTGCATTGTAGGCATGACGATGCCAGAAGAAGAGGGCAGGGCAAGAGTGGCGGTTGCTTGCAGAGGATAGAGGTGATATATTTCTTCTGATTTCAACTGACCGCTGGCTGCTTCCCTTTGGAGGAACCAGGGATGCCCAGCAGGCCCCAAACCCTCCTCCAATTCTTGTCTCTTCCCCTGACCCCAAGCCTGGAGGAGATCTGTGCTGAGAGTAATGCTCGTCATAAACGCGGCGCAGGTCCGTGCTGCGCTCAGGCTGAGCTTTCTCTTGCAAGGAAGGAGGCTTAGAAACTTAATTTGTATGGAAATAAGGAGGTGGCACTCCGGGACTCCATGCCAATCAGGTCTGAAGCAATGAAGCACAACTGGGGAAAAAAACATCATGGCTTGTATGGGGGGGCGGGGAGGGTATCAGCCCTGCCTACACGTAACGAAGAGTTAATAACGGAGTTTAGAAGAGTGCCACTGTATGTATATTCCTTACCCATAATGCACCGGGCATTTTTTAAGTGATAGAAGAGCTTGGACCCATTCATAGTATGAGGTAGCCTCTCCGAAATGGCCAGTCCTGCCGTCACAAGGCACCTCCAGCTTGAATGTAGCATAGGGGAAGACTAGGCAGCTCAACAGGCTGCAGCCGTCTTTGTGCAATATCGTGCTCCGTGGTGCCCGGTGCTCTGAGAGGAGGCTGACTGAACCCCCAAAGGAGTCAATCAGCAAAAGCATCTGAGGTCCTAGCTGCTTTCCTATGGTTTATCTCAGCACTGCAGCCCTCCCTGCTCCAGCTCCCCCTATCCTACCCTCTTGCCTTTCATTATTTGCAGAGTAGGTAAAATGCCCTGTCCCAAGGAACTGCGTTTCTTAGGCGAGATGCCTAAAGTGTTCCTCTCCCACTCCGTGTTGCACAGGTAGCCACAGAGTGTGAATTCAGCCTAAGCAAAGGATCAGGCACGCGCGTTACTGCAAACCCTTCCTTGGCAAAGCTACCCGTGTGCATCTGTTGCTAAATGATAAGTGTCCTCCTTGAACAGTCACTGGATGTCGTTCCAACGATGCAGTGCTCCCACCTCGTTGGTCACTGGTCGAGTCCATCAGCCCCTGGGTTGCAATTGCTCCTGAACTGGGCTGAATGGGAATCCCCTTTTCTGCTCTGTTTGCTCATGGATCCATAAACGTTAGGGCTGGAGGGGATCTCGAAGATCATCAAGTCCAGCCCCCTGCCCCAGGGGCAGGAAGCGAGCTAGGGTCAAAGGATCCCAACAAGATGGGGTTGCTTTCAACCCCCCAAATAACTAACATGTATCCGTTCCACCTTACTTTCTTAAAGTACATCTATGGCCAGTGTGAAATGGGAGGGAATCCCATTAGCTGGCAAAAATCACAGCCTCCCTGTGCTTTGGGGCCAGCCTGTGCCCTGAATCGACGCTCCCAAATTCAATCTGGCGCGAGACAAAGAGACGAGAAGTACGTGCCCTCCGCATCCTGTTTGCAAGCGGAGCTCTGTGTTGGCACCAGCCTCGCCAAAGGCTTTGGGGAACTTCTGTAGCTTTAATTTGCAACCGCTGTCGGAAAGTACTGTCTCTTTAAAGATCAAAGCCAGGAGCCCACGGAGCTGGGAGATGGGAAAAGTCAGCAAAGATTCAGATGGTCTAAAACTTGGCTTGATGGTACACATCAATAAAAGACAGCTGTTGAACCAGGAAAATGTGCCCTGCTTCCTAACATGGTAAGGGCCAAGCAGTTGTGCTAATTGCTCTCCCAGCAATACACTGCCTCTGTACATTTAGGTTTCAATTAATTTGCCTGCTCTAAATGACCTGCCTCCCGTTGCTTTCAGCAATCAAATCTTGCTAATTGAATACAGTGTTTTGTCTTCTCTGCTTGGAAAGGGCCTGGACAAAAGTAGGGCAGCGGCATCCGGCACCAGAGCAATGTGAAGGGAGCAGGGAGGAAGGCGCAAAGTCTGCTCTGTGCAAAATGGCCAAGCTGAGCCTGGCCGGAGTCCTCCAGGCCATTGCATAGTCCCTGCAGTGCTGTCAGAAGGAGGTATACCCAGACCAGGCTTGATGTCCTGCTAATGCACCTCTCTGAGCTAGCAGGTCCATGCTAGAGGTTCGGCGGAGCAGCAGGGCTGTTAGCAAGGGGAGAGATCTCAGGCACCGTTCTCCAGCCCCATCTCCTGCAATAAAGGTTGGACTAGAAGCTGGAGGTGGAAATGGAGAGGATGTAGAAAAGAGGCATCAGCCTTCATGGAAAGGCATGGCTGCTTCCAGAGGAACAGCAACCATGAGGGAGCAAAGGAAGAGCTCTCCTGGGGAAGAAGATGAAGTAGCTGAAGGCCTTGAGGCCCCAGTTGAGGTGGGACTTGGGTGTGGGAGGACTGGAAGGAAGTTGGGATGGCAAAGCCCTCTCCAGTAGACAGGTATCCAGGTTGTAGCCATATCAGTCTGGAGGCAAAAGGGATCAACACTCGTGGAAAAGGTGATGTATTGTATTAGGCCAACTAGATTCACGGAAGTTTAGGGCTGGAAGGGACCTTGAAGATATTTGCAAATGAATTATTTTATTCGTTTGCAAGCTTTCAGGCACACTCGCCCTTCCTCGGGCATCGGAGAGAGCAGAGACTGTAAAAGTTCTCCTGGGTAGAAATAAATTCATATTTCACGGGAGAGCCAAAGGTGCGGGAAAGTCTCCTGTTTGGAGACTTTGAGGTAAAAAAAGACTTTTTCAACCTTTCCCTGTACCTAACCTGGACAAAATGAGCTGTGCCAAACAGGAGACTTCATCACACCTTTGGCTCTCCTGTGAAATACGAATTTTCATTTCTACCCAGGAGAACTTTTACAGTCTCTTCTCTCTCCAATGCCCGAGGAAGGGCGAGCGTGCCCGAAAGCTTGCAAATAAATGAAATAATTTGTTTGCAACTATCTAGTTGGTCTAATAAAAAAGATCACGACTTCCACGGGTCTTGATTCCTTCTCCAGTAGATATGCATTATCCACGGGAGTGCCTGCGATGGGCTCCAGGGAACGGTCCAGCCCTGGGGAGCTCGCAGGTCTCACCCACGCCCACTGACGTGAAATTTTGGCTGCTCAAAGGTGACACCTGAGTGGTTCACAATAGGACCCGATACGTCCATGCTTGGTACCCGACCCCTGGATCCCACCCTCCTCCTTCCATTGGCTGCCATTTGTTTTTTAAAGCATCTTCCCAAGCAGCACATCTCAAGATGAGCCTTGGGAAGAGCCAGTGGAAAGCCGCAGCCACCTCCAGGCAGGTGATACCACAGCCTGGAAATGAGAGCAGTTGCTTGGTGTTGAGCAACGCGATTCCTTAAGTAATGGAAAAATGATGCTGGGTGGCTTTTTCATTTTTTTTTCTTTTTTTTTCCCTTTCCTTTTCCCCAAGTCTGATTATTTTAAGCCCTTTGCAAGTCTCCCACCGCTTGAACCTAATGTTATCTCAAGCGCGCAGTCGTCGTCTCATTATTAAAGTCAGCTTCTCTGATTTCCTTTTAAATGTTAACACCCTGTGTGAGAAATCCAGCAATTAAAGCTTCCTGCCCCTGGACCTTTGGAAAACGACACGCATAAAATCCCCTTCAGTCTTCATAATTATGCCTCATCAAAGGGCGGTGGCTTGGGGGGGATTGGAGAAAAGAAGAGGGGGGCAAAAAAGGGGCACCTGAATACTTAAAAGGAGGAAGAGACAAAGGATGGTTCCTCTGTTTCTTCATCGTCCTCCCTGAAAATCAGCCCAGAACGAGCTTCGTTAGCATGAGTGATTATCCCAAGGGAGGGTAATGGGTGTGGGAAGTGCTGGAATTGAATGGAGAATGAGCTCTACCACTGAGGACAGGGGAAACCTCGTTAGACAGATTTCCAGGACTGCTCACAGAGTTATATTTGCCCATCGGCCATCGTTGCCTTTGCCTCCGTGGCTGAGGTGAGTCCCACGCCGGCGCACGGGGAACGTGGGCAGGTGATGAGCTCTGTGGAGCAGCCTGTGAGTTCCTCTATGCGGAGAACAGGGAGGGAAGAGCTGGTCCACCACGAGGGATAATCTGCTCCTTTTTTTGCACCAGCTGCTCTTCCCCCTGCTCCCTAAGCCCTGGAGGTTTCCATCATAGGGAGCAGAAAAGGGCTAAGCCCAGGAGAGCCTTAAAAAAGCAGGGAGGTCAACTCAGGTTTGCAACCTTCCCAGTTTGCTGAGCTGACCAAACTCACCATGAGTGCGCCCAGGTTCAGCATCCTCACTCGCCGTGTCTCCACGGCCTGGCACGGTCTCCCGGACGCACCAGGCAGAGGGGACGCACTCTCTGGTTGGACTGGGACCCCCAGGGAAGGATGAACAGTGATACAGGCCGACGGGGAGCAACAAGGACGGGATGGATCAGAGCTGCTCCTTGCAGTCGCTGCCCGCGGTATGGGAATGCTCATCCCGCATGGACTGGATCTGTCCCCTGCAGAGGACAATCTCCAGGACGGGATGAGCCAGGACCCACAGGCATAACTACACCCTCAGGGTGATGTCAGCAGGGAGCTTCAGCTTTTGGCAAACTGGACTTTGGGCACACGGAGATCTTGACGCCTCGGCCCTTCCCAGCAGCCCCCTCTGCCTCCGGGCTGGTCAGGGCAGGAGGCAGAAGTTGCCCACGGCACATATATATTTAGTGGCTGTCTCCTCCGAGAGCCCCTTTCTGCAGCGCGGTGATAAGCAGAGACACGACTGTCTCCTCTCCTGCTCTGCCACCCCCGCTGGCTCCATCAGCCTCCATCCCCTGCCAGCCCCGTGCTGCTAGCGCGCCGGCTGCACTCAGAAGCCCATAGTTAAGTCCCTGCCAAGCTGCCCTCCCTGCCCTGCATCCAAAACACTGCTCTAAGTGCCATGGAAACAGTGTCGCTGAGACAGAGAAGCTGCGGGGGAGTGGGAGGAATAGGGAACAGCTTGAGTGTCTTGGAAAATGAAGAGAAACGGATATACCTGGCCCAGGATGCAGCCTCTGCAGGTGCAAAACCCTTTTAAAGCATAAAGCAATAGATCCCTAGGGATCATTTGAATGCATTTGCCTATTCAGTGCCACACGTCAGCTTAGAGAAGGTCATTGCTCCCTATCCCGAGCTGCGGCGAGGATGAGAGCTTGCAGCCTGGGTGGAGGGAGAGCATGGGGGAAGCATGGCTTCCTTATCCCTGCCCGCTGCCCTCGCAGCATCCAGGTACAGAGTGAGGTCCCTTGCCAGGGACACCCCTGAAAAAGCACCTGGCATGGTGGCATCTCCATCCTGCTGAGCATTGCAATCCACGCGGTTTTGCCCGGCTGTAGAGAGGTCAGGGTGGATCAAGGGAAGCAGCATTGCCTATTTTTTCCCCCGCCAGCATCCTGAAGCCTGCTCTTTGCTCGCTCTCTCCCATGTCACAGATGACCTGTGCCATCAACAGGAGCTCGACGTGCAGCCCTGGCAGGGACACGCAACCACTTCCCAAGACTGCCAAGCTGCTCTGTGCAAAGGACCGAACCGTATGCGCTGCACGGCCTTCCCACTCCCCCTCCTGGTACACTGGTGCTCGGCACCATCCTGCATCCAAAACCCAGGCACATGCACCATGACTCCTGTGTGGGGTCTCCAATCCTGCACCCCATCCACCCCTGCGGCTGGAGGATCGGATTAGCCACCGCGCCAGCCAGGACAGCAGCACGTAAAGGACTGCGTGGATATTGTGCTCTCTTAGGTGGCTCAGAAGATCCCCTGGAAATATTCCTTGCGCTTGCTCTATTGTTTTTCCTCCCCAAAGCCCCCAGCAGAGATCGGACCCTGCTGTGCTAGGTGATGTCTATACAAAGCAATCCAAGGAAGTGAGACTGATCCAGGGACAGAGAGGGGAGGTGATTTATCCAGAGTAGGGGTTGAGCCCCAGACTCCTAGGTCTCACCCAGTCCCCTGCGCCACTGGTCTAGGAGAAAGCAAATGAGTTAGCCCAGCAAAGCAGAGCCTTAAAGGGGCAAGTCAAAGCAGGAGAGCCCCCTTCTTGCTCACTCGGCCTGTCACTTGTGAATACCAACCATGAATGAATCTAGGATTTTGAAAAAGTGGGGT
This sequence comes from Gavialis gangeticus, assembly GCF_001723915.1. NCBI lineage: Eukaryota > Metazoa > Chordata > Crocodylia > Gavialidae > Gavialis > Gavialis gangeticus. Next base: position 4,076,158 of record NW_017729000.1, on the reverse strand, counting down.
GCTGATAGTGAGTGCATCATCCCATACAACACAAAACCTATTTTTCTCCAGGTAAAAAGAAACTAGAAGCTTTCCTCGCATGCTGGGGACCAAGAGCTGTCTGATTTAGTTTAACACCGCAACAAAACCAAATACAACTTCATTGGAACGGGTTAAAAAACAGTCTGCCGGACTGTGAAATATAAAAGCTACGTGACCGGGAGCAGCTAGCAGAGCAGAACTGCAGACAAAAGACTAGCTTGATTAGTGGAAGGTCAAGACCATTAAAAAGGAGAGACGGTCGTTAACACCTGTGGAACGAAGAGTTTAGGAGGAATCAGGTTAATTTTAAAGAGCCATGAATTCAATTGACACTCACAGCTGCTTTTGAACATGGGCAGAGCAGGAATCAAAGTGGAGTGCGAGCGCAAGTGCAAGTGCACCCCACCCCCCAATCCACCCCAGATACCAGCTGCTGGGAATGTATGTGCCCTGGTGTAGGTCTGTGATCCTCTTGTGTGTGCAAGAGCCCATACTTGTAGGCGTGGCGGGTGTGCAATTGTTATCAGGTTCTATCCCCTATCTCTGCCACTGATCTGCCATTTAACCTTGGGCAAATCACTGCTGTGCTCAATGCCTCAGTTTCCCCCTCTGTAAAATGTGGCTCATGATACTGAACTTCATGACCTGTTTTGAGAACCAGTAGCTCTGGGCTAGGAAGGGCTCTCAGTACCATTGTTAACATTTGGAAAACTGTCGGTTCTTCCTTTCAAGGCCTCACACATTATTTTTATCCAGCACAAACCAGGATCTGGCTGCTTCCTTCCCTTCTGTTCTGCCCTCTTGCCTTATGGATGATATTATTATCATTATTAGTTATGAACCAAGCTGCCTAGGAAATGAAAAAAGGTGTGGGGGGTGGAATATAGCAGGAATATTTTATCGCTTCAGATAAGCACGGCGTTACATTTTGTACTTGTCCTAGGTAAAACCCCTGCATTTCAAGAAGTGTGAGATGCATTGCTAATTACACAATTATTTTGTTCTGTAGCACTAGCAAAAGAGAACTTGGAGTGCTTTCAGCAGCTTCTGGTGCTGAGCAAATAACGACTTGTTTAAAAATTACAGACAGAATTAAGCACATCTCTTGGAGATTTGTGTTTCAGGCTTCAAGTGGGTCTCTTCTCTGCACAAAGGTAGCACTCCTATCTTGTTAGGGACATGCAAACTCCAGCGCAGGCTCCCACTGCCTGACATGCTCGGCTGGGCAACTCCTGTGCCTACACCTACCTGTCGAGTTATTTGTGTGCAAGAAGGGCAAGCCCTGCCTTGGGCTTGTAAGGCACTGTTCTCCCTTGGCTTTTTATTTGCTTGTCTCACCCCACACAATAGGACCCAGACTCTGTCTAGAGCAATGGAAACAACTGGGAAATCAAGGCCACTTTTGAAAATCGGGCCATGCCTTACTTGATTCTTACTGGGTGCATCTACATGTGCACACTTACTGCACAGTAACCAAAATTACTGCGCAGTACAGGTGCATGTCTACACACGCACACCCATACTGCACAGTAAATATGGTGACTTATGCGGACTTGGGGGTAAATTTGATACCTGCAGCATGCAGGTATCAAATTTACACCCAATTAGTTACTGCACAGTAACCACGGGTAGGCGGCTTACTGAGCAGTAACACTGTGTGTGGACTGACTTGGGACTAACTTCAGTCCCAAGTCAAACCACATCCAGCGTTAATGTGCTTTAATGCCCGCACATGTAGACGCCAGCCTATTCCCGCTTACTGCGCAGGAAATTTAAGCCAGTGTAAATGCATGTGTAAACATGCCCACTGTCTCCTCCCTCTGCCCCCTACCAAAAAATATTCTGCTCTGGGTTTGAATCAAGTCCCCCCTCCTTCTCTGCCCCAGCCTCAAAGTGTTCCTGGCTTTGTGCAGAAGAAGCAGCAAGCCGATGAGTGAGAACAAGCTCACTTAACTCCACAGGTAATCACAGATGCTGAAAAACCAGCCTCTTTGAGACCAGAGGCAAAACAGGTGCGTTCCCAGCAGATTGCTCCATGGGCGCCAGAGATCAATGAACCAGACTTCCGAAAAAGAGGCAACAAACAGCGAACGAGTGGGCATTTCAAGAGAGCTTAGCATCACAGCCTAGTAAACACAATGATAATTTAGCCGGGAGACTTACCGTGCCTTTGGGAGAGGGCTGGCAGCGGGGTGGGCCGGTCCCGGTGGAAGGCTGCACGTTACAGGACAGGCCATGTGATGCTTTCCCACCGCATCCAAAGCCAGCTCTCTGCTGGATGCACTTGTCAAGGACTTCTCTCTGCCAGCCAAATCCGATGGCTTCAGAGGTTATCCTGAGTATCAGGCCTTTGAATGACGCTTCGCATGCTGGATGCTCTCAGGGCAAACAGGATCTGCCGGGGACTCAACAGATGTGGGCATCACTTCAGGGTGCAAACTTCCCATGGGCCCACTGCAGGGTCCCCTAAAGCTGCCCCTTCTACGGGCATTTGAGGAAAGGGGAATTAGCAAAACATCGTGCTAGACATTTAAATGGTGAACTGCATTTATGCATTTCAAAGCTGGACTTCATTTATGAGGTGAAAGGCAACTGGTAGAAAACAGTACCCTCAAGATTGCAGCATTGAGTGCCTGTGAAGGGCCACATTCATCCCAGGTGTAAGCAGTTGCATAGGTAATTTTCATGGGTGAAATCCTGCACTGAATTTTGCATTGGTGCCAAAGGAGCCAGGGTTTCACTCTAGCTTTATATTTGGATTAAAGGATTCTGTATCCATGCTCCTCTATTCCCTCTTTGCACCTTGCAGACCTGTGGCTTATGCACGTATCTGACTTTAAATTGTATCAGACTTCATCCCGCTTTGTGGTAGATTTGGCCCCTCTTTCCATTGCATGAAGTGGAAAGAGTTAAACTACTCTTGCAAAATAATTGCAATAGCTGGTGTGTGAGAGATGGACAGATAAAACAAGGTCTGGGAGTAAGGAGTGGGGGGGAGGGATGGACGACCACTTTCAAGTGTTTTATAATTATGAAGGCTTCCTTTTTTTTATCCTGTTTATGCTTTCACTTTGGACGTGAAATTCATTTCCATGATGTGTGCAGCCAGGTGTAGGAGCGATACATGAAATCCTGTTAAGAGCGAGGGGAGAAGAGAGGGGCTTTGGTGGGAAGGGAGGGGCCTTCTGATGGAATTAGCACCTGCTGATTTCCATCCCAGCTAACAATAAATTGCTTGTCAAGAAACTCAGTGGGGACCCACTACTGTCAGTTAACCACGCACTTGAGAAAAATAATTGGAATGCAAAGTTCAGTCATTCACAGCAATATCCGAAATGTCCTTGCTTCTGGAGTTGTTCTCCAAAGAGCTCTGCCACGCAGCGTCTTGGCTCGAGTTGCTCAAGGGCTCTGCTCTCTTTTCTTGCTGATGCTAATTGCTGCATCTTTTTAGACCTTAAAAAATGAAGGGGCCTTGAGTGGCCTGGCTGGCATCGCTCTTGTGCCTGTGACATCCCTCCCGGTAGCACGTGGAGTTTACACCAGGCAGGTGGTTGCAATGGCAACAACACCCAGCTGTTTCCTGGACCTTTTTAGTGGCGGGCACCGGTTCATTATGGCACTTGACTCATGTATGGGGCTTCCCACTCCTAGCTTCGCAAAAGCGAGTGAAGCATCGTTTCAGCAATGGGGAGAAGAAAGCTTTAAGAGAAGAGACTTGATCCACATTGTGCAGTGGGTCAGCAGCAGCGTCAGCACTTAGCTTTAAGTTTCCTGGCTGCAGTATTGCTTGCAGTTCAGTGCCACGTGGGAGACCCAGGTTGGATGTAATTATAGCCATCGAGGCACGAAACATCCAGACTCTGTCTGGCCTTTGGATACTGTCTCAATGGTCTAAAGAGGGGATGCAAGGTCTGGGCATCCTCCATACTCCTGCTAGGTCTGTGTGTTGGAGGTCCTGGTAACCTCTCATGCATACATCACGATCCATTAGGATCAACAGTTACCTACTGCCATTATCGGTGGACCTGCAGACACTATGGGCCGTCTTGCCAATCATGCATTGGGCTCTTCTCCCACACCACTGCCAAGCACCATTGACCGACTTTGTCATGTTTCCTGTCATCTGTCAAGATGTTGGATGGCCATTGGAGCCTGTTTGTGGCTCAGGACCTTTGGTTGCCTATGTTCCCACACCGGTGATCCAGCAAAGACCATCACAGTAGCACTGGAGACCAAGCTCAGATCCATCTGCCTCTAAAGCACAGGCCCTCACCACTTTAGCCATGAGAGAATCTCTGTTAGGATTTGGCAATATATAGTCTAGGACACACGCACACACTTCAGAAGCTCTTAGTGGAGGGCAGTAGCACTTGGCTGTTCCCATCTTGTCACCTAAACTATAGACATAGCCGCCTCCAAGCGGGCAGTACCAGCCGTGGCAGTGAAGGTTGCCATGCGAGTTGCTGCTCTCTGGGACCTAGTTTGGGACCATCAGGACAGTCCGTGAACAGCCTTCAGATGGTACCGATTCCAAGCCACAGGCAATCCAGGTCAGCTGGAGAGCAGAGGCACCTGCCTTTTGGAAATGTCCAGAGTGCCATAATGCATCGTCTACCTATTGCAACAGAGGAGAACTCATCTCTCTGTATAAACCCTGTGCCGTTTGCATTCCCCCTATCAGTGGCTACATGCACAGACTTTCCAATGGTCACAAGAAAGTCGTGCTGGAATTTCAGTCCTGTTTTTCATCCCCCTCGCATCCTCCTGTAGCCCGTCCTTCCCACGGTTCACAAGGGTGAAAGAAGAGTGGGAGAGAGGAGAGGAGACCTCAAGACCTGTTGTCCTGCTTCTCCTCCTTTCTTGGTCACTTAATCAGTTGTAAGGTCCCAGGGAATAAAAGCCATGCTGTCTTGCTGCTGTTTAGGGCTTGGGCAATTAAAAGAAGCTACTGAGCAACCGGGAATATATGAAGAGGCCAGGGGAGCTAAATCTTCCCTACCAGAGAAACAGATGGGAGGGCAGAGATGTGAAAAGAGAAGGGAGCACGGCAAGAACATGTTGGCCGTGTCTACATGAGGTGCTTTACTGTGCAGTAGACTAATCTACTGTTTAGTAAAGTGTACCGTCTATACATGCAGGTGCTTACCGAGCAGTAAATTACTGTGCAGTAAAGTGTCACTGTCTACACATGCAGTTGCTTACTGTGCAGTAAATTACTCTACTGTGCAGTAAAGTGTCACTATCTACACATGCAGGTACTTACTGCGCAGTAAATTACTCTACTGTGCAGTAAAACCAAATAGCATTAAATGCACTCACTGAGGAGTTGTTTGCATTGCAGTAGCCCCGTGAGCCCCCCATGGAGATGGGGGTACTATGGATCCCGGTGTCACACCTGATTACAAGGCAGAAAGTACAATGGGGAGTGGACAGTCTCAGAGGAAAAAACAGAAAGAAAATAAGACAGGAAACGGGGGCTTGCAATCGCTCCAGTGACAGAGCCAGGGACAGAACCCAGGTGTCCTGACCCAACCCTGGGCCCTCGCACTATATCAGACTCGGTCCCCTCCTGTGGTAAGAGGTTCCCTCGGGATGCATGAGCTAGGCATGCCAGCCAGCGCGTGGGAGCATCCTGGGTCTGCCAAAATAAAAAGCAGCAATCATGGGGATTTTGCATACACCTGCACCCAGTGGCCCCTGGTCTTGCTTTCCTTCCTGCAGACTCTGCTAGCTGTTTTGGTTTAAGGCCAGTGCAGGTTGCGCTGAAGTGGTGCCCGATTCCAAAAACCAGTCTGGGGAGCATCAAGCAGGAGACCCCAAAGCGTCTCCCGACAGTCTGCAGGGGATGAAGGCAGTACAAGGGGAAGCGTAGCCTCAGCCAGTGCAAATGGAGAGGGCTCGACCTCTGCAGTGAGTGGGCTGAGTTCTGTTGCAAAATCAATTGAAAATCCAGGCTGCATCTGAGAAACTGCAGCTCACCTCAGTCTCCTCTGCAGCAAGCCCTGCACCTGCCCATATAAGAACAGAAGCTGAATGCACAAAGACCTTGGAAGAAATAGATATGAAAAGAGACATCAGGCTGTGGCTGAAGAAGACCGCGAGAGTCCCAGCCCCTGTAGTAGGCAGGCAGGGGGCCAGGACCCTTCTGGGGACTGCTCACTCATGATGGGCATCCTTGTTTGATATTCCTCGTTGATTTGGCTGGGTCCCCCGAAGGATCTGGTGACACCGTGCACTGCTCCCGGGAGAGACGCCCAGAAAGAAAATCAATACGAGGAAGCCCAGTGCATCAGAAATACAGATGTTCAAAACAAATGTCTCCCCTGCTCTGGACTGAACCCCCGTGCCGTGCATCCTGGCTAGTTCTGTGAGGCAGGCAGGGTCTGTGGGGCTTAGTTTGCACTCCCTGGTTTCTCCATTTAGCAGCAGCAAAAGCATCAGGGATCTGTGTTGCATTGTTCCCTAAAGCACTGGCTGTGTGTGATCTAGTTGGGGCTTTGAGCAGGGGAGTGATCTCCCGAGATCCCTTGCACCCCTCATTGTCTATGATTCAGTGTGTATGCAAGCAAACTCCATGCTCTCCCATCCCTGCCTGAATACCTTGTGCAATTCCAGCCCTGGGCCCTTTCTCCACCTCTGCCAAAGCCTTCCCCATGCCTGACTTTGAGTTTTCTGGCTGTAGGCCTGTCGTGCATACAGCTGGACAAACAGGCTCCTTTAAAACGGGCAGCGAATGCCGCTAAAGCGCATTCATGGAGACTGGCCTAAATTGCAAAGAGCTCGATTGCTCTACCCTGGTTTTTTGCTCTTGTTCTTCATTGCCGTTTCATGGGTGCAAATGTCGGTTCTCCTAGGGAAGAACTGGTCCCCAGGTGAACACCCTTCTCTGCAAACTGCAAGGGTGTGATCTGTAACCCAGCGCTCATCCAATCCTTGTGTTGATGACAGTCAAGGGCGAATTAAACCCAGGACACTCACTTGTGCTTGACTCTTCGTGCAAAGCAGACAACAGTAAAAATGTACTTGGGCCATCCCTGACCTGTGATTACCTACCTGAAGGCACGTAGGAGGACCCAGTGGAAAAAGTGGGCGCTGACCCACTGATTTTCTATATTTTCTATTTAATAGGGACAGTAAGATGTACCAGGCTCCAAGGTATGTGGTGGTAGGGACCTGAAATAAAGATGCCTTGTTTTTCACCGTTTGGCACTTAAGTTAGATCCTGGCTGATCCTCTGCACACAACCCTTTGCCCGACCACATATCGACCCCCTCCTGGCTGGCTTTTTCAAACTCCAGGTCGTGTCTGTCCACCCACGAATAAACCAGCGTGAGTCCAGCATTTCCACCCACCGCACCTGACCTCCAGCGAGCACCAATGCTGAGTGAGGAGGAGGCATTTTTCAAGGCTGTTGAATTGCACAGGTCCTCACTTTTAGCAACAGCATTTTAAAAAGCCCGTCTCAGCCCCCCAGACGACTCGCCGTGATCAGGCCGCTCCGGCTATGTGCTGCATAAACACTTCTTCCCCCAAACCCCAATTCTCCTCTCCCGGCTGAGCCATCCCATTCCCCCAGTGTCTCTGAGTGGCCCCGGATTACCTCATTAAAATACAGCCTTGCTTTCCTGGCCCCGACCCGATGCCTTGTGGGATCTGGTTTGTGCACGTAGGGGTTTTTTTTAATGATTTCATAATGTTCAGGCCGTGGGAACAGCGCTCAGCAGTTCTTTGATATGTGTTTGTCTTTCAGATGTGCTATCGGAAGCATTTGCTCAGTGAGTGATGGAGAACATGAAGGCAAAGATAGGCTGCAAAGGAGCCCGTGGAGGGTAATTAAGCAGCAACTTTGTCCCTTGTGTCAGAATGGGACGTGCCTTGTAATAACACAACTACAAGTGAGCAGCTCTTCATTGCATTGCCACCTCCAGGGTCCCTGTAGCAGGCACTCAATGTGAATCTGAAGTTAGGGCACGTCTACCCCATTGCTTATCCCACTCCAGGCTGCTCTAGAAACCAAACCCACTGGTAACTGGGCAGTGATTTCAGACACAAGACCATCCTCTGCTTATGGACCCCTATGTATAAACTGGGAATAATGAATCATAGACTCAGAGAAAATGAGGGTTGGAAGGGACCTCAGGAGGTCGCATCTAGTTCAGCCCCCTGCTCCGAGCAGGACCAGCCCCAACTACATCATCCCAGACAAGGCTTTGTCTACCCAGGTCTTGAAAAACTCCATCACCTCTCTGGACAGCCTCTTCCACAGCTTCACCTCCCTCCTTGTGAGGCAGTTTTTCCTAATATCCAACCTCAACTTCCCTTGCTGCAATTTGAGCCCATTGCTCCTTGTCCTGTCATCTGCCCCCACTTCAACCAGTCCAGCTCCATCCTCTTTGCAGCCCCCCTGCAGGGAGGTGAAGGCTGCTCTTCAATCCCCCTCGGTCTTCTCTTCTGCAGACTAAATAAACCCAGTCCCCTCAGTCTTTCCTCATAAGAAAGCTCGGCTATGTTGCAATGGTCCTGGAGGGTTTTGCAAAGAGAGGGCTGCGTGCTCCCGCAGCGAGAGCTGAGCACTCCTGTGCCCATCGTCCTCCGGTGCTTCCCCACAATCCCCCCACACCAAGAGGGACAAGCAGTTCCCTGGCTGGGATGACTGCAATGTGGATCATTTGGGGAGATGCCCCAAGATGTCCTACTGACCCCCCAGGGTGCACAGGTCTGGTTGAGGCCAGGATGAGCAGTGGGGCTCTTGTATGAACTTTGCAGAGGAGACAACACGGGCACCCCCAGCGCCTGCTCAGGCAAAACCATGACACGGCCCAGGCAAGCTTGGGGAAGTCAGCTGCTCTGACAGATCTTCAATTAGCAAGGGAAATATAAAGCAAATGCCCCCTGTCCCTCACCTCCAAAATAAGCCTCCCAAATGGCCATGCCCGAGATGCTTTGCTTTCCTTGTTTGCAATGATTTACTGGCCCATCAACTGCTTACCAAGTTGCCAGAGTTTTCCAGCAGCTGTTACCCGTCTACAGACTTTACCCCTCCGCTCTTTGCCGCCTGTAATACCCTGTTCATTAACAGCGACCTTCAATCTGCAAGGTGATGAGAACAAAGCCCCCCTCCTCAAAGACGCTCTTATCGGAGACTAGGAGCAAAAACATTAAAAAAGGAAAAAGCAGCTGAAAGGGGATGAACCATGTGGGGGGTCATTCTTTTTTTGTTTTAAGGGAAGTAATTTTGCGTTTTCAGCAGCTGAGTTTGATAAGGGAAGCGTAATAACAGGAGGAGATAATGTATAAATATCAAGTTATTAAGAAGCCGCTTCAAATTAATCTCGGAATATATATATATATATATATATATATTTAAACATGGAAATACACTACCTAACTCCCTTATCTTTTCGGGTGCACCTGGCATTGTGAAAGATTTAAACTTGCAAATCCAAAGCTCAAACAGGGTAAATATTCCTGCTTCAATCAAGCTGCCCTATAAAAAAAAAAAGGGGAAAATTACTCGCTATATTTGGCCTTTGGATTTGCTGTGTGCAGGGGGGAGGGAGAGGTTTGTGGGAGCGTGTGGATTTGTACAGGAGCTGAAAAGCTTGCACCTTCTTAGTAATCTTCGTAGCAAAGCGCTCAGGGTTGGGGGGGTGAAGCCGGTCGCCTGCTTTAAGTGCAGTTTGCTGCTGGTTTCTTAAATGCCCTCTTTAGTGCAGGCTGCCGCGGTTCTGACTAAATCTGTATTTAAAGGGTCCCTGCTGGCACTGGAGTGTGATGAAAGGGCTCCGGCCCCCATTGCTTTGTGATGCTCAGTGCCAGGGAAACTGCGTTCAGGCAATACTTGGTCCAACTCCAGAATAATTCACACCTGCCACCTCCGGTGTCTGCCCTCCCCTGGGCTACAGCCTGTCCCCCCACCCTCTGATAAAGAAACCAGTTTGCACTTTTACCGCATCCTGTGCCTCTCTGCAAAGGAGGTCCCGGGCAGGTGTAACATGCTCCCCTGTCCCAAAGGTTGCACGTTTGCTCCCTGCTCGGGGGAGTGAACAACAGGCTCTGGGGGTAGAAACAGGGCAGGTGGCTGAGGTCTTCCAGGCACCGGGTCCCTCCATGAGTTTTGCAAAGGACTTGGGGCACCTTTGCTGCCCTGCCACATCTCTGCATCAGTTCTCTGCAGGAAGCTGTGCACCGATAACCCATTGCCAAATGCTGCTCTGTCTCCCTGAGGAGAGACAGAGCATGCCCTACCTTCAGGCAGGCAGATCAGAGCCCTGGGCAAATATCCTCCAGCTCGACAGCGAAAGTGGCACCGGCCCAGCTTGCGTTCGCTCACCTTGCCGTGGGCAAACAGCTTGGCGCGGTGCTCTCGCATGCACTGCCAAGGAGCTTGGCCTGAGCTGTGAATGCAAAGGGAGGCTCTTAAACCAGGGAGCAACAAAAGAGAATGGGCCTGATGCTGTCTCCACAGAAAGTAAGGGGCTGTTTATATTTCTACAGCGCCGAGCACGCCGGAGTCTAACTGGCTTGGCTGCATGCGTGAAGTTTGTCACTAAGGGAGCAAAGCCGGATGTGGGGCTTTGAGAAACCCAGTTGCGGCGGGAGGAAAGCCAGCAAGGGGGCTTCACAGGAGAGGACCTCGCCCCCACCATAGCAGCAAGAGAGGAGAGGTGGGGCTGGCAGCAGGGCCCTTAATCCCAGGAGACTCCTGCAGCGCAGGATCCAGAACGACACAAGATACGGGTGCTTTTTGCCGCCTCATATGCTGCTACGTGCGTGTCCACACTCCTGTGGAGGAAGCAACGCTGGGCCCCAAACCACCCATCTACCCCAGACCCACGTCCCCACCACCCGGGGCCCAAGCACGTGTGATTCACTCCCTTCTATTTGCACAAGTCTCCCTCTCGTTAAGCTGAGAGCTGCCCTGGCTAAAAATTGCGGTGCATTGCAGTAACGTTGGGTTTATCCCTGTTCAGACCAGGTAGGTCAGCAGGGCTCCAGGGGATGGTGATAAGCCCCTTGGGAAGGGGCAGCAATGTGTGGTGGTTAGAGCAGGGTCCTAGCACTGAGTTTCCCAGGATGCTGCTCCAGTTATCAATTCATCAACCTCCTTGGGTAGTCTTTGCTGTGCAATGAATACTTCATTAACCCACACCATCGCCTTGCACCAACACATTTGTACATCCTGGGATTAGGTGCAGAACAAAATGAATTAACGAATCCCCTTGCACACACAAGTAGCCCGCACTCATTGCCCTGTGGCTATTGTCTGGACGTGGCTGCGAACACGTGCAAGCAGCCGCAACATTGCAAGCCCTGCTCTAACCTGCAACTGTGCCCACAGCTTCCAGGCTTTGCCTGATATGCAGCAAGAGCAACACTGTGAGCTGCCGAGTGTCATGTCCCCCTCCGCGTGGAGGCAAAGCAGCAGTCCACGTGCTCCCTGCCCCAGCACACCCACATGCGCGCCCCTGCGGTCTCCCCTCCCTCTGAACCGTGCAGCCTCAATGATTCACTCGGTGTACGAGCCGTGGGAGGAGGCGGCTGCTCTGTAATTATAGATAAGCAATCAAGTGTGCTGGGCTGTTCTTGTCTGCCTGGCTCTAATATGGGCAGCGACTACAGGGTAGGGGGAAGAGAGTTAATTCCTCTTTCAGACCTTCTCAGAGCCAGTGGGTTTTTCTACCCAGCCTTTCTCTAGGCAAGGCCCATCGGCGAAGCAGGGCTGAGCTCCGCCGGTGGAAAATAGCAAAGTCCCCCAGCTCTCGGGTGCTGGCTGTGGATGCTGTCCCTGCCCGGGGTTGTCCACCATGAGCTGTTGCCCCGTCCCCCCTGTAAATGAGTGCAGCCATCAGGAACCAGCCCCCAAAGGCCGGGGATTTTGTCCGGGCTGTGCCAATGCTCCTGCTGGGACTTAAACCTGGAGGCTCGTGGCTAGGGGGTCTTGCCTCTCCACTCAGGGTCAGACTGATGCCAGCTTTGGGGTCAGGAAGGACTTTTCCCCCATGCTCAGACTGGTACAGACTGGGAGGGAGGTCGTCTTCATCTTTCGAGGTCCCTTCCAGCCCTTAATTTCTGTGACGTCTATGATCCGTAGCAGGGGCACGGCTTCTTCCTGGGCGCTCTCGAGTGCATGTTAACAACCTCTTATAGCAGCAGGATCCCGGCCACGTTGCATCAGCCCATAGCTCTGGGGGCTGCTGCTCCCCTGATTTCCATGCCACTGAGTTGGGCATCCTCGCTCCCGAGTCTCACTGGCTCTGAGAGCTTCATCGTGGCTGCACTCAGCCCAAACAGCCTGGGCACCGTACTGCCAAAGCAAGGCAATACTATTGTTTCTCTGCCACTTGCAAGCCAGACCCTGGGGGTGGCATGGAGCGGGGGGGGCGACATCCTGCCCTCTCAGACACCGTCGCGGCATTACGGCGCTGCGTGTTGTCCTGCCTGGATGTGCATATATGGCAGAGGAGAGGTGACCTGACCTGTGTGCTGGGGGTGTCCACAGACCTCACCGCAGAGGGAGCTGGGATAACATCTATCGGCGCACAGCGTAGGGATTTCTGCCCAAAACGCCCCCATTATTCCAGGCATTGAGGACCAAGAGTGCATTTAAGTCAGATTTGCGTTACCCCTGTGGCAGGTGTTGCCTAAGCCACAGCCAAAATCCAACCCCTGCCTTTCAGGAGAGATGCCTGGAGGAGTCTGCAGGATCCTGTGGCAGGGAAGCTGGGAACCAGCTACAGCAGCAGCCCTGGGGTGCAAGGGGATGCAGAAAGCTGCAGCCGGAGGGCAGGGCTGAGTCCTCCAGCGCATCCCTGTGCACAGCGTTGTGCTAGTAAAAACCCATGATTGATTTAATGCTACAGCAGAGTCTATTTGCAAGAAACAATAGAAGCTGTTTCTCCAGGAGGGGGCTGGCTGGTTGCATTCAAACTGCTCCAACAGCGGCTGAAATGGCCTTTTCCTCGCTGGGGTTTCTTGGCTTTGAATCTCTTCCATGGGTGGATTCATTTAGAAGTGAAGACACCTCCTTTCATTTCTGCCTCCCAGCTTCTTCCGCCTCAGACATCCTAGCCCTTGGGGGCACCAGGAAGCAAACCCTTCGCGCCAGGAAAGCCAGAATGATCCTATCCATGTGTCATTATGCTGGGGGGGTTTTCCTACAGTTGGCAGGAAACCTGGGCGATGGGTTTCCCTGCCTCTTGCCATCTTCATTAGCCTTCCAACCGCTCTTGCTTTCGGCAAAAACACGTCCTTCAAGCAGAAAGGGCTCCCCCAGCCTCTCTTTGCTTCCTGCTGCCTCAAGTGCGGGCTGGTCTAATGAGCTTGGAGCCAGGCCAGCCACTCACAAAATGCAAGACACGGCCAGGTACCTGCTATATTTATGGCTTGCCTGTTGAGCTAATTACTTGCCTGGCCTGTGAGGCTAGGGCATCTTCTGCGGCGCTTTCAGCTTGAGAACGGCAGGCGGAAGAAATGCGCCGGCTGAGCCGAAGGCCAAGGTTAGGCAAGCTGGAGCATTGTATCATGAGCAAGAGATGTCTGCTGATCCAGCAAGCGATGGCAAGGATGTCATGTCCCCACAATGCTGGGAGGCGGCTGCGTTTCAAAGCAGTGCCGAGCTATTGCCTTTCCTGGCGGCAGCAAAGGGAAGAGGAGGGATACGCTGACCCTGAAGCTTATGGCGTCCATCTGGGCTCATCCCCTTTGACCGCATGCGGCTAGTGCTGGGCAAGAACCTCCCACTGGGCTGGACCAGGTGGCTATACCCTCCCGCGCCAAACCATAGAGAAGCAGGGCTTAAGGGACCTCCAGAGCTCATCTAATCCCCCGAAGCAGGATTTGCTCTATACAAACCCATTGTCCAACCTCATAGCAAAACTACTGTCGACCCTGACACAAGACCTCACACCTGACCCCACCACAGGTAAAGCAGGGGGGACCATGCAGGCAATGTCTGGCTGCTGTAAACTTTAATATACGCTTGAGAGATCCCAGTGCTATGGCAGTGGAGGCTACACAGGAGCTGCCTTAGCTTAGTGAAGCAAAGACCCATGGACATATGCCTGTAGGCATCCTTCATTCCCCAGCCCCAGGGCATCTGAGCTCATGGACCAGGTATGAACTGCAGAGCCAGGCTGTGGGCTTACATCCCCATGGAAAGTGCAGCTAACACAGCCCCACGCTGCTCCTTGCATTCACAGGGATGTAGCTGGCATGCTGCTACGAGGAGCTCCCTACTGAGCTGGGTAGATGTCAAGGTGATTACAGGGACCAGGTTAATTAGCCTCAAGCCAGCTGGATTATGCTATACAAGCCAGTCATGCCTTTGGCTGCAGTACAGACATCCCCTGTGTTCAGTCCCTTGCTGTCCCGTCGCCTTCTCCATCACGACTGCCACCCACCCCTCAAGGATAGAAAGAGACTCCTTCAGCTCATGTAAGAAGCTGAGCCGGCACATAACAGGCATGTAACATGCATGACTTATAAACCCCCAGGGTGCAAGCGCGAGGTGCAAATCCATATCTACACACATGTATGCACCTTGAAGATATAACTGTGCAGACCTGTCTGGGGACAGAGGCACACAAAGAGGCGAATCCTTGGGCTGCCCCTACATCCTCTGCTCTTGCTGTGACTTGCGTTGGGGCTGGGCTCAGAGAGACGTGATGCACGTGGGGATAAGGAGGAAAGCAGGCGTGCAATACAGCAGATCCTGGCATCAGTACTCTTCCCTCTGCATGGCTTCTTCCCGCCATGCTCAGCCCCCGAGTGACCTCTAGTGGGGACAGGGCAGCACTGTAGGGAGACCAGGAGGACCAAGGGCTCATCCAAAGACCCCCTCAGGACCTCCCATGCATCTGCAAAGGGTCCCATAGACCCAGGCTTGCTTCCACTATGCCGCAGGAACTGAGCCAAGCCCACTGCAGGTTCAAAGTGCACCACACATACACACACACAGCTTTTTATTTCATTGATACAAGGGAAAGTTTGACTCCAGAGAAGATAAGCAGTAAAAACCCCAAGGGCTTCCCCGGAAGCGTGGGTCAACCTCCACCAGAAGCAGAGCAGAGAGGAGAGGAGCAGCAGCTCGGGTGGCCAATGTCCACAGGTCTCACCCAGATCACTGCAGCTGCTTCTGGAGACCCCCCACCACCACTGCATCACAGGCTCGTGGCCTGGGAGACAGGACCGCAAATGCCCTGGGAGAAAGGGGAACAAAGTACAGCAAGGCAAATGCCCTTGCCTGGAAAACCCGGGGAAGGCACCTCGTGGCGAACAACCCCAGCCCCCATGGGGCTTTGGATTAGCTTGGTGAGCAGCTCACACTCCCCACCGGGCAAATAAAGGCACTTCCCAAAATTCAACAAAGAGAAACCTGTGCATTGCGCCATCTGCTCCTGCGCTCCCTGCTGATTCCCTTTCCCTGGAGCAGCCAAGCACTTCCAATAATGCACAGAGAGGCCCCTCTGCACTGAGACACTTGGGATGTCTGAGTCCCATCCACACCCCGGGGTCTCCTGCCTAGGATGGACAGGCACAACCCCTCACTCCAAACCCTCCTGGCAGGAAAGACCTCCTGTGGGGATCACACAGGGCCTAGGAGCAAAGCGAGAGGGGGCAAGGACTCTCAAAGACGTGTCAAAGGCTAAAGGGAAGCAGAGCTGAGACACATCCTTCTCCTGTTCTATCGTTAGCTTCAGAGGAACTGTGCGTCTCCACTCCTGAGATTTTCACCCGAGCAAGGCACTTTGTGGCGGAACCTGGCCTGGTTCCACGGGACTTGAATAAGAACTTGAATTAAACCCAAACCCACTGAACGAGGATCCGAGTTGGGAGGCAATGCCACCAACTCCACCAAACCTATGCTACAAAGGACATAGCAGGCTTCATGCCTTCTGTGTTCCCTGCTGAATTCAAAAACAAGAGGATGCCCAACAAAGGAGAAGGTCGCATGTTAGGATCACGGGTCCAGCTCCAGATCCTCCAAATCCCCTCTGATTTCCAGGCACTTTTATCTTCCAAGCTTGTGACCTGAGCCCAACCCACTGGGTTTCAATTCCAGCTTTGAAAAGTTGGACTTTAGTGCAGGTGGCTGCCAACTACAACACCAGGTGACAGAAAAAGCTTATGAGAGGTGGTAATCTCACAAGATTTTTCACTATTTTGGAGCAGAAATCCTACATAATCAATTTTCAGGCCAAAACCCTCTGAGAGTTTGATGCCTCTGTACCTAAACTTTAAGAATTGGCTCCAGACTCCAAATCCCACACGGCTTGTCCTAGCAAAGCCTCCCACCTGTATCATTTCATAGCAGCCTTCATGCAACAAGCCTGCATGGCCAGACTCTAGACTGCTAAGGCCTCCTATCTCTGCAGCATCATGTCAGTGCTGGAAAGACATGGGAGCAGAAGCTTCCAGCCAGTTCAAAATCCCAACAAAAGTGGAGAAGTGAGTGAAGCTGCAAAGAGAGAAGTTTCTGAACTGGCTATTTTAAAATACTGACTTCTCAGCACTGTTTGCCCATAAGACCACATTAGAGGATGAGCTCTTGAACCCAACATAAGTTAATTCAATTAAGTTCCCTTCTCTTTTAAGTTTTAAAGACTATCAGGTTAAACCAATGGCTGGTGGTTCTCATTCTAGGAACCCAGAGAAATCAGTATGACCGCCCCCAAGCCCTTTCCATCCCCTCCATGTCCTTATAAAGCTACCCATGTGCTTATAAAGGAGAAGCCCAAATCCATGACATGCATGTCTGTCTTGCCCTCCAGACTGATTTCTCCAGGATGCCAAAGCAGCTTTTGGCTTGTGCTTTTCAACACCTAGGTGTGAGTCCATTTCCCCACCTTCAGGCTCTACCTATGCCTTCCTAACTCACCTAAGCAGCTGATGAAAGCTTCCTATAGCATCACTCATAGATGAAAGACTCTAGAAACCATTGCAAACACCAAGCCAGCTTGGGATGGCTGGAGAAACCCCTGCACACCACATTGCTGAGCTCATGATACAATCAAAGCATAAAGCCCCGGAGAAGAAATGCAGAAATGAAAGGGGTGAGCTGGAAAAGTCCCAGGCAGTGCCTTGTGGTCTATACTCCCCCTCCTGGGTTGAGGCCTGAGTGCCGGCGACCAAAATCACGGCTTTCCAGGAGGGCAGTGAGGATTTGCTTCAGCGGCATGAGACGGGCCTTCAAGGAGGTGGTGGAGAAGAGCCTGAGTTGGTAGGATGGGTCAAAGGGCAAGATAGAAATAAGCCACCAACACCAAGCTGGTCCATCTGCAGAGTCCTGGAGTGGGGGAAGAGAAAGAGGGGGGGAAAACTATGGTACAACAGTGGCTTGAACAAGAGTCCAGGCAACAGTGCCTGTGACCTGGCTGAGAGGCCTTGCAGGGAGCATGCAGAAGTGCTGGGCAGAATCACATCAGCATTGCCACCTCTAGCCAGGGTGCTCATTTGATGCCTTAGTTTCCTCATTAAGGATCATGAACGCTGGGCAGAGGAATTCAGGTCCCAGCCACTTTGTGCAACAACCCTGGGGTGCACTTATTGCCAGGAAAGTGATCACGTTGATGTGGCATTTTCGTACTCAAAATAATCTGGTCAAGGGCCATGTTCTTGGCGCGTGGCACAAACCCCATGATACTTCCTCCCGGCTCTGGAAAGAGTATCTGTGTATCAAAGAGGCTCCTGAGTTAGGATCCTCAAAGAGGTTTTGGTGCCTAACTCACTGATTCAGCCAGAAGTTGGGGATCTAACTACCTTAGCAAGGAGATAGAGCCACAGGGGGGACCAATAGCTGTAAGCAGAAGCCAGCAACCTTCAAAATAAGTTGCACGGTTCATTAACACCAAGGGTAGTTAAACCCCAGCAGTGGTTTCTAAATGAAGGGTTAAGTTCTCCATCACCTGGAGCCTTTAAAGCACGACTGGAGGTCTCCCTGGACTTATGTCATCTTCAACCACAGGCCACTGGGCTCCCACTGGGACTCTGGATGAAATGCATAAGCTCAGGCTGGATGATCTGAGTAATCCTTCATGACCTTTGCTTCTATGCAAT
The DNA here is from genome assembly GCF_001723915.1 of Gavialis gangeticus. Lineage (NCBI taxonomy): Eukaryota > Metazoa > Chordata > Crocodylia > Gavialidae > Gavialis > Gavialis gangeticus. The sequence continues at coordinate 4,058,080 of NW_017729000.1, read as the reverse complement.
TCACCTTGCTAAGGGGCATTCCCTCCTATACCCCGCGAGAGCCACCCTGGTTACCTGGGCATCCTCTCCCTTCTCAGGCAGGGCTCCACGCTGCATCACAGTCTGCCTGAAGGCAGCGTCCGCCTGCTCACAAAACCTCTGCGCCAGCTGGTAAGTGGCTTCCTGCAGATGCTGCAGCTCCACCAGCTCTTCCCCTTTCACCTGAAGGAATGGGAGGGAGACAGCACATGGGAGCAGGGGTCATGATAAGAGGCAGGTAGCTACTTCCACCCTCTGAACCACAGGCATCCCATTCAGTGACTCCACAAAAGGTCCCACCGCACTCAGACCAGCTCAGCCTGCAACGCAGTGAAGAGCTGAGCTGTGAGCCAATGTGAGCTGCCTCAGTGATGGAGATGGGTTATAGCTATTTGATCACACAGCACGAGGAGGCAGAACCCCTGAAGCCCACCCCTGGAAACACCAGCCTCTTGCAAACAGGAAAGAAGAGCTGATTTAGCAGCGATGGGCACTCAGGAGGTGGATGGCTGGAGGGAGCCCCTAGAAACATGCCCACAAAGCGTGGAAGTCTCTGCTCTGAGTGGTTACTATTGCCCCTTGCATACAGCTCGATGTGCGGCTCCCACCTTCTCATCCTCCAGGTACTCAATATCGGCAGTGTTGTAGCCATCCCGGTGTCCGCGTCTCAGCACCCGGAAGCGCCGCTTCCCTACGGTGCTCACGAGGGATCGCCCGTCGGCCAAAAATTCAACCCGCTGGACCTCTAGCATGCAGCCGTAGTCGGCGAACCTGGAGCAGAAGGAAAGCATAGAAAGGAATGAGCCTAGGTGCTAGGACGACATGAAAGCTGCTTTCTTTTCCTCATGGACAAAGGTCTGAGGAACCAGCTGGGTGGAAGACCCAAGGGCAGAGATCTGTAATGCCAGATGCATCTGAATGCAAGTGGGATATAAGCCCCCTCCCCACAACTGCATACACGCCATGTATTTAGGTTGGATATTAGGAAAAACTTTCTCCCTAGGAAGGTGGTGAAGCACTGGAGCAGGTTACCCAGACAGGTGGTGCAGTCTCCATCCTTGGAGGTTTTTAAGGCCCAGCTCAACAAAGCCTTGGCTGGGATGAGGTAGTTGGGGCTGGTCCTGCTTGGAGCAGGGCGTTGGACTGGATGTGACCTCCTGAGGTCCCTTCAACCCTCACTGTCTATGATTTCTATGTTAGCACCATAAGCACTGAGCTACATGGCTTGCACCATTGCTAGTGGCCCTTCAGAGGCACCACCACGTAGCAGACTGACACAGACGACAAAGCCACTGGGATTAGCCTAGAGCAAAAGAGGGGATAGCTGGTCTGCAATGGTGAAGGGTGGCAGAAGGATGAGACACACAGAGACAAACACAACCGTCACCAGCCTCCAGCCCCATGGCCCACCTCTTCCCAGGCTCGTGTATGCACATGCCAAACATCTTTGTGCCAGTCTCCTGGCATCTCCGGATCATGAGGCGGTAGCGGGGCTCGAAGATATGCAGGGGGCACGGGACACCCGGGAAGGCCATCGTGCACACAAAGATGGGGACATTCTTGGTCAGGCTGCAGAGGAGACAAAGGGACAGGAGCCATCAGGAACCCCTTGGAAAACACCCGGTGGCTATCCCCTCCATGGGGACATGAAGCTTAGGGAAAAAGGGGACAGAGTCTCCCCACATCTGGCTCTTGGAGGCAGCTTGAGTCCTTGCCATGCTCCCAAGCCACCTCTGTAATGTCTAGGGTTGGCAAGCTGGTCAATACTGTCAACCAACCGGTCAACTGACTGCAGATTTTTTGACTGGTCAAAGACTCTAGCAGTTTTACGAAAAAAATATATTTTCTTGCAGTTTTGTTGAGCAAGATGATTTTTTTAATGGTTCTTTGACACATTTCGTAATGGAAAATTATTTTTTTTGTGTATTATTTGGAGCTATTGGAAATTTTTGGCCTGTCAATTGACTGAACTTCATTTGACCGGTTAAATACCCAACGCTACTAATGTGTTAACAGGCCAAAGAAACTATATTGGCCCAGCAGTATATTAAATGATCCCTTCAGATTATCACAGGTCTGGGGAAGCAGCCCCTGCTGATGTGATACGGAGGATCCGGCAGGGACAGACCCATGGTTTTCAGCGATTCTCTCTGCCCCTTTGAAGAGACTACAGCACCCCCATCCTCCTGGCTGTACACACACACACCCACACGCAACTGGGAGATGTTCTCTGCTTACTTGGAGAGCTCAGCCATCTCGGCTTGGTGCATCCGCTTCCTCTCCGCCAGCTGCGAGGGGAAGGTGGTCGATATGATCTCCTCCAGCAGCACAGTCGGGTTGTACTTCCCAACCTTCAGGTAC
>NW_017729000.1:4040504-4050701 GCF_001723915.1 Gavialis gangeticus | reverse complement strand
CAACAACAGCCTGAGAGGGCTACAACAGCAGGGGTGGCCTGTGGCAGCTTCAGTTCCCCCCACTGCCCCTTCCCTCCCCCCAGGGGCTCTGTGTTCACTCCAGGACCCGAGTCCCCATGATGGTTGCATGGAGCTCAGGCAAACCTTACCATTACAGGTTGCACACTGCGGCCTGAATTGTCAGAAATGTCGGGTTGTACTTCCCAACCTTCAGGTACTGGGAGGAATGAAACACAGAAATGGAGCAAGACAGGAACGCAAGGGGAAAGCCAAGGGTCCTCCAGGTGCTAGGAACATGCCCGGTCGCTCTTGGGGCCATGTCAGATCAACAGGTACCAACCCTGAGACCTCCTTCCCCGCAGACATAGGCCTCTCCTTGCTGAGCAGTGGGGACTACAGTATACTCAGGTGTTATATTCTCCGAGGGCTCTCAGGAGGTGACAGCAAATGGGATTTGCCAGACTAGACCAGACCCACAGTCCAGGGGTCCAGTGTTGCATCCCCGAGACCACCCGCCTTCTGCACCCACCCCTGGATGTGCCTGAGGCTTGCTCTTACCTCGCTCAGGCTCTGCTTGCAGAGTGGGCAGCTGGGCCTGTGGTCCAGACACCGCTCCAAGCACTCCTTGCAGAAGGTGTGGCCACACGGCGTGGTCACTGGCTCCAAGAACAGCCTGCAGATTGACCGGCACAAGAAGGAATCAGGCCGGGAGAGGGCTACGGTTAGGGTCTGTTCCATTTAGGGGTCAGACACTTCCTCGTCTCTCTGTGCAGCTGTTTTTTAAGGCAGCGATTTGCAGCCAGGGTGCCTTGAGATCCCTTCAGGGCTATCGTGGGGTGGCACGCAACACAGGATTCACAAGATGTGTGCACACAGAAGTCACAGGAGTGCACTCAGGATTCACAAGACAAACGCAGAGATTTCAAATAGGAATCCATGGCGTTAAAAGCTTTCTGCCCTGCCGTGGCCTTGCTGAGCAATTTGCAATAAGTGAAATTGCTCTATTATCTTTCAGCAGACAGAAATGGAGTGAAAACTAAGAGCTGGCATTGTCAAGGGGGTGCCTTAAGCCTAATGAGGGGTGCCTTGACCCTAAAAAGGTTGAGCACTATTGTTCTACGGAAATGAAGGGACCTTCCCCGGTCACTGGAAAGCCCCGTTTAAAGGCTGTCTAGCACCAGATCTTCTTATAGGCCACGCTTCCTCAGTCTGAGTGACATTTTGCCCAGCGGCTCTCCTTAGCTGGGGTCTACTTGGCCGGGCTTTATTTACTGGTATTGTTAATTATTGCACTACTTTGCAACTGGCTTTTGAACAGCTTTAAACTCAAACTGTCTGCTCTTCTGCATTTAGTGACAAATCCTGTCTGAACTGCTATGTTGGCTGACAACTTAATGAGAAGTATAAATCCCCCAGTCGGCCACCTGGGCTCTAGCGGAGGGCATTTAAGCCCTGGGAAACTGGACCCCGGTGCAGGCCCTGACAGAGTCCTGAAGGGTCAGTCTCACCATGGCCTCAGGAGGGCCCTGCCCCTTGTGCCTGGCCGGGCAGGACGTCCTCTGGACCTGCCCGGGTCACCACCATGGAGTGAAAGTGGCTTTTTTCCACCAGCACCATGCAAAGCCCCAGGATGTGAATGAAAGATCGGGACAAGCCAAGTTCATCCCCAGTGGGTTTGATCCATCCTCCCAAGAGCCCCTGTGATGACAGCAACCAGGACCTGACCTTAGGCAGAGGGAGCACTCCAGATCAGACAGGCTCAGCAGGTCCCCAAGAGCTGGCTGACTAGGGCAGCTGGATTTTGCAGATGCTTCCTCCATGGCTTCTAGCAGTCAAAGAGCAGAGAGAAGAGAAATGCACTCAAAGAAACACGCTGGGGCTTTCATGGAGTTTGTGGCCAGCGGGGACCACTGTGATCACCTTGTCTGGCTTCCAGCATAGCACGGACCACGGGCTTCCACCCCAGTTCTTGCAAAGCTGTGTTGGTCTCCAGACTAGGACAGGAGTGCTAATCCTACCACTTACCTACTGGGCACCGCTCCTGCCTTGATGATGAAGGCTTCATGTCAGGCATTGCCCCCAGCCCCCAGGCAGCCAGGTGGGGAAGCAGAGGCTCCACCTGCCCGTGTTCCCTCTTCTCACCCTCTGCCTCTTGCTCCACTTCCTAAAGCAGAAGAGTTGAACCTCATTTTGCAGTCAACCAACAACCTCTCCGAGGCACGCTAGGAATCCCCCAAGACTTGCAACAGAGGACAACGTATTACCCAAACCGTGCATCTGCTATTCCCCAGGGAGGATGGTTCGTGCTGTGGTTAAAACATGGGGACTTTTCACTCCCATTTCCACCCATGATCTGGGTGGCTTTGACCCTACAATCTGCCATTGTCTTGTACCTCCAAACCAAAGGGCATCTGAAGCAGTGCCAAGCAGCAAGGGGAAAGAGGGGTTTGCACAACGAGTTCTCTCTCTGCTCCCAAAATGCTTTTTATAGGCCGTTTTGTTATTTTTCAGCTCAGTTCCCTTGCTATCTGTGACCTCTGCTGACACCAGCCTCCCTTCCCTTCTCTTCCCAACCCCCAGGTGGGTGACACAGAGGAAGCTTGTGACCACACTCTTCTGTGCTCACCAACACACACACCTCCAGGTCTCTCTTTGCTCCACCACTCACCCCATGCTTTACGTCTTCTCCGCCACGAGACAACCTGAACAAAGAGCCAGGCACTTCCTTCCCTGAGCTGGAGACTTTCAAGCCTTGGGTATCCTCCTTTGGTGATGCCAAGATAGCCGCCGAAGCAGAGGAATCCTCCTTTGTGGCGATCTGCAAGCAGAAGGCATTGGTCGTCTACAAAAAGAAAACTGTAAGGGGGTGGATTTGACTTTCAGCTCAGGTGAGGCAGAGCCAGCAACCCCAGAACACCAGCTTGCCTCTGAGAGAGGCCATGTCCTCATCCATCCAAACTTACATATTTTAGAAGCCAAATAAAGCCAAACTCCAGCCAGAGTGAATGGCCATCAGGGCAGGGAAAAGAAGCTCCAAGTTAGTTTTGCTCCCCGCAAGCTTCATTCTGCCACCGGGCATAATACTGGTTTTCTGCTGCTCTGCCCTCCCTGTTTCACTCACCATTGCACAAAGGCCCTTGCAGGGTACTGAGACCAGAAGGTGATAATGAATCATGTCTTGGTGCATGGGGACTTCTGTCCTCTGCCAACAGAAGTGACACAAGACATGATGATACAGCAGTGGCAGCTGCCCTCAGTGTTGTGGAGAGGAAAGGAGAGGAGCATCTCATGGGTTTGCTGTGCTAAGTCCAAGGCATTTAAATGCTCGTCCTACCCACTAAGGGAACCTGCCTGCCTGCTTAGACATCAGGTCTCTACGGATGCCCAGGGACATGGTCCAGCTCACTCCACGCCATGTGCAAGCTGGGGTTCAGGGTAAGGCAATGCTGGACCTCAAGCAGTGCTTCTGCCTTGTTCAGGAGCACCTTCCCCTTCCAGAAAAAAAGCACTGTGGATCTACAAAGCACCTGGTAAAGTCCAGGAGTGAGCTGTGCTACCGGCCCACTAGGGTTAGTCACCCGCTGATCTTAGCCAGCCATGGGCATGGTCTGTGACCCTGGAAGTTGTGTCCTCCTGGCATGGAAAGGTGCTGTCCTGGATGCACAAGAAATATAAGTTCCTGCAGCATGGACAGAACATGCAACATGACCTTGGTCAGCGCCCTGGCCTCGAGTGACGGCCTCGAGTGACCACCACGAGTGGAGCCAGGACATACAGACATATCACCGAGAGCTGCCTGTGCCTGAAAACAGCCCCTGAGAAGCTCTAAAAAGGTCTCTCCAAGGGCACACACATTCTTTTCACTGAACTGAGTTAAGACTACCTCTGCCAGTGGTAGGGACAGGCACTTCTGCTAAAATGCCAGAAAATGCCTTTCCAGCATAAGCACTGATCACCTGCCTCAAGGAGCATTTTCCAGGTTGGATGAATTGGACCTCAGCCCTAGAGACAGAAAAGGCAAGAGGTCACCTAGTCTGTGCTTCTGTTGAGCAGTATGGGGCGTTTGGATGCTCTTTTACCACGCTGACTGAATGGGCATAGTGGTAAGTGGCTGGTCCTCTATAGGAAACAACCTACCAGTGCTGGCAGCTGATAACTACTCTCCTAACCCATATGCTGCTGAACCCTTGGTCGGCAATGCTGTCAGAGTCAATGTCCAACCCTTCGGACACTGGCACTGACAAGTGAAAAAGCAGCAAAGGCCTTCCAAAGTCTCTACTCCTCCTGCTAAAAGGCCGCTTCCCAGAGGAGCCCTCCACCCACAGCCAGAAGTTGTCTCCTTCCCCACTCTGCCCAGCTATTCGGCCCACCCGTCCAGCCAGCACCCACCCTGCCTTTACTAACTCGGTTACATCTAAGCAATGAGTTTGCTTGAATAAAGATCTTTGACAGGATGCCAGCTCCTGGAGGGCTTTATTATTTTTTTTGTTTTTAACCAGTAGGGTGATCTAGGCAGGCTGAGCTTAATGAGACTTGACAGATGGACTGATTAGCGTAATGGGGTGTTGACGTTCTGTATCTGCAACTTAACGCTTCATTGATGAATCTGGTTACTGTGCTTCTGGACAGGATGAATTCAATGAATGGGCAAGGAAACGCAGAGTGCACGTGAGTTCAGGATGACAAATGAACCCTGCTCCCAGCCCAGCAACTGGCTAGATCGGGGCTGTTGGAAAGGGTGCAAAGGTTAGAGCAGCTGCACGGTAAACAAATGCTCCTCTTTGGTCTCTGTATCCAAACTGCCTGCCGCCTCCGGCATCCTCTGCCTTTGCCAGACATCAGTCAGGGGTGCAGCTGAAGGTGGCCAGGCACGCCTTCCAAAGCAGATGCCAAGGGAGGGAAAAAGAGAGCAATTCTCGTGCACTGCCAAGATTGGGATCTGAGCAGAGCCCAGCTGAGTTCAGGTAAGACAGCTGAAATCTTGTTCAGTCCTGGCAGCTCCCGGCTTGTGTAACTGAAAAGCCCTGCCGTCTGGCTGTGTAATTCTGTACTGCCTCTCCTGAAGTCACAGCAACGCCAGCCATGCTGCCAAGTGATGTTCGGTGTAGGATCGAAAGGACTGAGGGAAGGGGAAAGCCACCTTCGTGCCCTATGCCCAGCATAAATTAGAGCAGCCTCAAGGCTGCTCAAACTTGCACCTGGCTTGGGCACACACAGCGACAGACCTCCCCAGTTGCTGAGAAGAGGGTGGGGGAAACATTCACGTTTGGCCTTCAGATTTTAGCCCAAGTGCAGTGCTGCCCCTCACCCCCATCACAGGCCAGGTGCTGAAAAAGATCCAAGAAGAAACTCATTCAGCTTGGCTCCAGGTGCAGAGGAGCCTGCATCATACGCTGAAGCTGGCCCCACAAACCTGCACTAAGTCTCCTTCCATGACGTTCCTGGCCAGGTGCTGGGCAGGACAGGCAGCCATGCCTGCAGCTTCTTGCATGCTGAGAGAGCTCACTCAGCACCTGCCCCGTTGTACCTGGCCTTTAGGCATGAGTAAGAGAGGAGCCATCTGCTTCCAGCACAAGCTCAGGAGATCCCAGCACAGAGGAAATAAATGCCTTTGGTTGACCGCAGGCAAAAAGAGCAACATGGCCAGTGCTAAGAGACACCAGCCTTTTGTAACAGTGCCTGTGTTCAGAGGGATGAACTCCCTGCCAAATACCCCTTGACAAGTACCGTCTGACCCTGAAGAAGGACCTCCCCAAGGCCAAGAAGGGCTCCATGCTATTAGCACTTGTCATCACGTACTCAATAATTCATCCTGGTGGTCACATCTTGGCCTGACAAGCTGTACCACTCATGGCCAGAGACTCGCTCTCCCACATTGCAACACACAATATAAGCTGGCACAGTGGTGAAGTGCTGGATCCCACCCCTCCTTGTCCTCAGTGAAAAGATCACCTTAACAGGTGTCAGACCAAGCCCTGGAGCTTGTGCATGGTTGGACTCTTCATGAAGTCTGCAAATAGTGCCCAAAAGACAAAGCATCCTGGAGGTTGGGGCGGGTGGAGAAGAACATCTAAAACTGCCACGTGGAAGTCTGAGAAGGTTTCAGGTTCTTGGACCTGAATCCCAGGGTTTGCTAAGAATCTGCTCAAGTTCAATCCTCGAGTGCTTCATATTACTAACAGCTCAACCTGCACGCCTAAGTATTTAAAGGAACAATCCTGCACGTACCCATCTCTCATGGAGAACCCCAGGCATCTCCACGAGGGCTGGGGAGGAAGAGTTATGGCATCCAGGTGCTCTGTGCAAGACACCGAGATGCCAAGCACCGCCCAAAAGGAGAAGCAGGATGGGATGGCGTCCCTGACCCCTTGTTGGAGTTCTGATGCTCCCATGAATGACACTGTCCCCTTCCCCACCTCAGTGACCCCACATTTCATGCTCCATGTTTCCCTTAGTGCACTCAGAGGCCCCTGAATAACCCACATGCCCACATCCCCCCCAGGCACCAGCTGACTCACCCCACGCTCCTGCAGTTTGCTCCTGCAGATCACCTCCAAATCTTCCAGGGCTTCTGGACACTGCCGCAGAGCCACAGATGCCTCTAGCTGGCCGAGCTGCAAGGACACATGGTCTGGAGCTGTGGGGAGATGCCCACCGTCCTGTTATTATGAGGGCTGTAGTGAATTCTCCCATCCAGCCTTGCATTATACATGTGCAAAATTAATGGTACTCCCCTGAGCAAGTCTGGCAGGGATGTGAGTGTGTCACGGGTACGTGACAAAGATCTGGCACCGAATGGGAGGTTTGCATATCACATTCATGGGAAAAGGTCAGTTTTCCTGCTGCGCCCCAGCAGGATAACACAGGACTGCAAGTGCAATTGCTTTCAATCTGTATGCCATGCAAAAGCCCCAAAAGTTGCACTATTTTGCAGCTGGCTTTTTAACAGCTTTAAACTTGATTTGTCACTAAATGCAGAAGAGTAGACAGTTTCCATCTGAATGAGCATAGCCAAGCATGCGGCCTTTGAAGTTCACTTGAAGGTTCAAATTCTAGGAAGCAGGGAGGCAAGACACTACGCTTGTCTTGCACTACACAATGCACATGTTAAACATCTCCCTGACAGATTGCTAAGAAAGGGGAACTAAGAGGTGCTCTGCAGCCAAAGCAGAAAAGCCTGGGGCTGAAATTGGGCAACGTACTAGAAATGGTTTCCAAGCCTGATGGTAACTCAAGTGCAGAGCAGAGTAGCCTGCGAAGAGGCTCAGAACAGTGCACCCCATCATCTTCAGTAGTGTGCTGGGCATGCAGCAGGTCTGGGTTGGATGGGGACATGCTCCCCTCTGCCCCTGTGCCTGGTTCCTGGCTTGCAGCCTCCATCGCAGTCCCAGACCTGGCTATCGATGCAGCTCTGCCCACGATCTGCAGTCCGGGCTGGCAGCCAGCTGAGGCCAATGTGGACAATGGGATTGACCTATTCCTGTCACCCTGCCCAAACCCGCTTTAGTCTGCTTAGCCACCTGCTGTGTCTTCTTACAGGCCTAAAAATGAGCATGCAGCCTTTCTTTTATTCATCTGTGCCCTGCCTGACACAATGGCACTCTGTTTCTTGACTGGAGCTTCTAGGCGCTATTACAACATCAGGATAATAGCTGCAGCTGCTTGCACAACTGCTTGAGCCAAGTCGAACAAAGCTTGCACGACTGCTTTCCTTGAGCAGCCTCAAACCCAGCTGTGCAGGGTCTGTCTGGTAGGGGACCAGGGTGCAGAAACCCAAAACTCACTTCTGCTTTTAGCCTGAGCCAGGGGCTGTGCTCAAAAAGCCAGACAGGAAAGACTGGGGGGACGGGACTATGTTGCATCTCTCCCTCGGGCCTTATAAACTGCAAGTAAACTGGGTTCTGGTGTTTGCCAGCAGCCCTAGTGACAAAAACTAGAGGGTTATTTTCTACCTGTACAGACGCACACACATCTGATGACTATGAGCTTCCTGCGGAAAATAGGATACACTCGTCTCACTTCCTTTCCAAGTCCAAGATATAGCTAGATGCTCTTTTTTTTGCTCTTGGCCTGTATGTCCCTTTACACCTAACTGTATTTTTAATTTGATCGTCCCTCCAAGATAAGGGCACGTAGTGATGCTCACTGACACCGTGTTCATTAGCTGACGGGCCAGTTCACAGAGCGCGGCCTTAAGGCGGCTACACAGTTGCTGTGGTCTTGCCCTGGACATGCAGAGCTCCAGCCACTCTCGCGGATATTGCTGTCACAGGACCATCGGGCAGGAGAGTTGCCAAGTCCAGCCCCTGCTACCACCCTGCAGAACCCTACTGATGAACTTTCCCTGCTGCATCTTAACACTAGGAGCTGTGGTCCCTCAGGCAACATGTTACCTCCCACATCAAAAAACATCTTGAGCCTGCTCCAGCAGGCAAACTTCCCATGGGAGACAGCCCTGAAAACGGGTGGTGCATTTGGCCTCTGCTGTGATGTTCCTGGGGAGTGGCTTCCCACAACCGGAGAGTCTTTGCCAGGGCTGCAGTCTTCCAAGATGCACAGGTGGCCCAAACAGGTGTGACCATGGGTGTATATACAATTAGCACGTGGGCGTTCTTCTCTTCTGTGTTGTAAGACCAGGACTGTCTAAGTCAGACAATTGACCCGTCTTGCCCCATCTCCTGTCGCGCGGGGGCAGAAAGGGAGAACACACAGGGTACAACCAGGTTTTTTTTCCCCCACTGTTCCTCTGTCCCTTGTAACCTCCAGCAAGGGACAGAGGTTGGGGAAGTTTTGATTCAGAGCCCAGGCCCCTCACTCCCGTGCTCAGTAGCGACAGATGCCCCTTTCCTCCAAGAATGGGTCCAGTCCCTTTGTAAAGGCTCAACTTCCACCGCACCTCATGGCACCAAGCTCCACCCTCTAATGACCCCCTGTGCAACAAACCTTCCTTGTGTTTTCAACTGGCTACCTACTCGTTTCATGTTATGATCCGCCCCCCTCATTCTTGTAATGCGAGAGTCCATTGTAAACCCCTAGCGACATTTTCTTCACCATTTCATCATTTTGCAATCCCTCCTTATCTGCGATCCCTACTCATCTGCCCCCTCAAACGTCTCTCTTCCAAACTCAACAGGCCCAGCCTCTTTAGGCCTCTCGCCACGCCGCTCGTCATCCTTGTGCCCGTCTCTGCGCCTTCTCTAGTTCTTCGACATCCTTTGTGAAGCGCGGGGAGCAGAGCCGCCAACTCCTCATCTTCTCCCATCTCCAAAACCTTCTTCCTCCGAGTTGGAAGCACAGCTGGAGGCCTTCGCTTTGCCCTCACATTGGTTCCCTTCCCACCCTCCTACAGCCTTGCAGGCGGGTGGAGAATGGGTCAAATACTGTCTACGCTTCCCTGCACGAACGTGTCTTAACTAGTGGCACAGCAGCAAACTCGCGCCGGTAACTCTTCCCCCGACGTGCTCGCATTTTACCAGGCTATTTGGATGGTAACGGGAGGGCACCGCACTGTCTCCTCCACAAAGGAAGGAAGCTATTTATACAGAAGTAAATTACTTTCAGCCGTGGGTAAGCCTTGCCAAGAAAATACCTGGAGCCACATTAAAAGCAAAGGGACGTGAGATTGAACTTCTGGCGTCTCCAGCTGTCCTAGAGGCGAGGATAAAAGTGCGCCTAAAAGAAGGACCAGCTGTACAGTCAGTCTCGTAAAAGCTGTCACCCACAATTGTGGCCTCTTGCATTTTTTCCCCTGGACCATCACCAAGACTCCTAAAGAGGCTCCCTTGGCCCAGGGCCGGGAGGGGAATCGACCCTTAACTGTCCGGTCTAATAAGAGCGATGCCCCTGCCCGCTCCGGGCTGCGAGGGAGCCTGCGAGGCAGGGGCTGGGGCTGGTCAAGCAGGGCGCCGTGGCACCCCGCAACGCCCCACCGTCCTTCCAGGGGTGCCAGGCAATGGCAGGAGAAGGGCGGTCGAGCTGGGAGTCTCCCGAGAGGCTGAAAGCTGCGAAGTGGCAAAGAACAACCCCCCCACCGGCCCCAACCGCCCCAACCTCGCAGCTGGCTCCTCACAGAAGACCCTGGCTCGCGCCGCCGGCCCGGCCCGGCCGTGCTTACCCGCAGCCCGGGCCCAGCCCTTGTCGAGCAGGCTGCACAGCAGCGCGTTGCAGGGCGGCGAGCCCCGGGCCCGGCCGCACGGC
>NW_017729000.1:4033148-4040376 GCF_001723915.1 Gavialis gangeticus | reverse complement strand
GCCGCCCCGCTCTCGGGAGGCGGCGCAGCCGCTCGCTCCGCCCGGCCCCGGGGTGCACCTGGTGCGGGCGGGCGCGCTCCTCCCCGCCGGCAACGAGGCGCGAACAAAAGGGACGCGCAGCGCCCCTCTGGCGGCCCGCGCACAGGCTTGCGCCATCACCTCAGGTTCAGCAAGGGCGCGTGCAGAGGCCTGCACTGAGGTGGGCGCGCCCAGGGCAATCGCGCTGAGCAAGGGGGAGCAGGGTACCAGCCCATCTGGCTGCAGTGATGGACGGCCTGAAGGCCTAGACTTGGCTGGGAAATCTGCCTCCCCGCAAGAAGAAACCTCACATCCTCCCCCCGCCATCTCCAGCTGGCCTGCGCAGCAATGAGGAGCTGGGAAATCACCACGGCCCAGAGCAGGGTGCTGCCTCTGAAACCCGAGAGCCACGAGGCCACGGGCAGGGAGACCTGCGCGGATTCGGATGAGGGCTCGGAAACACTCGTGCAAAAACCCTGTCACGCAGCAGCAGAGCGCGGAGGCTGGAAGGGAGAGTGAACGGGTCTGAGCAAGGTTTTTCCCCCCATTCATCTATCCCTTGCAGCCTCCAGCATTTAAGGTTTGGGACACTGATTCGGAGCCCATGGCTCGATAGCAACTGATGTCCCGTTCCTGCACAAATGCCTCCAATGCCAGTGTGAATCTGGCTAAACTCTCACGTCTGGGGCAACGAGCTCCACTCGTTAATGGCACGTGGTGTGAACAAGAACCTCCTTATGTTAGTTTTCAACTTAACTACCTTCCCGTTTCATTTTTGTGACCCCTCATCCTTGTAATGTCTGAGATGCAAAATCATAAACCCCTACCTACTTTCTATGTACTAGCTTCGACAACTGACTTACTGCTTCACTCATAGGCAAGGGCTGGCTGAGTCAGCTGAAGATGGAAGCAAAAACAAATCAAACATCCTTGGAATGTGTATTGATTTGCTACAGCTTATCCTGTTTCCAAAAAACCCAACGAACGAGGCAAAAAAATAACCAAAAGATGTTCTTTCATTAGACCTGTAGTCATTAATATTCAATGTGAGTCTCTTGCAGGTTCAGCGGACAAGATCTAACCTTCCTGAGCCTCTTGACGGTGCACCCCATGCTTCACTGCAAGTTATTTCCACACCAGCGTCGATGCTTTTTAGCTAAAATGGGAAAAAAAGATCTGCCGGGCTGTGAAACAGAAGCTGCGTGACCAGGAGCAGCTAACAGAGCAGAACTGCAGAAGAAAAGGGAGCTTAATTAGTGGAGCATTGAGGCCATTAAAAAGGAGAGAGGGTCATTAACACATGGGGAATGAAGAGTATAAAAGGAATCGGGTAGATCATCATGAAGTCAACTGACTCCGGTGTTGCTGCCTACGTAGAAATGCTGCTGCCGTGGCCAGGCAGTTGGCTTTAAACTTTGGGTAGACCCAGAATCAAAGGGGGGTGCAACTGCACCACTGCACTCCCCTGCGGCTGTCCCCAAGGCTTTCCAGTCTCAGCCAAGAGAAAAAAGAAATAGTCTCTCCCTGTCATACAACAGGGGAAACTGAGGCACAGGAAGGCCTTCCCCTGCTCCCACGAGGGCTCACCGAGACTATGACCCGGCTCCTTCCTGCACAGCCCTGTCCTTTCCCACCAGCTAGGACAGAAGGATTCAGCTCCAGCTACCCTAATCCCAAAACCTGCTTTTGCGTGCGCCCCTGGGAGGTTTTTATGGTGCTTCCTCCAGGGCCATCCCCCTGTCCCTTGACAACATGATTGCCCAGCAAAAAGGCTCTTTTGGATAATATTACAGAGGAAACAGCTGAGACTTGTGCTCTCTGTGGCTCAGCAGATTGTACAATTGATAAAGCCTTTCTGCACGTTCCAGTTACTTGGACGTGGGGGTTTGTTTCTGGTCCCTTTTGTGCTCGGTGGGTGTGTCTACATGAGACGCTTACTGTGCATTAGCCTAATAACACTGCGCAGTCACGTGGCGGTTCAAAACCGTGCTAACAGCCGACTGCACAGCGGTATTAAGCTAATGCACAGTAAGCCTCACAAAATAACTGCACTAGTATTAGTGCACTAGCTTAGTACTAGTATTAAGCAAGTACTAAACTAAATGAGCAGTGTTTAATGCGCATTAATGAACATGTAGATGCACCCGGTGAGTAACACAGAAATACGTAAATGAAGATCTACTCCTAAGAAAAGTACAGTTCATGAATACACATGAGGAAGCCTTGACCTATCCACAAGCAAGCCAGGAGGCTACACTCGAAACAGCCGCTTTCAGGCCGACTCTTTCGAGGTGGCAGCTTGTTTCCCAGTGCGTGTGATGGGCTCAACCCGCCTCACGTGTACGACCAGTGCCTACAAGTGTTTTACAGCGGGGTGGGCTGCTCTGCTCGGCATTCAAAGGTGGATTTCACATGGAGCACAAAGAATTTGTTCAATGTGACTGGTATCCAGGCGGTAGCTGTATTGGTCCAGAGGAAAAGGCAATCAGGACTTGTCGTAGAGATGATCTCTTTTATGAGACCAACAAGATTTTTGCAAAAATTAATTTGCAATTTTAAAGAAAAAAATTTTTTTTGCAAAAATATTGTTGGTCTCATAAAAGTGATCATCTCTACAACAAGTCCTGATTGCCTTTAGATGTTGTTGGGATTGCAAGGAGCAAGATGGGAAGGCGATTCAGTCACTATGACAACAGGCACCGACACACTTGGGCCTTGTGCAGATTCAAGACTAGAACGGTTTTGACCATGAAATAGCAAACAGCAGCACTGGAAAAGCAAAGCTTTTATGTATCACTAAGTCAGAGACGGAGGTCCTGCTTACCACGCTCCATCATTTAGCTACCCCAGATACAGAGGAACTAGGCAGAACAGAGCACGGGTAAAGCTGCAAGGTCCTTTCAGCTGCATTTGCTCCTCTTCCCCAGCAAACTGCAGGCCTAGGAGCGGGGAAATTCATGAAGAGGAAAAGAAAGGGGTCGCACCTGTTATGTACTTGCTCTGTTCAAAAGCCAGCTCCCTTGGGTGGATAAAGAGCATCCCCCTGATCATTGTGCTGTGACGGGTCTTGTTCATGGCTTAAATGCCAGCCCACCCCATGTCCCATGACACAGCGGTGATTAGCCAGGCCATCGCTAGCAAAGGCAAGGGTTAGGGTCCAATGCTTATTTTTTTTCTTTTACCAACATAAATTGGGGTTGGCCAAAATAACTCCTGAATGTTCATTGATTTAACCAAATTGTTTTGTCAAAGGAAAAAGAATTAAGAACTAGCTTTGATTTTTGTTCTTTATCAAATTGAAGTTTCAGTTCAAGGTTCGCTTCGGATTTTATCTAAAATTCTTTTTCAAGGCTTGAAAACAAAATGTTGCCCTTGAGATACAATAAGTTGGGGTTTTTTCCCCCGCTTTTGATTCGCATTTCACTGAAAAATCTGAACAGCTTTCCCTTCCGCTTGATCCCAAATGATTTTATGTATCAGAAATGTAGGCCCCAAGTAAATCATCATTGGCATAGGCCTTGTTACTAGCCCCAAAATAAGCCTGTGTCTGAATTTGAGAGGAGAATACATAACTGAAAGACTTCCCTTTCCTCATTAATTCATTCAGCAAGGTGAAGATGGCATTTCCTATACATCTTACTTCAAACTTCAAGCCAAGCTTGAATTGAGAGGGATCAGTGTTCTCCTCTCGCTAAAAGAATTAGGGGAAAAAGAAGGAAAGAGGCTCTATTAATAGGGGATATTCAAGTCAGCCACCAGCAACCACAGACTAGATGGACCTATTGGTTTTGGCTTCTTCACGCTCAGATTCACACAAGTTTAGGGCTGCAAGGGACCTCTTGAGATCATCGGTCCAGCCCACATCTCTAGGCAGGGAGGACTGTGGGCGTGCTGCATCGTGCCTCACCCAAGGAAACCTCCTCCCTATGGAAAAGGCCTTCTAAAACTCTCTCCCAGTTCCTTTCTTTGCTGGTTTCAACTTGTCATTGATGGATTGAATGGCAGGGCCCCCAGCCGAACCTCAGCCTGGCTTTTCCCTGATGCCTCAGTTTCTCCCTGATGCTGGCGGGGGGGGGGTGTATATAGATAGATAGATAGATAGATATCTATAGGTATCTATATCTATATATATTTAGCACAGAAAGCCAAGCATAGTTACTTTGCTGGCTTCTTTTCCTTTCTTTTTATTGGCTTTTTTGGGGGGTATACACACACACACACACACCCCCCTAACATTTGCCCTTCCCTTGGCCATGTGAGGGCTCCTACTCTCACACACTGCACTGACTGTGATTACAAATCACATTGATTTACTAGGTGATTTACTAGGTGCAAAAGCACAGCAGGACATGTATTTGGGGCACAGGAAAGTACCCATTTGGGTTGGGGAAGGCTATGAAGTCACTGCCGCCTTCACTTCCTCCTTCCTCCCCAGATTTTGCCTGCACGCACAGCTGACCTGGGTAATGTGGTCCAGGTTTTCACATGGGAGGCGATGGCGCAAATTTGGCCCCTGTGTTTTGTACCTGAAGTCTGATCCCACAAGTCACTCCAGATACTGGAACAAGTGCATGATTAAAAGCAGACACCAATGTCAGAGCATGATGCTGCAGGCACTGCCTGTAACCTAGAGAAGGTTTTGGAGACTTTTTAGCACACTTTTGGAGTTACTACTTGAGAATATATACTCATAGGGCACGTCTGCATGAGATGCTTTAAGGCACATTAGCCTAAATTTAAGGAGCATTAGGGCTCACAGCCTTTAATGCACTTTAAAAAAATGGCAATTTGAGGCTGATCACATTTGATACCTGCAAATGCAGGTATCAAATTTAGACCGAAATGGTTAAAGCACATTAATGCATGTGTAGATGTATCAAAGCACATTCACACTGTGTGTATGGACTGACTTGGGACTAACTTTAGCCCCAAGTCAGTCCGCACACAGTGTTAATGCATTTTAATGCCTGCATGTGTAGACGCCTGCCTAAACCCACTTAACGCACATTCAGCTAATGCACATTAGATTTAGGCACGCTTAAATGCATGTGTAGACATGCCCATAGAGGCACAGAAAAGTAAGGCTGGAAGGGACCCCCAGAGGTCATCTAGTCCAACCCCCTTCCAGAGGCAGGATCATCCTTATCCAAACCATCCCATACACCCATAGAAGCACAGTTTCAGTTGCTTTTAAATATATATATCTAGTATGCTATGTTCATTCAGCAAATAAGCTGCCACAGTACCCAAGTGTCTCACAGGGTCTTTAATGCTTATTATAGTTCCCAGGAGTGAGATACAATGAAGAAAAGCACCGGAAATTAGAAAGCTTTGATTTCTGGAGCTGTTGCGTGTTAATGGTTAATTTAACAGATGGCTTAACTGATTATTTTACATCACAATACATGCAAATAATTTGCAGTGAATCATTTACATGATGAATTTGCTCTGTTTTCCCCACTCCCAGAATGCTAACAAGCAGATCGCACTTTCCATCCTTTCTGCAATGATGCTGTTGCTTATAGCGCGTTCCCCAACCACTGCATATCTCAATTGGCCACCTACAGACAGCTCCTTGTGAACCAAGGGGTTGAAGATGGAAATAGGGCTATGTGGACGCTTATTTGTTTGTCCGTAGTTGCAGCTGTTTTCTTAAGTGACTGCTTCTTCTTTAGAAAGACTTGGGAGTCTGTGGATCCAGCCAAACTAAAATTGCTTGTTTTATTTTTCCTGGAAATGTTGGACTGAGGACAAACACTTTGTCACAAGGAGCTGATAGATGAGTTTCCCAATTTGGGCTGTCATGCTGAACTGTGGCCAGTTCCTGGAAGAAATTATCATACCAAGAACTGGAAGAACCCAGCGAAGGTTGGAGAGGGATCCAGTATATCAGGGCGCAGACATTACCTACCCCAAGGGCAGGAACGTCAAGTCAGCAACGGGTCCTTTGACCTTTGTGCTTCTTGCTGTGCAAGAGAGCTCCCTGGGGCAGCGGCTCCCCTCCTGGGAATCGCTGGCCCAGCTGGCAAGGTGTGTTGTGGGACTATTTGTCTCTCTGGGAAGCCGCAGGCATGTGCTTCCCCTGCTGCGGGCTGGGCTGAGACAAAGTCAGGGTATAACCGTGCTCGGGGGGAGGGGCCGGGGTTGCTGCATGGGGCTGGGAGGGAATCTCCCACCCTCCTCACCCCCTTGCTGCTACATGTGTCAGGGGGGTTAGGCCTTCCTCGGAGGTGCTGGCTGCAGCCAAAGCTGGGGATGTGAACTAGGCTGTGCCAATGGTCACTCAAAGCCAGTGGAGTCTGGCTAGGTCTTGCCCCCTGCTCAGGATCAGACCGATCGCTGTGTTTGGAGTCAGGAAGGAATTTCCCCACCCTGGGATGGTTTGCACAGAGCTGATCCTGCCTCAGGCAGGGGTTTGGTCTAGATGGGGCGTCTGGAGCTCCCTTCTAGCCCCTCTGACTCATGACAGGCTGCACGGAGCAGGGCCTTTGTTCTGGGGATGGGGTTTCCTTCTCCTTCCCTCCTCATGCCCTGCATTGTACACCGTCTTCTGCTCCTGAGTCACCCATCCTGACCTGCCATCTCCATCACCTAAAACATGTACACGTGTGTGTGCATGTGGGACCATCTCTATCCCCTAAAAAATGTACAAGTGTGTGTGTGCATGTGTGCGCACATGTGACCATCTCCATCCCCTAAAAAATGTACCTCTGTGTGTGTGCATGTTTGACCATCTCCATCCCCTTAAAAAAGTACACATGTATGTGTGCACGTGCGTGTGTGACCATCTCCATCCCCTAAAAAGTGTATGTGCCTGCATGCATGCATGTGCATGAATAACGGCTGCCCCATTGACTTCACCCAACCCCGTCTGAGAAAAGGGTTCTCCCAAATGCGAGTGGTCCAAGCCCCCAGCCTCCCCCACCAGCACCTTGCCTCCAGGCAAAGCAAACATTTCCAGCACGGACGCCACACCCTGGTTCCACTTTTGCATCTTTGCTGAGCGGGCTTCCCCGACACAAAACTACCTGCTAGCAGGGCTTTTTGTTGCTCTTTGAGCAATGGAGCAGGGCAAAGAAATGAGCTGCACTGAAAATTTGTGGAAAAGCCAGGGGGGAGAACAGAGATGCTGGTGACTTGGGAATTTGGGGGGTTGAAGGATAAAAACCCTTGCCTTTTGCTCTCTCCCAGCTCTAGCGTGCACTGGCAT
>NW_017729000.1:4009187-4028148 GCF_001723915.1 Gavialis gangeticus | reverse complement strand
GGGGTTGAAGGATAAAAACCCTTGCCTTTTGCTCTCTCCCAGCTCTAGTGTGCACTGGCATGGCTGCAAGCTCTGTCAGCTCTCACGGGTGCACTTAAAGCTCCTTGTGCAGGTTCAAAAGGCGACGCTCTGTCCCTGCTCAAACCATAAATAGCAACCCGGGGAATCTCTGGCTGACAGCGGTAGTAGCCTGTCCAGAGGTTTTGGACTTCCAAAGTCTGTCCGTGCCTTAGCTGATGTTAGCAGCAGCTCTGGGGGCTGGGATCGGTTTGTGGTGTTGCTGCATCGCATGGGTACATTTTATTTGCATGCTTCTCTCCTTGTACTTTAGACTGCTGGTGAATCACTCTTGTGTAAGCGAGTCACGGCTCACACCAGGCAGCCGGCTGGCCCAGCCCACTCGCTTTCATAACCAGCTATATAACTGTCCTTTAAAGGGCTCAGCTTGTTGTTTTTTTTTTCCATTGAGTTGGCCCTGCTCTCTGAAAATTCACCAGAACAAAGCAGGCACCTGGAAGCTGGTTTCCCTTCCCCTGCATTTAAGCAAATGCAACAACCCCGTGTCATTTCTCTGCGGGTTTGATAACCGTGTTGTTATTGAGCTCTGGAAATAATGACACGGCTCCGTTCTTTCCCAAGACTACAAGCAGGAATTGTAGAAGAAACGACACGGGAGGGAAGACAATTTCTTAAACATCGGTCCTCCCAGAGAAGTTGACAAAACTGAACCCCAGACAGAGTTAAGCAGAGAATGCCTGCGGGAATCCTGAAGTTGGTATTTAACAGAAGATTTAGGGATCTAAATTTAAGGATTTGGGGCATAATATGCAGGCACACACACATGCTACAAATATTCACAGCCAGGGAGGGAAAAGCATCATTAGTTGCTGTTGATATTCAGGGTGCTAAAAAGACACTAGAAGTGTGTCAGCTTCTGAAACATCCTTCAGCTGCAAGAAGAAAGATTTTTGGAGGTGGGGGGCGGCCTCATATTGTTTAATCCAGACAATAAAAAAGGCCATATGTTCTTGTAGTAAGAGGGGAAAAAATGTATCTTTATATGAGCAGAGTTTAATAATGGGTATTTATTAGAGCTGTGCGAGAACCAGGTTTACCCGCTTCGTGGGAAACTGCGGTTTGGAAACGGGGCAGAAACAAAATGTTCTAAACAGCCTCATAAAAGCAAAAGGATTTGTGGTCAGCTTCATCAAATCAACCCAGCTTGGTCTAAACATTGCCATTCAAATGCTGTTATAGATAAATAGATTTTTAAATTCAAAAGGGCTTGTTTTTTTTTTCTCAAAACAGGAAGGTCAAAACAGTCTCTTCCAATCGGACTGGTGCAATTGAAGCCCTTCAGAAGGGCTGGCCACATGAGAGGTTTTCAAAACATGTGTCCACCCTGACAACACTTCAATTCTGATAAAACCAGGCCTTTTAGACTCCAGGGAGTGATCCTGACGCCAATATAGAGCTCTTACTCGATCAATTTTAAGTTACTTTAGCAGGATCGGGGGGAAAAGAGAGTGTCATCAAGTGTCTCCCACCTTCCCGCTGCTGGACCCCTGCACTGAACTCCCCTCCACATTATCCTTACCCAGATATACAATTGCAAGTGCCATCAAATAAAAACATGCCACATGCTCGCTGTCATCATGCAGCTACGGGGAGGGAAACCTTGTGGACTAGCACCCTTGCAAGTACCAAATGCTCAGGGATTCCAGCTTTCCTATGTCCAATCCCTGCAAAAGCAGACACCAAAGCAGCCTCCCCACCAGACAGCACCACAACACTGGTAAAATGGCAAAGCCCTGCAAGGATACGTGTTTTATCTTGCTGCAGCTGTGAGCCAACTCCCTTGCTCATCCCAGATTTTCTCTGGCCAAGCAGACCCCTTAACTCTCCAACCCGCAGGCCTTGCAGCCCCTACCTGCGCTGTCTCCCAGGTGGAAGAAGTCCTCATCCTGAGACTAATAGCCCTGTCCTGTCTCACTAGGGTATTGTGAGCATATAGATGGGGAAGGGACTGGATACCAAGAAGAGCCCCAGACCCATAGAAGAGCTCAATCTAAATGAGAAGCGCTCTCAAAGCTCGCACGCTAGGCTTGACAGCTCTGACAGGTCTCCCCTGCACATGGTGCATGACAAAAAATGCTTCGAGTTGGCTCTCAGTCTCCTTGGATGCAAAGCCCTCTGCAGCCCCTCGCCCTCTGCGGCCAAGGGCAATGCAACGCCCCAAGCGCACGAAGGAGCCCTGGTGAGATATAACCCTGTTATATAAATACGTGCAGATGGGTGTAACTGAAACCTGGCTTCAGTAACTCCCACGCCGCCAGTTTCTCTGGCTGCTCTTGTTGCACTCGACTCACCCGAGCCTCGGGGCCGGGACAACCCTGCTTCTCCCTCTCTCCACCGCTCAGGCTGAATGAAGCATCTCTGCTCCGGCTTGAAGTCAAGGGGCCTCCAAAGTCCTACTCGGGTGCTTAAAGTGATGCATGCGCTGAAGGGCCACAAGGCAAGAGGGCCTCCATGAAAGGCTGCTTTTTTTTGTGGTTGTGCTCACCAGGAGCCTTCCTGACACCCATGTGCTTCAGGATCGCAGCTCCTCAAGCAAAATCAGAGGGATTCCTACAGCACGCAACCACAGAAAGGGTTTGGGGTGGTCTGGAAACTGCACAGGTCCCCCTGCCAGGTCGCTGAGCCTCCTAAATCCTTACAAATGCCTTCATATACTCCTCCACCCAGTTGTTTCCAAGATGAGATTCATCAGAGAGGCAGGGCCTGTGGGCTCCTGGCCACCGGTGGTCTGAGATGTTGGGGAGTGAGCTCTTCATAGCTTCCTCGCTGACCAAGTCAGCCCTCCAAACCTGGATAGCAAGGATGGAGCTCAGCCCTTTGTTCCTGAGACAACCCCAAAAATATTCCCATAGTTTCCACTGAGCTGCATTAACTGACCTCACGCCACACCCTTCCAGACACCCCGGGCCCTAACAGTCTCCATCCCTCATTAGCCTTGGCTCATAAGTCACAAACAACCCCCACAAAAAGTACAATCAAAGCCCAAAGTGCAGCATCCTTGCTTGGTGACTCCATCTAAGCCATGTGTTACCTACCAGAAAGGATTTCAGATTTTCTCTTCCTTTTTTCCCCATCCTAGCAAGAGTTTGTTGCTGCAGTCACCGAGGGCTATAATTAACACAACCTCCTTTCACATCCTCCCTGCTGCTTGTTGTGACTATTTAAGAGCCCGCTGCTGAAGCGGCATGAAAACAATATCTGAAGCTGCGTTTTTTGGTTTAAATAAAACGGCGCCTCTCCGTGATCCCTAAACAAGCGTGAGTCTGAAATTAGTGTCAGCAACAAATCCTTTTATTTCCCCTTTGCTGAGCAGAGAGCATTTAAAACGGAGAGCCACGGGGAAGGCCACAGCAAACTGGTCCTCAAAGCACCTATAATTCTTGCCTTCTCTTGTCAGAAAGGCGTTTCCTTGCTTCGTTGTTGTGATCATTGCAGTGACACCATCACGGACCAGAGCCCGGTTGGGCCAGATGATGGGCAAATGCAGGCCAGAAAAGGAAGGCCCTTTGTGGAAAGCTCAGTTGGAATAATTCATGGTACCGCTAAAGGAGCCCTTGGTCTCTATGGCTTTGGGTTTTGTTCTTGGGAGCTGGAAGTGAGGGTTTCAAGTGGCAATTTGGAGTGGGGGGGGTCCCTTTGGTTAAGTGCCCATGGATGCAGGGGAATGAACTTGAGGCCTAGGAACCCCCTTTGTGTCCCATGTTCTTCTACGGACCCGTTGGCGCTGTGGGGAAAGGAGCGCATGAGAAGCATTTGCAGGAAAAGCAAAATACCCGCGGTATTTTGAAGCATCAGCTGCCGAGCAGGGATCTGTGCCAGCGTCCCCCATTCTGAAAAGGCCATGGCATCCTAGGCAAGCTCTCTGATCCTAGCTATTCAGACTCCTCTCTGGGCACACCTATGATGCAGGCTCAGCCTCGCTTCACATCGGAGCAAACAGCTACCACGCACCCGGAGCTCCATTTAATGACTAATTTTCTGCCATCATGCGGCTGGTGGAGGAACCCTTATGCAACAGGCTTGGCCGGTTATAAAACTTTCTGACGAGCTGCAGTGGAAGCGCTTCATCAGTAGATGGTGCTGATACATCACTTTTAATGATGACTCCGCTCTCAGGGTGTGGGGAATAAGGCCTGCTCCTCCCAAGAGCAGAGAGGGCTGTGGGCTGAGGAGGACCTTATGAACTCAACCTCTGCCTGCCTCTTTAAGTTGATGTCTAAGTGCAAAAGTTAGTTTTGCACTTAGAACTCTCCCTTTGCCTGAAGAAGGGTGTTTGCACCCCAAAGCTTGCAAAGAACCATTTTTCCAACCATTTGGTTGGTCTAATAAAAAAGATCACATCTATGCGAAGAACCTTGTCTGCCTATGCCCGTAGACCTAGGCAGGCAAACCTATGTCCTTAGGCTACAACCAACACCCCTAAAAGTTAGAATTTGGTTGGTTTTGTTTTAAAAGGTATAAATGGAGAATCCACAGGTGGCTTTAGTCAGTAATCCAGGCCCAGAGCTGGGCAGCAGCATCTCTGCACCATCCCAGCATCCTTCTGTGGTCTGGCACAAGTCATCTGACCTCTGTTGCTGGATGCTCCCAGTATTAAACTTACATCTGCCCTAGGATGATGGGACCCTTAAGGCTACAGGAAGGAGGGTGGCGTTGCTCTCCCTGCATGGGAACTCGGAGAAGGGTGTCCCAGTAGCTCTGTGGGGGTATGTTCCTTCTTCCTTGGCTCCTTGGGGCATCCTTCAGGCAGCACCGATGGGATTGCGCCCATGCCACTTGCACTGCAGGACGCCCAGATGCTGTGCTGTGCTCTGTGCCGCATACACACACAATACTGCACAGTGCTCCCCTACAGAGCCAGCAATCAAACCAAATGGGCAAAGGGTATGGGGGGAACAGTGCATGGGCAGAGGAGTGACTTGTGCCAGGTGGAAGCCAGAGCTGGAACTCAAGCCAGGAGCCCAGCAGCCATGCAATGGGCCAGGCTGATCCCACTCAGAGATGAGCACTGAGCTTGGAAAATGCTACCTGCTCAATACGAGTGTGAGAAACAGGTGGGGCAAGGCTTGCAATGGGCACTTTGATCCTGGGCAATAAAAGGCACCTGTCTCTGCAGCATGCAAGCAGCTTTATTGGGATGCAGTCATCAGAATTGCATTTCCGGGACTAGTCTTGTTCTGCAGATGCTGTTTCCTGTGCTCTGTCCAGCCCTTGTAAAATTGTAGGAAGTACAGATGTGGCCTGCACTAACTCCAGCAAAGTTATTCTTTATCCTCCTTCTTTTTCTTCTTGTTGTCCTGGTGCAATAAAGAGAAGAAACATGCTCATGAGGTTATGAGAGTGTCTGGGCAGGGGCTGGGCCCCAGGAGAGCTGATGTGCGCTCTGGTCTCTCACCCTACTGGCATTTGCACTGACAGGATCACAGATCAGCCAAGACCTCAGGGGGTCACATCGTGTCCATCCGTCTGCTCAAGGCCTAACCCATCCCAGCAAAGTGTCTGTATACCCTGCTCTTAAACTCCCAGAGATGGAGATTTCACGGCCCCTCGAGTTGGCTTGTTCCAATGTTCAACCATCCTCAGAGAGATGTCCTTCCTAATCTCCTGCCTACATCTCCCCTGCTGCAATTTAAGACTGATGTTCCTAATCCTGTCTCCTGTGGCCACGGAGAACAGTCTGCCTCCCTCTTCTTTGTAACCACCCTCCAGGGATTTGAGGACTGTTATCCAATCCTTCTCCAGAATAAACTATCCCATTTCTTCCCAGTGCCTCCAGCTGGGGCCAGCAGGCCATGCTGCATGATGGCAGACGTGGATTTGTCTGTCCCATGAGAGCTGCACACCCTTGCGTGTATGGCTGTGAGGTCTCCATGGGAGCTGTGTAGACAGGTCTGAGGGCAGTAGCCCCATGATGGGAGGCCTTTGACAACCATGGTGCCAATCCCTGAGGGGTTGAAAGTGTGGATGTGCCCCTGAGACCAGTGGCACCAACACCCCTTGCCCAGGCGGGCAGAGTCAGATACCAGTACCTCCCAGTGCAAAGGGGTTTGTCCTGTCACCACAGACACAGACCCTGCCACACTCTCACCTCTTCAGAGTCGCTGTCAGAGCTGCTGCTGCTGCTGTCGTCGGCGTCCCCCTCTCCCTAAGGGGCAACAGGAAGGATTTGTTATCACACGGGGGTACCCAGCCCTGCTGCAGCCTCAGCATCCCCCTGCGTGCCGCCTGGCCTCCGCAGACAGGATGGGGGGGAAGGATCACGCGCTCCTCTCCAGCCATGTCTCTGGCTTGCCCCAGCATTCATTCTCCTGCCTGAAGCACCCCGGTCACAAAGGATGTTGCCTCCAGTAGACCAATCCTGACGCCCACCTCATGCCTGGGCAGACCCCAGAGCCCGGCGAACACACGGGGAGCAGGGCAGCATCTCACCTTGCTCTCCTTCTTCTTCTTCTTTTTCTTCTCTTTCTTCTCTTTTTCCTCCTTCCCCTTGTCCTTCTCCTTGTCTTTGTCCTTGTCCTTCTCCTTCTCCTTGTCTTTGTCCTTCTCCTTGATCTTCTCCTTCTCCTTGTCTTTGTCCTTGTCCTCGTCTCTCCCAAACCCTACAGGTGAGAATGAGGAGGAAGGTCAGTTTGCTCCAAGATGCATCCTGCTCAGCACAAAGATGAAGGGTTATGCACTGGTGCACGAGGTGGGAAGAACAGGATGGGCCTGGGGAGCAGCCCCGTGCCGCCTGGCCCGAGAGGAATCCCCTGAGCCCAGGAGGGGAATCGTGCCCATGGCATGGTGCAGGATGGTACTGAAGCCTTCCTTACATGCAGGGTATAGGGCACGAGCATGGAGGGTGGGGAGTATAAAGGACGGCAGCAGTGAGGAGCTGAGCAGGGAGTGGGCCTTTCCCTGATGGTGGTGGATGGGATGATGGCAGCAGGATGGATCCCGAGCTGTTCAGCGCAGGGACCGCATCCTGGGTCTCCTGCAGCTTTCCAGACCCAGATGGAAAGACTTGGCTTCCCCAATGCCCCTTCACACGCCGGGTGCCCCCAGTTCAACTGAGCTGTGGTTTCCAGCCCTGGCACCAAGCCACTTACACTTCAGGATCGTAGACATCTCGCAGCAGCTGCCCGGCTCCCTCCGAAAGGCCGAGTATCTAGAGAAGAGAGAAGCCAGGCAAGGGGCAGCAGTAAGAGAGAAGCAGACCATTGAATGGGAGCCCTTCCCTGTGTAAAAGTTTGTCTCGGGCTCATGACTCCCCCTCCGGCTTGGCTTCAGCCCTTGGGGCACAGATGCACCCTGAACGCTGGGACACCTTTAGAAATGGCTGGTTTGGGAGGTGAACGGGGAAGTCACTGCAGCAGGGCAGGGGAGGAAGAAAAATGTTGTCCTTCCCACCTCTTCTTGTCCTGTCCTGCCTTCCTCAGCCCGGCCAGAGAAGCAGCAAAGAATAGGCAAGTTGGAGAGCGGGAGGGTTCAGCAGAAACAAACATGCCCAAGCCTGGGGCCTCATCATGAAAAAAGGACTATTGGGAGGGGAAGGAAGATAAAGAAGGTGGAGACGCTAAGGGATCAGCTGTTCCCTGGCCTTAGACACACACCAAGTATTGCAAACAACGCAGGGCAATTCTGCCTGTGACCTCCTTTAGCAGATAACGAAGTATCAGTCGCTGAACAAGTCAATCAATGGATGGCTGCCTAAATGGAAGGGATCCTGATCTCATTTATGTTGTTACTAAAAAACCAGCTGCTGAAAGCCAAAAGCAAGTATGAACAAAAACAAGGGAAATATTTAGATCTAAAAATGCACCTAATCATTAGGAAGTATTTAAAAGGGAAAGCAGCAATTAAAAAAAAATAGCAAAGGAAAAAAAAATAGGGAAGCTGACAGCAATGAATGCAAACACCCAGTTAGGAACTGAAGGCCATAAGGGAAGTGAAAGGCATCGATGACAAATGTATAGCCAGTAGGGTTTTCAGGACAAGAAGAGGGGATGCTCTAAAGAAAGATGAAATCCTTGCAATGCTATAGGTGGGTGTCCTATGAGACAAGAGTGTAAGAACTGTCGTTTGTAATGCAGAAGAGGCAGGAGCTTCAATAAACATTTCTGCGCATGGAAAGAAGTAGGATCATATATTCCTCTGATACAATGAAAATTAAATGCGCCCTATTCCATCCGTAACAAGAGGATGAAAGTTAAGCACTTCAAAAACTGTGGAGTCATATCATTTCTACCCAGGAGTCTTACAAAAACTGGCTGAGCTGCATTCAAGACTAATAATGTTGCTTTCTAACAAATCCTCGAAGTTGTGGGAAATTGCAGGGGACTGGGGAATGGCATGTGCTGGGCCTATATTTTAAAGGAATTAATACTTCTGGATTAATACTGATTAGTTAAAGGCAAGTATTTAATAATGATTTAAGGAGCAACCTAAGGTTGTACAAGTATGTGCAAGAGGGAGCATCCATAAATGCATCTCACAGGGTGCGTCTACACGTGCATTTATGTCGCGTTAAATTTAGTGGAAACAGGCCAGCGTCTACACATGCAGGTGTTAAGGCATACTGGTGCTGTGCATGGTCTGACTTGGGACTAAAGATAGCCCCGAGTCAGTCCACACACACAGCGTTACAGCACCATAAGGCGTCTGCATGTGTGTTGATGCAGGTATCAAATTTATGCCCAAGTTGACATAAGTCACCATAGTAACTGCACAATACGGGCATGCACATGTAGATGAGCACCCATATTGCGCAGTATTTTAGGTTACTGCACAGTAAATGTGCACGTGTAGATGCACCCACTGGGACCAGAAGGGTCTTCTTGCACTTAGAAACCTAGTCAGTTGGGCCCGTGTTAAGAGAGGGGCATGAGCTCCTATCCACACAGGCTTGGACCACAAGGCTTGTGGCTACCATGCCTTCGACACGGACTATCTAAACCAGCCTACGTGCTTGAGGTGGAGGCTGTAGTGAAAGCAGTTGCCCTTCTGTCACCCCTCTCCATACCCAGCCCAGGAGATCTGGTTTGGCCTGTTCTGCTCACAGCTCACTCTCAGCCTCACCCAGCCCGGTTTCTGCAAGGTAATTTTGGCAAAGCTGCAGCCACCTCCCCAACACTTGGCTTCCCCACAGTGCAGGTAGCAAGCAGCTATAAGCGTGGTGATTTCTGTCGCTTGTTTTGACATTGCAGCTTTCCCTGGAGGCCGAGTGAATCTAAGTGGAAGGTCATGACAAAATGCATACGTAGAGCAAAGTGTGTGCATTTACATATTCATTGCCCATGCAAATAAGCAGATCTACGATTTACTTATATCCTACAGGCACAAAAAACTTCCAAGGTATAAAATTTCCTGGAGGTGGAAAATCCCCATAAATTCCCCAAATGTCCATTATTCCCCCTCAGAAAAACATGAGGGGGAAACAGCTTTTTCCTGAAAGGTTTTTATGGCTTCAGCCCCAGTCTCTCATCTCTCTAACACTGATCCCTGCAGAAGTCCTGCCCAGGGGGTAGCTCATGTCTCACCCATAACTTCTCCCCACTTGGCGTAGTTCATGCAGGATATAAAGTGAGAATGCCTGGTATTGGCAATCCTATCAAGTGGATTTCCACCCAGCTCCAAGCTGTGCCCCTGCCTCTCAGAGCACTTCCTGCATTTCTCCATTGGGCAAAGCATCCACTCAACAAATGAGCCAACAACCTGAAAGAGCAAGTCGGAGAGGAAAGCAACCTTACCAGCAAGGGAGAAAGGCAAGCAGCCTCCTCCGTTCTTCTTGGCAGCGGGCTCTGCCGTTCCTGTCTGATACTGGCTCCTCCCAAGTTCTGCTTCCAAACCAGAATAACGAGCTGCACTGTCCTCCACAGATAATATCCAGTACCGGAAAGCACAAGCGACTATCCCATGCATGCTGTAACTTGCCCCAGGGTGCTCAAAGGCATCTCCCGCTGCTAACACTGACTCCTTGCAGAAGAACTTGTGACCCAGGGCTGCCGTGCAGGCTTGCAGATACCCACCCTCCGGCTGCTCAGGGCTGTAGCCACGCTGAGCACCAGGGGAGCCGTCCCGCCAAATGCAGACAAAGTAGGGATGGACTTACATTGCTCCACCTGATAAAGCCGTCCTAGGTTCAGGACCCTGCTCGGAAGAGCGCGGAGATGCCCATTCTCCAAGGACATTAATCAAGAGCCCACTTCTCTCCTATCGAGACTCTCTTGCTATCTCGATGCAACCATCAGGCCAAGGTGGACGTCAAGTGGAAAAGTGACAATCAGCGGATGAATACCATGGAACAAAATCCCCCCTTCCCCTGCAGCTGTCTTCACTCCAAGTTATAGGCCAGAAAGCAGGGTGGCATTGTGGAGACAAATTGACTCAGAGAGGCAGGACTTCCATAGGCTACTGCCCATGTTGACGGGGCTACAAGTTATAAGTTATCACTAAGAAAGTCCCTCTGCACAGACAGCAGCCAGTCCTAACACGTGGATATTGCTGGCCACGCAGCACTAAACATCTTCCCCAAAGGCTCTCACTTTTCCTCCTTAAAGCATCATCCTCCTTTTTGCTTTTATTCCATTTGCAGTGGAATAACAGCCTCAGCACACTGCAATGCCAGAGCCCGCAAATGTCTCAAAGTGCTTTAAAAGCACAAAGAAATGCAGCCTCATGGCACCTCTGCAAGGCAGGAATGACCTCTGCCGTTCTGAACGATGAGGCAAACTGGCTGAGGCCATTTCGTGTGCAAACAAGTCTGAAATACAGGGGGGGAAATCATTCCTTATGGCCGGTAGCTCCAGCTGTGAGCATGGCCCAGGCAAGTAAGACCTGAGCTTTTGGGGTTCGGCACGCGGCAGGGCATCCTGTCCTGTGAGGATTCAAAATGGCCAGAGCACATGGAAAACTGCCCAGCCCAGCTCCACGCCACGTTCAAAGCTGAAACAAGGCATAATATTTTACTAGACCGGGATTTCAACCCCCTTCTACCAATGGCAGCAGCAGGTTTGCCATCACCAGTCATTCTTTTAAGTTGAGATGGATGCTTATTTTTTAATGATCCGCTCTAGTTCGAACAAGAACGAGTTCAGGGAAGTCTTATGGCTTCACATCAGACTCCACAGCACTCCCTTCTGGGATTGTCGTCTTAAAAAGTGCGCAGGCACGTTTCATGGGCTACAACAGAAATGGTAGCGCTTGGGGGAGAGTCAGCTGTAAGCTTGAACGGCGTTGAGCTCACTGCTAGACGGGGAGGAGGACTATGTTAGAGAAGTGACCCACTCTGAGCATTGACCACATGGAGCTGGTGGACCCCTGAGGGGTCTTTCCATCTTCTCAGCTGGAAGGATGGATCTGAGGCCCAGGCCCTGATGAAATCCCACCTGGTTCACTTCAGCTGTGTTGGACATGGCTTAACACGTATCCACGTGCCATCATCCCCCTTCCTGAAGGCGACCTATGCTTCTCCCAGCTACGGGCTGGGCTCCGATGCACTTAAATTTAGGGTTACATCTGAAGCCCGGTGAGATGTTTAATTCAGTGCAAAACACCAGCACTTGCCCTGTCTGAACCAGTGCAGACGGACACTGCTGTACCCTGCACTTAAAGATTTCCAAGGGGAGAGTCCATAAAGGAATGAGGAAGAAAACAGCAGGTAATTTAAAAAAACACTTTGTCTGTATAGATGCAAGGCAGCTTATTTCCCTTCTCCCTCCTAAACTCCACCCCCCTATATTTAAAAAAAAGAAATAAAAAATATTCCTCATGTAGACAAGACCTGAGAGCCTGTTTGGACCATGTCTATCACCAGAGCAGATCTGGTCACTCCAGGACTTCACCTCCTTAAAGCAGGAGGTTAGACCAGGTGCCTCTTGATGACCCGATGGTTCTGGGGCTCTTGAGAAGCCCATCCTGGATGCACGCGATTAATCCTACTGCTGCCTCCAAGAGAAGGCTATGCCACCTGGCTACAACCACAGGCAAACAAGGAACGAGAGTTCAATGTCCCTTTTCAGCACTGCTGCTGCTAGCTCTCCTCTCCCTGCTTGTGCTTCAAGTCACTTGGCCTTTTCTACAAGCCTCCCAGAAGAGCCAACCTCCTCCCAAACCGATGGCCCTGCTTTCTGCCTTTTCCAGCAATGCCCTGCCTTCTCACTACCTGACAGCTCTTTGTTTCACCCTCTCAGCCCACCTGGAAGTCAGCTGCTCTCCCAGGGGCACGGAGCATTTTTCCACTGCTCTAAGTTGGTGCTTTAATACTAATAAAAATAGCAATGGCGGTTACAGCTGTGCAAGCACTTGGAGTAAACATCGGTGGCACCATCTGGAGGGGAATAGAGTTTTTACATCTGCGCAGCAGTCAGCGAGAAGCCACTTTCCCAGCCAGCGTGTAACCCATTCTTTGAATAAAGGGAGATAATTGCATTCTTCCTGCTGCACCCTCCTTGCCTTTCTGGCTTATCTGACCCTCGTCTCTCTCACTGAAAACCTCTCCCCTCCCAAAGAACACTGCCAGCAGCTCTCAAATTACTTCTAGCTCTCATTAAGCTCAGGCACAAGCAGAAGCAGAGGAATAAGACTTCTATTCACTCGAAGGCAGCGTATGCTTGACAACTCCTTTGCGTAGGCAGCTTTCATTGAATCTAGAGCTGTTTTCTTTGGTAAACAAGATCTTCTCCTTTTATTAATACAAATGAGAATGTTATACCTTTGGGGTTTCCTGAGGTAGCAAATCCCTGTTGAACGTGCAACCCAAATGTGTTGCTATCTAGTTCCTTACAGAAATGTAGCTGTTCAAGCTTTTTTTTTTTTTTTTTGTCTGACTCGACTGCTCTGCACTTTCAATGTTCCAGGGCGGTTGCAGCAGATTTGTTCAGGTTCTGCAATGAAGACCCAGATGGATTTCATTTGATCTATTTGGGGAAAAAACAACAACTGGTAACTCCTCAGACCTCAGTGCTTGTAGCTCTGTCTGCTCTGTCTCTTTTCTCAGCCTTTCAGCATTGCCAAGAGTTTGATGTTCTGTATTGAACCAGCAACTCTGAGCTCATTGGGCATCCATGTTTATTTCCCACAAAAGACCTCACAAGAGCGGAGAGGCTCCAGACCAGCTAAGAACTGACTGCCCAGAGGAGTCTTCCATCTATTGACTCCTCTGTGAAATCCTATGAACTTTCATTTCTTCCCAGGAGAGCTTTTACAATCTTTTCTCCGATGCCTGATGAAGGGTGTTTGTGCCTGAAAGCTTGCAATTAAAGAATTTTTTTTGCAAAAAAACTTGTTGGTCTAATAAAAGATATCATCTCTACTATGAGTCCTGAAGGCCTAGAGCAGCACTTAATTACAGCAGTACTTAACGAGCTTAACAAGGACCTTTTGTGACAAGGATTTTGCTACTCCGAGTACCACCTTCCCCCACAAGCAGGCACTCCCAGCACACTACTTGCTATTAAAAGAGCTAACCAAATGCTGACTGGGACAAGGTTTGGCACTTGGGTACAGTGGTGTCAAGATAAGATGGTCACTCCTTACCAAAAATCTCCTTTTTTAATCAGCATTTTGCAAAATCTCCACAGTAGGAGTAGCCGCGCATTGCAGGACTCATGCCCTGTGCTGCCTCTCAGGCCTTCAAGTATCTACAAGAGGTGTATATAATTGGGATTATACTTCTGTTTGCTCCTGATAAGGGGCAGTTAAAGAAATGCGTCCTTGATGTCACTGCCAAAATAAGGAAGACAAAAATATATATACTTTATTGTGGTGCAGTTTTTTCCCCCAAAGATTGAGACAGATCCACATACACTTTTGTTACAAACAGTCATAATGATGAGATCTCAGGATAGACTACCACAACTAAAGCAAGGGGCGGTTGCCCTGCCTATGTTATATAAAAACTGGAGAGGCTTTTAGTCAAAGGGCATTTCTATAGTAAAAAACAATTCTCTATTTGGCCCAACATTTCTGCAGCAGAGCAGAAGGGTGCTAAGCTTGCTAAAACCTTGAGAGGTTTAAAACCGATGTATCAATACAAAGGAAACCAGGGGTAACGGTCACTTCTTGCTTGTTACTCTAGATTCCCTTTTTATCCTATGGAAGTTGCATATTTCTTAGCCTGTTATTCCAGAAGAGGCTGTTTGCTTCCACAGAAGCAGCTCAAGCAATAGAGTGCAAAGAGGAACAACATAAGGAGTGTTCAAAGCCCAAGGAAACAAGGTAGCCCCTAGAACAGATAAGGAGCCCCAGCAATAGCATCAAACCATTTCCTTCGCTGCTTTATCAAGGCACGTAGTAGTGCAGTATGTCCTTTTTACAGTGATTTAAGAAACCCCTTCAATGGTACCTGACTGAGCGCACAGTTGTATGCAATTGATGTGTCAAGCCCTACAAAAAAAGGAAGGGCAAGTTTTCTCCAGTGATATTGTTTTAATGAATCCCCTGAACAGGAACCAGTCCCCTTTAGTTGCTTTTCATTTATTGCTGTGAAACCAGGCACTCGAATAGTAGGACCGTGTCAGCCCCGTGACTGCTTTCTCCCCAGACCAGGGCCCAAAATGTCTTCTTGACACAGGGAAGAGGAGTAAGGTCTTATGGGACATCCCCAAGTCAGTAACACGGACCGTAAGTGTCCGCGCTCTTCAGCAAGTTGCTGTTTTTGTAATGGAAGGTGAAATGCAAGGCAAGGCTCAGACACAACACAAGGTAGCCTACTGCTAAGCTCTTATGCAAACCTAGAAGTCATTCCAAAGAACTTGAGCCTTTTAGCTTGCAGCCACCACATATTTGAAAAAACAAAGCCTATGAGGAACTTAATTCCACATCTCTAAATCCAAAGTCCCAGCATATTCTGGCTACACACTACTGGTGATCAAGCATTTCCTCTACCACAGTGGTCCCAGTCTTTACTGGCCCCTGGGCAACAATACTGGGCAGGTAATTGTGCAACATGCACACAACACTTAAAGCTGAGTACTACAGGGAGAGTTAAGTATTTAATTTTCTGTGGCCACAGACAACATGCCGGGGCCTCCATTCTAGTGTCGTAATCCCAGAAACCTTTCTTCAAGGAGCTCGTTAACACACTCAGGGAGAAAAGAAGAAAAAAACAGCCAAACTTAGGGAAGTAGCTTAAGTCTGTCATATTGTCCATCTGCCTGAACTATACTAGTCACATCCTTCACGTCTCCGGCTAAGTTGCACAGCTGTCACAGCCAAGCTAGCATTTCAGTTTCCCCTCTGCAGCACCAATCATCAAAGTGTTTTCTTTCCTGCGGTATCTGTCCCTACCCTATTCCCAAGCATGGGAACTATGAAGTAGGCTGGTTGGGCAGGTGCTCATTTAGAAGTAATTTATTGCTGTGATGATTCAGTCCGAGTCTGAATTAGAGAGATCTGTAGCACAGGCAGGAGGAGTTGGAAGGCATCCTGGATATAGGAAGCACTGTTGGAAGCCTACAAAAAAAGAAACGAGGATGACATTAAAGACACTACTAGTCTGCTATGTTATTTATTAACCATATAAGGCTACTTAGGGGGTGAGCTTCTAGACTCAGATGCAACAGCTGGTTTTTAAGTTTTTGTTTCTTGTTTTAAACAAACTCTTTAGAAAAATCTGAAGCTTCTGATGCTGGATTTCACACCACCGAGAGAAATCTGAGAAATGGACCCTCCTCCTCACCCACTGAGCCGCAGATTTTAAACTGTGTCCATTTCAAGCCCTCTTTCAAAGGGAAACAAGATAAAAAAAACCCTCTGAGATATCTTTAGGTCAGGCTCATGAGTAAGCTGGGGTTAAACTGTAAGGACTGAGTATCGTATTTGGGCTTTGGAGCAGTTTACAATCTACTCCAGTCCACCCTGCCTTCTACCTGAAATAGGGTTTAGTGTTTTACAGAAGGAAAGACACACACAGAAAACTGGGCATTAATAGGAAAAATAAAACGGGAATATTCTAGCACATCTACATTAGCTTAAGACCTACAGCTTTGAGTATAACATAACTGACCTCCAAAAACACTCCAGTGATTAATGGATTAAGCACATCTGCCTTCTCTTTGACCTATAAACAACAGATACGCACACGTTAGCCCATTTGAAAAGTTGGTGTATTTCTTCTAAGCAAATAAGACTGGATCCCGAGAGAATTTCAGATTCGAGATAGAGCTCTTGACTTCAGACAAGCTAAATGGACATGAGCCGTGGATCTAGTTGGTAGTGTGTAAAGCCTGGCTCAAAGCCCCAGCACATGCCAAATTCATGTGTTCTACAAATACTCAGTCTGAGATTTCAGTGTAAACATGAATGATTCCCATAATTGAAGCCACGTGGTGGTGTTCGATATGAGAGTAAGTGCAAGAGCATATAACTGGGACAACAGAAGAGAAAGTTCTTGGGAGAGATGGGATGGAGGCATGTCTTGAACACACCTGGCCAAAGGGAGATGTGCACACACAGCAGGTCCCTTTCAAAGCCCTCTCTCCCTTTCTGCAAAGAGGATATCATGATATCCCCAAGAGGCAGGGGGGTGGCACACTGTTGCTACTCATATGAGTAGGATCCATGGTGTCCACAACACTTAGGACATAATAAGGGTCTAATAACTGGCCTTTGAGTATCTGTACCTGGCATCTCCAGTACATGATTTGTGGCAATTTGGGGAGATTACAAGCCAGTGCAATGGGCTGCGCACTTGAGCTAGTTGTAACTCCACAGGTCAAGACAGTAAGGTGTACCTTGCTCCCAAGGTAGAAATCCCAGCCATTATGGACTTCACCTCTCTAAAACACATAGCCTGATCTCAGACCAAGACTGAAAAGCTATCAGCTCTGCAGGCCAACAATAATGACTTTCCTGTTGTTCACATTATGAGTTTAAGATCCAACTAGGCTTTCAAATAAGATGTGTGTATCTTTAAAGTCTAGGAGGCTAGACTTTACACCATAATGAAATGCAGCCTGCTGTAGATTACACTGCACTGTGGATTACATTACAGTACAGTCTGAGTGCATTGTAAAGGTTGAGCTCAAACCAACCAACCACATTCATGCTAAGCACTTACCCCTACTGTCGTTAAGCAGATAGTAAAGTCTTTGGATAGAGAAGACAATTCTTTGCACAGTACAATTGTCATTCTGGGAAAAGAAAGAGGTAAAATGTGGTAGTAAAGCAAAACAAGGCTCCCTTTGCTCCATTCATTTTTCTAAGATCATCCATAAAACACCCAGCTTACACGCATGAATTTATCTTTAAAACAAAGACAGTAAACATTGTTCACCATTCTAGATGAGCTTGAAGTTTCTCAGTCAATTCCACAAGGACAAAGCAAAGCTGAAAATCAGAAGCTGCCTTCAGGGAAGGGAACAGTCTGTTCAAAATGGAACATCACTAACTAGCTTTGTGACATATATGCAGCTACTGTCATCTTGTCTGTGAAAGTTATTTTACACACATACCAGACATCTCTACAATACTACTAGCCACTGGTCTTAAGCAACAGCAGTTAGATTATTCAGCTAACAAAGATGTTTCAATATCTAATATGCCAGCTGGCTAGCAAAGAAGTACTGAATAACTGCTATAAGGTCCTGTTTGCAAATTAAGAACAGCGTTCCCTTCTCAGGGATACAGGAAAGTTGAGTGAGATTCTCCTTTTTCTGTGCATTCTTGCTGAGAAACTTCTGCATGCAAAACAATAACAGCAAGAGTTGTGCTGAGAAAGCAATACTGCCCTCAGCAACTGATAGCATGTGTGCCATCAGAGCTGAAACTGGAGCTGGCTTTCTCCAAAACTGCCAGGAGAAAATGGACAGTCAGCGTATTCCAGTTGTAGAGCATAAAGCTATCCACATATTACAGCGTAGCTAAGAACTCACTGTGAAAGGGCTTTGGCTCTGTCTACGGCCGACATCTCTTGCTTCTGACCATGCAGGATCAGTGCTGCAGTTTTGTGGAACAACTCAATGGAGTACGCTGTCAGCTCAGCCA
The DNA here is from genome assembly GCF_001723915.1 of Gavialis gangeticus. Classification (NCBI taxonomy): domain Eukaryota; kingdom Metazoa; phylum Chordata; order Crocodylia; family Gavialidae; genus Gavialis; species Gavialis gangeticus. Next base: position 4,010,106 of record NW_017729000.1, on the reverse strand, counting down.
GGCTCCTAATGGCAAACGCATGAATGTCCTGCAGACAGAGCCCAGTCCGTTAGGAGAGAGATCTGCTGCTAATGTTTTAAAGTAAAACTGCTCCCCAAGCTGCTCTCCTCCTTCATGGGACTTGATGTCAAGCCCCCAAGGACTGAAACCCACAGCATTACAGGTGACTATGCCAGTCAATCTGGTTTAAAATTCAATGTCCTCCCTTCCTTCTGCCCAATTACCTCTACTGATTTTTTGTCATCTGAGGCAGCATCACTGGAACCCATTTGTTGGGCATCTTCATTCCTTTGCTCGTCTTTCAGGGGTTCTGCATCGAGTCTTGCAATCCACTCATGAGCAGATCTTCTTGCCTGAGCAAAGATAGGCCATCTGAGTGTTTAATACCTGGGACCGGTGCTGAACAGAAGATGGAAGTCCAAAATTCTTTGTAGGAGTTGCTATTATGGAAGGGCTGATGTACTGAAGGGGGATGAGCAAGCCAGATGCCTGCTGAACTTTGCAGGGGGCTGACTGAAATGTAAGGGTACCAATTACCGTGCTTACAGCAGTTGTTTCTCTAACAAAAACCGCAATGAGCTGTAATATAAACAATAGCTCTTGATCACAGTCCCACCATTCACCTTCCCACTGGTTGCTGCTGCCACCCAATGGATCCGAAAGACATTGCAAATGAATTAGAAAACTGATTCGTCTAAACTCAGAAACTGCTATCTCTAAAGGAGAGATTAGACACTGGGTTATGGGGCCTGAAACGGATCATCTCTGCCTCTCTGGCACATGTCTTACAGTTCCTAACTCAAACACTGGAGAGCTACAAGTGGGTGATGGTCAACTACTGGAATATTTATGGAGGAAATGGACACATGCACACACACATCCCTGTGCTTTGTTTTAACAGGACAGGCTATCATTACAG
>NW_017729000.1:3998753-4004187 GCF_001723915.1 Gavialis gangeticus | reverse complement strand
TCCCACCATTCACCTTCCCACTGGTTGCTGCTGCCACCCAATGGATCCGAAAGACATTGCAAATGAATTAGAAAACTGATTCGTCTAAACTCAGAAACTGCTATCTCTAAAGGAGAGATTAGACACTGGGTTATGGGGCCTGAAACGGATCATCTCTGCCTCTCTGGCACATGTCTTACAGTTCCTAACTCAAACACTGGAGAGCTACAAGTGGGTGATGGTCAACTACTGGAATATTTATGGAGGAAATGGACACATGCACACACACATCCCTGTGCTTTGTTTTAACAGGACAGGCTATCATTACAGATATAGTCTTCTGAAGGCCAGCGTAGAAGCCACGCAAGATCATTTTATCTAAGGCTCCAGCTGACCAAATGCTGTAGGAAAGAGTGGGGGTGGATGAGAACACAAGCAGGCATGGAGATGCATAGACTCAGGAGGCAGCCTGCTTCTCCCAGCCCAAGACATGGGCCAGATGAAGCTTGCAAGGACCGGATACAGGGAGATCAGCATACAGACTTTCTGTTTGCACCCTTTGCTCCACCTGCCTTGCATCTTTGGGCAAGTGAATAAATGAGGCTTTGTTCTGAAGAAGAGCCTGGAGTCCCTGCAGTCAGCTGGGTGGTGAAAGATCCCTGGAGTAAAAGGCCTGTGCCCAAGCCCAGATGAGCCCAACACTAGAGGGTTTGAACAAGGGGGATAGCACCCAGAGATCAAAAGTCAGGGTGGGTAAACCCCAGGATTGGACCCACAGAAGAAAGGGTGAAGAGGCCTGGACCTAATGGTGACTAATACACAGCTCCGCTTGTGGCCGTGGCAAATCCCAGGTCAGGATGTGGAGCAGCTGTCTGCCCTGGCACCCCTAGAGAAGCCTGTCAGCAAACAGAGGCCAAACAGAAACTCACCACAGAGAGTTTGTCTGGCCTGGTGGAGACCCGCAATTCTGAAAAGAGCTCGGTTATGTCCTTGGTAAATTCCTCATCACCTGAGGAAAACAGAAAGGGGATTTGCAAGACTTTGTGCCATCCGTCTCAGTGCATAAAGCAAAAGGGTAATCCAGGCTCTCAGCACTTAAGCGGTCCTTACACAAACACTGGGCCCAGCAGAGCTGCTATCAGTTACTGCAGACATTTTACTTGGGAAGCACATACTCAGGCAGGGTTTCAAACCCCCTCCAATCTGGTCTGTCTTAGAATGCTGCCCTCTCAGTTGCTCTGTCCCAAGGTCCTCCAGGCACAGTCTCCATCAGACACCTGATTTCTTGGCCATTATGCTTCTCATTCCCCAGACAGCACCCACTCACAGGCACAACAAACCCTGCTTTTCAGAAGGTGTTTCCTGCACAGCCCCCGAGAAGAGTCCAAAAGCTATTTGAAGCCCAGTTTTCCTACTGTGTTTGCAAAGACTGAGGTTAATAATTTTTTTTAAAAACAAAAACATTTAATCTACCATGTGCCACCACAGACCTCAACATTTAGTGCAAGTAGGGACAGTAGCTCTTTGCTGAGGCCCTTGAGTGGAGTCAAGACAAAGCCCTGTGCATATGAATTTGCGTGAGCCTCCAGAGTTTTACCCTGTCACTCCCCACTGGACTTTACTCTGTTTTGATTTAAAGGAGATATTTTCCCTGCAAAATTAAATTATTTCCCTCATATATTTCTTTCCCCTCTGGAAATGGAGAATATTGCATGGAGCTGTCCTCCACAGACCTCCTAAGATTTCACCCCATCTCTCCACACGTCCCCACACATCTCCCCTCTCAAGACCCTGAAGAAACTCTTTCCTTCTGCCTAGCATGGGCCGGGTGAAACTCCTTGGGAAGACATCCTGCCTTGGTCAGAGGGAGAAGAAGCACTCTCCAGCCTCCTACAAAGTGAAAGCATTGCTGCCACATCGTTCCCAAATGCCAGTGGCTTGAAGGGTAAGGGACTAGCTGATGAAGAATCAAAACTCATGGGTTTTGCAGGGCACAGGAGAATGCTAACCACAAGGCTAGTTAGTTTGGGTGTTTAAAAATCATCTTTGCCGCCTGCAAATTGGGAGTCTCTTAATTACCCTTCTTCTCTTCTTCGTCATCGTCATAGAACTCTGCCAAGGAAAACGCTTCTTTGAGCTGTTCCAGCTCCATTTTCAAGGCATCCGACTCTGCTCCAGAAAGGGCATGCAAAACTGACTTCACCTAGTGCAGAGAGAAACAAAAATGGAGATCATAAATGCAAGAGGAAAGAGACAGGAAAGGCAGAAGTGATTTATCCCGGATGCAAGAGGCTAGCAACAAAAGCAGCTTTCCCCTGAGGGGCAGAAAGAGCTCTCAGCTAGGCTTTCTAATATTTCGTATTTAATTAGAACATTGCCTAAAATACAGTGGCCCGTGGCACAGTGCGTGTTAGCCGAGTAACTTGAAAGCTGTGTTACCTGTGTGCCAGGAAGACTAGCATGTGGGAGCAGGGTAGGATGATATGATCCCATCCCCTGAAACTCAACAGCCAGTCAAGACTGTAAGGAATGAATAGCTCATTCAAAATCCTGGGCAAGAATAAACCTAAACAGCTCCATCTGCAGCAAGCTTGCACAGCACAGGTATTTGCTGTGAATAGCAATAACAGCTGTTCCTCTGTTGTCTGGCAAAGCCAACACACAGAACTAGGAAAATCTATACTTAAAAATATCCCAGAGGGAGGGGCTCCTTCATTCGATGGCTAAACTAGTGCATCTAACCTGGGCTTTGGGTTTATGACTTTCCATTTGTTCTCCATACTTGGGTTGAGCCCAATGAGCCAGCCCCCAGAACAACACATATTATAATATTGGTGGTGTCAGTGCTGTGTCTTCTAAGGGTTACCCAACAGTTCCCATTATAATGCTGTTTTTAGCTGCTTAGATCTTTGTCAAACAAGCATCTGGGTTCCACTTTTACATGGCAGCTCTCAGGCTAATTTTCTAAAATGTTAGCCAAAAAGGTTTAGCTCGTTTCTAAGACGGCAAGGGAGAAATATCCTTTTTTGCCCACATTAAAAAATTCTGGTGACTTTTCCTCTGGCAAACACTAGCAGTCCAATGCTTTGGGATGCAGGGACTTGAAACTGAACACTAGAAATGAGCAGATCTGTATAGGATGGGTGGAGAGCACAACCCAGACACAAAGGTCAAGTGATAAGCCTTCAGGGAAAAAGATACAATTTACACATGCTCAGAAACTTCTCAGTTCTAGCAGCATTCACAGAGTTACATTACAGGCCAGGTCCAGGCCTTTAACCAAGAATAGGGAAACACTGTTCTGTGCTTTTGATGAACTTCTTTTGTCTACCTCCACAACAGGACCCAGACAGCTGACCTGGGAAAGGGGAACAGTTCGGGGGAAATAGTTGAGAGGGCAGCAGAGACAGAATGTGGCTTGACCGGGTCACTATGGGGGAGGAGAATGATCTGATGAGTTAATGACCCAATTGTGTAAAGACAGCATCATAACGTACGCACATGAAGAGGCCAGCTCAAGGTTGCTTGTACACCCTGACTCTACCATTTCCTCACGGTTGTGCACTTGACTCTACGACCCTAGCAATGTTCTTTTAGACAGACGAGGGTGGCTACATATAATATCGCTTTGTCTTCTTCAGCTGCACACTTGAAGGCAATAGGCAATCGTTCAAGGCCATTACCTTGGATTCGCTCTCTCTGGAAAGCATCTCTAAGGCTTCCAAATGAGAAAGACCCTGAAATTCATCAAAGAGTAACCCATAATGGGCTTTCTTCTCTGTCACCATGGTAACTTCAGTAGCTGTCTGCTGCTCTTCTTTCTCCTTTGCCTCTCGCAAGACCTGAAAAGGAAAAGCAAAAGAGCTAAACCAATGCTCGAAGGAACTAAGGATGCAAGGGGGAAGGCTCTTGTACAGCACTGGGAAGTAGTCACGTGATACAATGTCTTTCAGGGCTTTAGCAGGAAAGCAGAAGGAAGACAAAATAAGCTTATGATCCTTTCTGTTGCAGGGGAGCGTATACCTGAGACAATGTGGAACTCCTGTGCATCAAACCCTTTGTTTTCTTGAATCCTGGGTCTCCTTCAGCTATCACATCCATTGTTTTTTTCCCAATGAATTCCAAGGCGTCCAACCCTCCAGTAATTACAGTCTTCCCCTAGAAACCAGACAGGCACATTGGGACTGCACATAAAAGGAACAAAGTTTTGTCTAGGTGAAGACGTCATTTAATGTTATAATTTAAAACATGGTTTCTATCAGTAGTGATATGGGTCAAAAGCTCATGTTTAAAGCTCAAGTTGACTGCTCCTAGACCTGACAAACACCTTCCACCATGGGCATAACAAAGGTAAAGGACCTGAAAAACAAGGAAATGCTACTGGCAATGTTTTACTGACACTGCTCAAATACCGTTCCACCTAAATTCCAGGTGGCTGCACAGTCCCCATCACAGGGGTAAAAGCCACCTGGAATTTAGGTAATGTTGAGGTAGGTAGTTCTCTTCCCTGTAGTCAGAAGGATGTGGGCTTTTCTAGCTGGTAAGTCTGAGACCTGCTGGAAGCTGAAAGGAGGAAGTATAGTTTGCATCCACCCTTCTCTCTTCCAGATTCCTTGAGCAGTCACCAAAAGACCCTAATTCTACTCAGCACAGCTGTCACTTCTGAGGGTGAAGACTCCCCCTGGAACATAGCTAGCTTGAGCGTGGTGGTCTCTCGGAGAGTCTGGACCACTCTCATAGAAGCCTTCAAGGACGAGGGTGGAAGTCGGCCCTAGAAACTCTTTCAAAGAGAGTGGAAATTAACCTGCCCTTGAGCTTGGCCCACTGCTCTACAGCAAGCCAAGCCCTGAGGTGACATGCACTACGCTGCCATGGAGATGGACTTTCAGGCTGCTTTGTTTTGAAATACTTCAGCATCAAAGTTTAACAGGAGAGAAACCCATTTACAAATCAATAGCCAGCTGGGAGCGAAATAGAAGATGAAAATATTCCATTATGTCCAAGAGAGCTCAGACACATTTTTAGTTTCAGAACCAAAGGTCAGGATAGTCTGAATAGCGACACGTTAATGTACGGAGAAGCCAGATGAAGTGCAGTGTAGAATAACAGTTTACTGTTAGGAGGCTTCAGACTTACGGAAAAATAAGTGCATTTAACTGTTTTTCCTGCTTTTCCGGCCCACTCACCGTGCTCTGAACAGCAGTAGAAATAGTTGATAATACTCCAAGAGCCCCACTGATAGGCGAGGAACTGCCATCATTGATTCTGTGTGTAGCACTCTCTTCAGGACTCTGGCTACCTGCATTAGAGGAAGAAATTTTGCTTTAACTATGAAGATGGCTGAAGTTAAGTTTTTAACTAGATACCATCAGTTCCAGGAAGGCAAACAAGTGTCTCAGGCACGGGAAGGGACAGCAGTGCAAGAGTCTCGGAAAAAAAAAAAAAAAAAAAAAAA
>NW_017729000.1:3996184-3998621 GCF_001723915.1 Gavialis gangeticus | reverse complement strand
CGGAAAAAAAAAAAAAAAAAAAAAAAAAAATCGCTCTTCCACCACTTTGATCCTTTACAGAGACAAGCACGGACGTGATATTTTAGTAAGTGAAATTTCTGTCAAGACACTTGGAGGAGTCCAGAAGCCTCCTCTCAGCCTTATCACTTCAACAGCAACCTTTAATGTTTTTATTTTAATAATAAAACTGACCTTCTGCAGCATCGCTGGCCTCTGAAGAGATGTCACTAGGACTGGGGATCCCCAGGGAGGTCTCTGCTTTTTCTATGACATTGGAAATGCCTTGACCTAGAGAAGATGAGCATAAAAGCACAACTGCATTGCTTTTTCTACCAGGAAAGCAGTGAATAAATCGGAAACAAAATTGGTCACTGAGGACCGTATCCTGGTTTTCACCTCCATACACAGTACTAAGAACTAGCACGGCCTGGCTTGCTCACAGACATGAGTCCATGCTTCACTTTTATGTTGCCTCAGATACATGGGAGCATAAAAGTTTATCAGCCCTGGCACTTCAGCTCAGCACTGTTCGTTACAGGCCTGAAAATAACTCTGCCGCACAGATCTCCCTGCCTCGTTCTGCCATTTGAGGCACACTGACTTTTCCCCTGTGCTGTTTTTGCGCTCGATTTTTGCCACCACCCGCTTCTAAAACCGAAATCCCGTTTTCTAAAAAGCAAACAGGAGAGTAGAAGCCAGAAGCATCTGTGAGAGTCAGGGCATGATTTTACCCCCATCCACAGGTCCCAAAGAAGGACAACACCAGGAGCCCTTACCTACAGTAGCAACTGTAGCTGAGGCGGTGGAGAGAAGCGACTTTCCCCAGCTGCCCCAGTATCCCCACCCGGTCTGAGATGGCTCCATGGATTCAGAGACCTTTATTCAAAGGAGAGAGGCAGAATAATGAATGAGCATCCTTTGAGCTGTGCCTTTATTAAGCTCTTTTAAATGTAGCCAAAAGAGTGAACTTCATTGCACGTGAGTGCCCAAAGCATAGTCAGCTCTGACCTGATCCCCACAACCCCTGCACAAGGCCAAGATAAGCAAATGTTTTGTCGGTCCTATAGCTGACCTCTGATCCTGTATCCTTTCTTACTGTACCAGATGCTTAGAGAAAATTGTAAACCAAAGCAGAGGAGACAGATGCCCCCTTTTCCCCCGACAAGTTTCATCCTACTCCCTAAAAGGGCATTGGTTCAAAGTTGGTGAGAGGCAGAAATGTTGGTGAGGCTGTACGTGCAATAAGAAGTGGAGGAAAAAAAAAAACAGAGAATGGGATTTTTGTGGCAGTGCTGATGCTTATACCCAAAAGCCTTCCTCATCTGCACCTCAAGTGAACCTTATAGGAATATGAGGAAACTAGTTGAACCCATGCTTCACTGTGGAAGATGAATTCAATTTTTTTTTTAATGTTTTATAACCTTTTGTTATCATCATCATCATCTTTGCTTTAGGGTTTATGCATCACTGCCTATTCCAACTTCAAAAGCTTCCATACCATCATTTCCATCTGCCGCCTTCTCTTGCAGACCGTAACGAACTGGCTTCCGGAATAAGAGAATTAATTACACAGACAGATCATTTCACCCTGAGCTAAACACTGAGGAGCCACAGTGCAAAGGGAGAGGGGTTTGGGGCAATGGAGTAGGAAGGAAAGAAAGGGGAAATGAGCTGTCGGATGAGTACAGAGGTCCTTCTCTCTTCCCACACAAACACTCGCTGCACCCTGCTCTCAGGGAAAGAAGCCAATTTCTAGCTATCTAAACTGCACTATGCAAATATCAAAGCATGGCTTTTTGCTGGGCACGAGTGGGGGGAAAGGCAGAGACAGCCCCAGAGGCTCGTTTGCAGGGTTCAATGACATTTAACCCAACGCATTTTCAGCCTCCCTCGGTGGAGAGCTGTCCCATCACTAGTCCATGGAAAAGCAAGCGGGGAAAGGCCTCCGAATCGCTGCCCAACACCACCGGGACCCTGCGGGGTTTGAGGCGTCTCTGCAGAAAGATACCGTCAGGGCTGGGCCAGGGGGCTCTTCCACCAGAGCGGGCTCGCCGGGGGGCTTTGTCTCGGGCCTCCTCCGTGTCAGAGCCGCGGGCTCCACTTCCCTCAGTCCCCCACCGCCTGCTGGAGACACGTGCTCCTCATCCTCCCGGGACTTCCCTCCAGGCAGGCCGCCCGTGCCATCGCCCTCAGCCATCACCGGGGCGGTCCTGCAAAACGGAGCATCACAACCAGGCCCGCACGCGCCACCGGCGTTTATCTCCAACACTGCACGCCTACCCTGCCGCCTGGCCACGGCAACAAGGACACGGCCCTGCCTGGGCGCTGCGGGCACCCCCGGGGCACTCCTTCCCCCGAACACACCCCCAGCTCTGCCCCCAGAGCTCTCCTGCACCCCCCAAATCCCCCCCCAGCTCCTGCCTCCCCAGCTCTGCCC
>NW_017729000.1:3972563-3996074 GCF_001723915.1 Gavialis gangeticus | reverse complement strand
CTTTGCTACCCCCCAAGCCCTCCCGCATCCTCACCACTGCGCCGGCCCCGCCACGTCTCCGCCGCCCCCCCGGAGGCCCCGCACCACCGAGACGGCGGCGCAGACGGGCCCGCCCCCTGCCCCGGAAGTGCTCGCGCACCCGGAAGTATCGGCGTTTCCGGGCGGCAGAGGCAGGAGGGCGGGCGGTGGCGGCCGGATAAGGTCTGTTCCCTTCCCTTCCACACCCCAATTCCCACCGTCTGTCCCCAGATCTCTCTTGCTCCCTCGGGCGGTGTCGACCCTGCTGTCCGCGCGCGACGTGAGCGCGCGGGGGCTGGGTGTGATGTCAGCGCGTGACGTCGCCCCCAGTCACAGCTTCCTGTGCGGGGGGAGGGCGAGGGCGGTTTTGGGATGACCCAGGAGTCCAGTTAAAAAAAAAAGCAAACCCGCTTTTCGGTTAAAAAACAACCCTAAATCCACATTTTTTCCCGTGATTTAAATGAAACAGCAGCAAGATTTAAGTGAAACGCCACTAACACGCTTATTTATAGATATATCTATATAGATAGCTGGGGATATGGATATAGAGGTGTTTCATTTTAACCCCAAATCACCTTTTTTCTGCAATTTAAGTGAAACACCACTAACACAGAGATATATAGAGATAGGTAGATAGCAGTGTTTCATTTTAACCCCAAATCCACGTTTTGCCATGATTTAAGTGAAGCACCACTAACACATGCATATCCATAGATATATCTATATAGATAGCTAGATATATGGATATAGAGGTGTTTCATTTTAACCCCAAATTGCCATTTTTCTGCAATTTAAGTGAAATACACCACTAACACAGAGATATAGATAGATAGCAGTGTTTCATTTTAACCCCAAATCCACATTTTTCCATGATTAAAATGAAACGCCACTATACCTCTCTCTCTCTCCGTCTGTGCATTAGTGTTGTTTCATTTAAATCACGGGAAAAAAGGGATTTGGGTCGGGGGTTTTTTAACCGAAAGTTGGGAATTTTTTTAAATCGGGAGAAACCAGGACCCCTGGTGATGAGCTGCTTGCGGAATGGAGGGTGGTTTGGTCTGGGATGACCCTGGCTCTGGCAGGGGTCGGACTAGATGCAACAGCCAATGGCCCCAGGGTTCACGGGGTCGGCGTCGTGATGCTGTGGCCCAGGGGTGCTCTGCCACGAGTCTTTGTTCCTCCCGCATGGCCGTGCCATGGTTGCAACACCATGCCGCAGCACAAGGGCGTTCATAGCCGTAGGGAAGAGGTTTGCGTGCATCTCTGGTAAGGTTGGAAAAAAAAACAAGCACTGCCAAACCTTACTTTGGATCGTGGCATTTTGCTCCCCTGGCATGGGAGCTGGGACAGGAGATGAACAAGAGGAAAACCCCCTCAATAACATTTCCCACAGGGGGAAACCCCTAATGGTGAAATCCTGACGCTTGGTTCCACAATTCATTTATGGGACAAAATCCTGGTCATCCTAATAAGCCCCATTGTAAAGAGAAGGGCTCCGCATGGGTGCAGGCATCTGCCCATGTGGCTTGACTTTCATTCCTCATTCAGCCCTATTCAGGTCTGTTTGATGCATAAGAGGAATATGGGCCTTACAGCCACAAAACAACAGTTACCCCCCCTGGGTATTGGGTATGCAGAGGCTGAATTTGTGGGACAAATAAAGGATAAAACAGGGACGGGAGTGAAGGGGGGACACCAAGCAGAGTGCACCAGACAGTGTCCACTGGCCCTCAGAAAAGTCCCTGTTTGGGAAACCTTACACACATGCTTAATATTAGGTCTGTATTTATATAGGCCTTTAGGACTCGGGGTTCAAAGTCAGTGGATCTCCCAGTCAAGTCTGCAGGCCTGATACTTTGAACATTTTAGGCACATGCTTCTCTTCACTTACAGGACTAGTCCTGTTGATTTCGATAGCACTGCTTGCAGAATTTAGCACCTGTAGGTGCTTGGGAGAGATCGGATTTTGGTTTACATGCGGTCTCCTTTGAAAATCATGTGCTGTGTTTATTTGTTGTATAATAACAAGTGGCGTATGCTAAACATTAAAGAAGCTTTGTTTGTTACAGACGTATTCTAACAAATCCCAATTGAACTCAAGGGCCACTTGTACAGGAATAGATAATTTTCTAGTAATGGCCAAATAGGATTATGGGTTACATGAAGGGAAAATAAATTTTGCTTAAAGTGTAGATGATTGTGGTCTGTTCTTAAAGGTCAGAAAATCCAGGGTTACAGTATGATGGTCCCACTGCTTGTTGTTATGGAATTGGATTGCCTCTTGATCACACCAAAATACATCTTCTAGGCTGTTTGTCAGAGTCAGCAATTCAAAGGCTGTCTACAGCTTTTTGGTTCTGTTTTATCTCAGTATATAAAATGATGCTTCCAGTGAACACAGGCCCATAAAACTTGCTGCCCCACCAGCCCCAAATTTGCAATGGTTTTTGCATACACATCATTTTAAATACTCTTGAGTTGTTCTCCCTGAGACTAATCATAGTGTTTAAAGTTAAATGCATCTAAGCTGTGTAGGATAAGAGCCAAACATGACTCAAACACATATGCTTCATGGGTTTTTATCCCTTTGCAGCTATTTGTCATTACAGATACTAGTTCAATGAAGGTTAAATATGAGCTCAACTTCAGGGTCAGTCGTGAAGTATAATCTGTTAGTATTCTGGACAATTTCTCTTACTTAGGTTTAATGTTTTTGAAAAATATGTGATGTTTGCACTTTCCATGTTTTATCCTTTTTTGGATTTGTTATCTGCTTCAGCAGCTGTTTTGCATAAATGTGATGGTTGGGTAATATGGATTTAGCAAATCATTATCTTTTCTAGCACTTGACAATGAAAGATCATTGTCTGCTTAACAATAATGGCTTTTCCAAAAGGGAAATGTGACAAACAATTTATAATAAATCAGACCTTGAAGAGTTTAATAGTAAAATTCAATGACCCATCACCACCAATGTTTTATACATTATGCAAACTCGGTACAAACATAGTGGAGAGCATATGCAATTATTGAAGATAATTATCTCACTCTTATGAGGGAAAATGGTTCTGGGTATTTGATGTGTTAAAATAATTGACTGAGGTTTCTAATGCGGTTTCAGGAAGAGAGTCAAGGAAACTTGAAAATCTAATAACTTAAATATAATAATTGAAAATGGAAAGAGTGGCACAGGGAAACCACAGGAGATATTGGAATTATCTCCACTAACTCTAAAACACTATTAGTGTGATTTTTATATTGAGGCATTGCAAACTATTCTTTTGTGTCTGATTCAATAATGAGAATAAGAGCTTGTCTTCACTTCCTAGTTAACTTGAGTTATAATCCCAGCAGTGCTATTAATTCAAGTCCTGATGGCGCAGAAAAACCCTGGATGATACTGGTTCTTTCGGCTGCTCTGGGACTGGACCTAGCTGGAAAGTTGGAGTTGGTACAGCTCAACAGCGACTAACACAACCCCTCCGGGCAGCTCAAGCAGTACTTTCAGTGTCGCTGTTTTCACTCAGTTTTAGCTAACTTGAGACGGGGTAATTGGAGCTTGGGTCACTTGAGTACATTCTGCAATGATGTCATCTCCCAGATCTGTAATATGCATGTATTATATATATTATAAAAAGTAAGTAAATGTCACAATAAGTTGATGATCTTAGGCTCTTCCAGGCACAGCAAGTCCCCAACTTCACTTCAGTTGTGGTTCTTAAAGATGCAAAAAGAACAAGATGCCTAAATTTCAAGGCTTTAAATTTCCAAAGACATGTATGGACCTTCCCTAAAGGAGAAGTGGGGAGGTGCAGAAAAAGAAGCAACAGTCTCAAGTTGCCGCAAGGGAAGTTTAGGTTGGATTTTAGCAAAAATACTAGGAGGGTTATAAAGCACTGAAACAAGTTACCCAGAGAGGTGGTGGACTCTCCATCCTTGGAGGTTTTTAAGACCCGGCTCAACAAATCCTTGTCTGGGATGATGTAGTTGGGGCTGGTCCTGCTTTGAGAAGGGGGCTGGACTAGATGTGACCTCCTGAGGTCCCTTCCCACGTTCATTTTCTATAATTCTATTAATGTGCATATCTGCTGGCTATAGTAAACCTGGTATTAGTTAAAGTTACATAGAACAGCAAAACCCAGAATAATCGCTCAACAGATTGTAGTCTGCACTTTCATGGCCAAGAATGAGCTTGGTTTTGGAACTACATTTAGGAATAGCAGCTCAGAAACCAGCCTATAAAATTGAAACGTGTGATTTCCTGGTCATATAAATTACATTCCACTGAAACAAGAGTATTGGACGAGGCTTTTTCAAACCAATCTAGGCCAGAGGTGGTCAGGCCATGGCAGATCATGGAGGGGATAGGCAGCACCATACTGGGCAGGGGCAGAGTGCTACTTGGAGAGGGTACAAAGCTAATTTGTGATACACCTGCCAGAAAGTTGCTTCCCTTGATTGTATTCACTCTTTCCCATTCTTTATTTCTGTGCATATTGCATTTAAATTGCAAGTTTTGAAACCATTTAGATTAATTATATGAACTTCCTTCCTTTTCTGTGTCCTTGTGACAAGGTATTTAGCAGAATTTGCAGATTTAATTAGAATCTGACAGGCCACGCCATGAGTGCTTCTGCCGTGGTCTCAAACTTGTGACTTCTTGGGCTGTCAGCCGTGTACCTTAGCACCCGTGCCTGTGTCACCCCAGCCCCCAGCTTGTGAGCAAGGCAGATAAAGTCATAAATCCTAATTCATTTTTTAATTGCTCTGCTGCAGAGAACCAACCTTAACATCCTGGAAAAATAAAAGAAAGAAATTGTCCCGTTGAAAACCACGTGATTGAATTTTGCTTAAATTTACCAAAAATGTTCCCTATTGCTTCACTTTCGTCTGAATTATCAAACAGTCATATTTGTTCAAGCAACGAGAACATTACGTCTCCACAGAAAGAAGCAGTATTGAAATGGTCTTATGCATGTTTAAATTTTCATTTCTTTAACAGTGATTAGATCATATTATAGACTAATAATTTTTAAAATGAAAGTCGTTTACCGGTTATGTGAGAACAAGAAATGAATCTCACACTTGTGAAATCCTAACATGATTTATTAATATGTAATCTATTTATATGCAGCTTTAAAAAGCCAAATGTTTTTATATTAATTTACTGGTAAACTGAGATATAGCAAGTTTCAGTCCCAAATGTGTTTTCTCGGAAGGCTTATCAACCACTAAAGAGCAAGTTTTTTAATGGAAGAGCTAATGTTTATTTTATCATAAAAGCTAAAGGGGCTATACATTATAAGGTGTTTCAAAGGCATTAATAAGGCACATAAGCAGTGGAAGTAGGACAACAGTGAGGGAACTAAAGTTGTAAGGGGAGTAATTTCGGAGGAAGAAGAAAAGCTGGATGAAGTGACTCCCGGCAAACAGGTTCAGAGAGATATTCCGCCATGGGTCAAGGAGATGAGAAAAAGCCCAGAAAGGGAGCAAGAAAGCAGGCACATATGAAAGGGGAGGCGCGGAAGATGGACCCAAATTATTATATGGCCTGGTAGATGCAGACAAGACAAATGGCAAATACGCCTCTGCACCATGTAAGTAGCCTGGCTTATTTCCATTGGGATTTTAGGACTTCAAGTGGAAGGAGTTAATTGAACCAAAATCAGCCTCACACACAAAGGTGGAGATGGTTCATCAGCAAAGGGCCACTGCCTGGCCAACGGTGGGTTGAAAATACTTGCTGGTTTTGACTTCTGCAGTCGCTGTGGCTGAGGCCGTGTGCTGCAGCAGAAGGGGAGCTCGCTACCACTGCTTTTTTTTTGCAGAACTGCTTTTCCAGTGATATCCTTTGTGGAGTGCAGTCAACTCGGAAGCCCTTTTCCTTGTCTTCTGTCCCATGGGAAGCAACTTCTCCTTGGCCATGTGGTGCTAATTGAGTTCTTCCATAGCTGCTGACCTCATCCTAAATGGAAAAAACAGAAGTGAAGCAGGCAGAAGAAAGCATGGGGAGGGAAGACTGACTCAGCGCCATTAGCTGATCATAACAAAGAATCAGCATGGTTGCTTAATGGACAGAAATTAGAGATCCCGATTGTTGTAGAGCCAAACCGCCTTTAATAAAATAATTCCTAGTCTGTACTGTGTATTGTAAGTTAATTTCCTTTTTCCCAAACATGCTTAATTCATGTATCCTGCAGGGAGAATTTTAAACCAATTATAATTATAGTAAAAATCCTGTAGTAAAAATAGTTCAATTACAGTGCAACCCAAGGTGCACCGTTACCTAGTAATGCAAAGCCGAAGAGAAAAACATCTCATGCAAGCTGCGTTCCATACAAAAAAAAGGGAAGGAATGAATCACCCCTTCCTTTGTGCTGCTCTAGTTGTGAAATACAAACCTATTAGCATTCATTTTTGGTAGAAGAACAGATCGTAAAGTTTGATGCCAGATACTCAACAGGTTATGTAGGATATTCGTTAAGAAAACAGGTATTTTAATTTGATGGGGAAGGGTTTTGTAAATGTTTTTTTCATTGCTGTCAAACAGTCTGGAAGAAACCATGAGTCTAGGAACACTAAACAGGGCAGAACATTTCTCAAGTCAAGCTTCAAGAAGATTACGTACAAATCATCAGTCTCACCTTGGGTTGTGAAAACCAGTGTGTTTTGATACTCAATTGAAAAAAGATTCCTTGCAGACAAGAAACATCAAAATGTGTGGTCTATCCTAATGCCATAAAAGAGCCTTGATTTTAAAATGTGTGGGTGTTATCCCTAGGCAAAGCACCCATTGATAACACTAGGGCACAGTTTGGTACTTCATGTTTTTCAAGCACTTTGGAAAATGAAAAACAAGATGCAACTGCTGAGTAATAGTGGCACAAAGTACAATATTATCCACAGCAAATCAAGTAGATGCAAGCAGGGGTGGATGCTGCCGGTCTACCACCTCTCTCCCTGCCCCCACCCCATGCCAGTGCCACCCCCCTTGTACCCTGTATCCCCATCCTCAAAATCCAGGATTCACTCCTGGATGAATGTTAACAGTTCTACAAAATACACTGCAGTTACCTCTAGATGCAGAAGAAGGGGCTAAGTGCTGATACCTTTCGGAAATTGGAACATAAAAGCTCTTTGAGGTGTATCTTTTTTAATTGAAAAATATGATTTGATCTTTCCTTTTCCCTCTTCTGTGAAGACAGTTTTACTTAGTCTGCTATATGCACCAACCACATTCTGACCACACTGATAATTGTGCATGTCTGACATGCCGAGCCTTGGCATTTTCCTTGCAGTTGTTCCTGAGATGTGTTATTTTGAATGGGGGAGAAAGTGTACCTCTGAAGTAACTTGAAACCCCGATCATGCTAATACTGTCTTACCCTCGTTTCTCTGGTGTGAGCAAGCCCAGCTCTGACTCCAAACGTCGTAGCAGACGGATGAAATTAGTTTAGTCGGAAATCCTATTTACTGGAAATGAGATTTGAAAATCATGTAAGCTTGATATTAACAAACCTAATTCTTGTTTCAGCTGGATTTCCCTTTTCCACCGTTAATGTTGACGGTACTGCCAGCACACTTGGATCCAAGAGGTTCTCTGTCAGTGAACGTTGCAAATCCTGCTCTCAGTTTCGGCTTAATGCAGACAGCTTGATATTATACTTTCTGCTTCCCGCTCCAAATTATATGAAAAAGAAAAAAATTGGCTCTAGTCTTCCATGAAGCTCAGTTGTTACCTGTTAGTTTTAATTACTAGCATTGGTCTGCCTGCTGGATTTGCACTGAAAAATGTAACTTTTAACGGGACGACTGTACCTGAGTCTCTCAATGTGTCACTTCATCCGGTCTTGCAAGCTTTGGGAAATTCTCCGGCACATCATGATATCATAGCAAAGGAGGGGACCAGTGCATTAATTGAATGTAATCTCAACATCAGCCAGTATGAATTTATTCTTTGGTACAATTCTAAAGGACATCTTCTCAAGCAAAATGATGAAGGTAAGCTCTCCTCTTCCCTCCTGTACTGAAACGGCTTTCAGGCTCGCACATTATCTGGATCTCAGCTGTTTGATGCTCTCTGGGAGGTGTTAGCCACATTTCACAGATCGGGCATTGCAGCCCAGGGAGGCAGGGTCCCGGATCAAGTGCACAGCAGCAGCACCCAGCTCCATGTGTTAAAGTCACAAACCCAAATTAGACAATTAACTTCCCTCTTCAGTAAACGAAGCAGAGTTGGGTGCCTCAGAGGAAGGGCAGATGTAGTGAAGCAGGACATTTGGCCTGGGAGAGCCAGGTTTAAGCATGGGACAATATTTCCTGACTTGTTTTGAATCTGGGGAGCATCCTTCATTAGGCAGCAACAGGCATGAAATTAGGTGAACTTACAACTCGGAGCTACTCGACAGTATTGTCTTTGAGCAGTACATATTAATTTGGGGGGGATTCATAGCTTATGTGCAGCCAACATAATCTATAGAAGCCATCTGGGAATGAATTGAAAGCAGAGTAATGAGGGGAATCAGTTACAAAAACAAATCTGTTTTCTTCCTAAATTACAAACAGGC
The DNA here is from genome assembly GCF_001723915.1 of Gavialis gangeticus. Taxonomy (NCBI): domain Eukaryota; kingdom Metazoa; phylum Chordata; order Crocodylia; family Gavialidae; genus Gavialis; species Gavialis gangeticus. Next base: position 3,987,489 of record NW_017729000.1, on the reverse strand, counting down.
AAGAAACAGCCTGTGAAACCCGCCTTTTGTTGTTTTCTTTTTAAAAGAGCTTGGTAACTCGATAAAGAAGGCTCCATTAAAGCAAAGAAGTGGGAACAGAGAGACTCCCGGGTCTGAGGCCAGCTGAGTCTCTTACCGGCTGCCTGACCTTTTCCCATGGGTCACTTGACTTTTGTCTCAGTTAACTCATATGGAAAATTAGACTTTATAATGATAGAGGACAGCAATTAAACAGAGCGCTGCACGGCAGGGAGAATGTGCTAAACCAATATTAGCGACCGTTTTGCAAAGAATTTGTAATTTATAGGCACATCAGCACAGCATAATGCACCACAACACAGATTGGGACGTTCATTTTCATCTTGGGGGAGAGAAGGAGGTAGACTTGTGGCTTTCCAGATAAGCAAGCAATCAAATGAAATCTCCACCACAGGAACAGTCGTTGGGGGATCTTTGGACTGTGCTCTGTGTTCCAACGTGTATCCAGATAAAGTAAGACGTGCTGGTTGCATTTTTCTGAATGATCATTTCATTGCTTTCTTTTGTTTCTTTCCTATCTGTAGGTGGGCGTTGGTTGATCACCGATAATGTCCTTAACTTCACGCGAGTGACCTTTGATGACCGTGGGCGGTACACGTGTGCAGCCACCAACCATAATGACACCACTTACTACACAGTCACTCTGAGGGTTATCTTCACCTCGGGGGACATGAGCATCTACTACATGATTGTATGCCTGGTTGCCTTTGCTATCACCCTCGTTTTAAACATAACTCGCCTGTGTATGATGAGCAGCCACCTCCGCAAGACAGAGAAGGCCATCAATGAGTTCTTCCGGACTGAAGGGGCTGAGAAGCTTCAGAAGGCTTTTGAGATTGCCAAACGCATCCCGATTATCACGTCAGCCAAAACGCTAGAGTTGGCCAAAGTCACCCAGTTTAAGACCATGGAATTTGCACGCTACATTGAAGAGCTGGCCAGGAGTGTGCCCCTTCCACCACTCATCCTGAACTGCAGGGCATTCATGGAGGAGATCTTCGAGGCAGTGCGTGTGGATGAGCCTGACGAAGTGGGAGAAGAAATCAAACAGACCCAAGCCCTTAATACACAAGATGCAATCTGCCCTGTTGACCTGGAGATCAAGCGCAGTAATTCACCGGCGGGGGATTCTGATGACGGCTCCATGAGCGAACAAGGCCAAGAAATAGCAGTCCAGGTGTCGATTCACTTGCAGTCAGAAGTGCAAAGCATTGACACTGCTTCCCATGATAGTGGCCATTTTGCACCTTCTGAGGAAGATGCCTGTTGAATCCAGCTCTGTTGGGTGATGAAAGCTTCCTCATTTCTGCGTGACATCAAGAGAAAGAACTGAAAACAAGAGAGACCAGAATCTGCACAAGGAATAATGAGTTTTTCCCCAGGTTATGAGGTGCCAAAACTATTACCAAAACACTTGGTATTTTCCTTATCCAGTGTTTCTTACTGTTTTAAAGGCTGTCTACACAAGGCTGTTTGAAATGCACCCTAGCACTGGTTTTCTACTGCTCTGGAAATATTTCAGACAGAGAGCAAGGTTTTCTGGTAGCCTCAGTCACTGGATAAGGACTGACCAAGCTAAGCAACATGCCTGCAGTAAGATCTTCTCCTTTGTGAACTCTCTTTTCATACATGCAAAGAAATGTGAATGTCTTGATTCAAGTGCGCCCACACCGTTGTCTTGAGTCAAGTAGCTCACTCTTCTTGAGTGGCCTCTTGATGTGTGCTGTCCATCAAAACTGAGGCGAGCTTCAGGAAACCTGTTTCATGTAGCACGCTTCATTGTGGCAAAATGTACTGTACTTAGAAGAAGGCGTAGTACAGACTTAGCAGCTGGATTGAATTAACAGTCATCGTTTCATAGCAGTTTATGGAATAACCTAGCCCCCCATTTTCCACAATTCTGCTGAAAACCTCCACAAACTGTTGTAGCGTGTGGAAGATGAAATGTTGGTTTTGACATAACTGCTCTTTTAAACCTGGTGCTGGGTGCAGAAGCGCCTTTGGGTCCATTTTACGGAGTGGGACAGTAAGACAGCACCGCTGTTTATTGTCTGTCCTCTGACTGTATTGACTTGACTCCTTGTACAAAATCCAAAGTATTATGGTGTATTGGATGTTTGCTAGCAAGGGATGAGACGAGGGTTAGTTATGTAATGAACTAAACCTGAAACAAAATCTCCAGATCAGATGTCTCAGGCAGTTGTTTTGAAACAATGTGAGTAAGAAAAGAGGAGGGGGGAAATGAGAGCCAGGTTCTTAGTTTGGGCAGGATTTGCAGAACGCAGTGGCACTGGGAGGACAGAAAGGGCCTAGCTCCATCTTCAATGCATCAGCCCTTTAGGTCCTCTCATGCCAAAATGGCATGGACTCTGAGAGACCAGGCATCCTGTCTGCCTGCTGGGTCCTCTCTAGTCCCAGGAGTCTTCTCAGTGCTGCTGATCTAGCCTTTAGGAACCAGGACACAGGGAAGATCCCAACCCCTACTTTCACTCTTTGGTGCTGATTTTTTCCCCCCTTTTAGCATTTACAAGTTGTATCACTAAGTAGCATTTTATCTCCAGCTGAGATGTAGTATATGTAAGGCTTGTAAGCACTCCACAAATTAATTTCTTACAACTCCTGGAAGCATATTGCCATATAATTTTTAACAACTTGGCAACAGGAGCAACATTTAATTTCCCACAACTCTTTTTGCTTCCTATTATTGAGCCATCACTTGAACTAGTGGTTTCTGGAGGGAACGTTCAGGATTCTTAAGAGGATTTAATGTTACATTTACAGGAGTGGAGGTGGATGACAAACAAGCAAAGTAGTGCTATTTTGCAAGGCAGGGTGTTGTGCGGTAATACATCCCGGTAATACATGGTGTGAATAAATCACATTCATCAGACAGTATTCAGGAATGAGATGCTGAAGTATCCATTTCCATTTTAGAATTATTTTCATGGAAACTTTTAAGCTTAACGCAAGTGACAATAGGTTTTAACAGAGTATCTTTACAGAGAGGACTGTTTTTATTAGAAACATAGCAGTTTCCTTGCTGAATCAGGCCAGTACATTTCACAACAAGCATTTACAGTATAAGCTGCCCTAAGTAATAGTTTCTTCATAATTCCCATAGCCAGAGATCAAGTTATGTCCCAGAGCCCAAGATTTTGGAGTTTTTTTCTAATTTCTTTTTTATGTTTTGCGATAGTCACTTTTACAGCTTTGCATATTCTTCGGGTAAACGGCCAGTCTCTTTGTATATCCATTTAAGCTGCTGGCCTCAGTGGTGTCCTGTAGAATTCGTTGCCACTGGATAACGATGTGCTGAATTTGGACAAGAATCACCGTGCATCAGTTCAAAGACGTTTCACCGAGGGGGTTGATAATCTGGTGTTGCCTCGTGTGTACAAGCACCCATACGAATGCATGCCTGTCTTTCAGTGAAGCTGGCTAGATCCCTCTCCCAAACTGTCATATTACATATGGTGATATCATCCATGACATTTTGTCCTCACATTATGCATGCAATTTGGAAATGGTACCATAAAACGAAGTCTCCTTCTAAATGCTTCCAAACCAGCAAATATGAAGACATGATTGACGCATCTCATCAAAAAAGCAGCAGCTTGCACGCAACACCATGACACCGGAGCTGTCTCTGAGGAGTGAGAGAACAGCTCCCAAGTTCCTTCAATCTGTTCTTGCTTCTAGCTCAGAGAGCTCTGAAGTTCTTACAAAACCAAACCGGGGGTGCACCTACCTGCCTGTCCACGTGTGTGTCCTCTGGTAAGGATGTAGAAAAGAGATTGGCCAAGTGTAACAGGTCCTCAGAAGGCAGACACAATGTCACGTACTTGATGGTAGAAATCAGGATTTCCTTAACTCATATGGCCAGTGCGCCATGGTAATCCTATTTTGCAGGATTTCCAATAAATAAGTATTTCTGAAATATGGGGCTTTATTATGCTCCTGTTAAATTTAATCATATATTGTCTAAGAGTATATTGAATATATTTAACAGATCCCTGTGGTGGGAGTGGGGGTGATGATGTGTTGGCACATGTAATTTCCACCTTAACACAGAGGTTTCCAAGAGGTTGACCCATTTCCACTAAATGAATTAGGAGTGCACACAACTGCCTGAATTTGGTTAATACATCTGCGAATTATTCAGAAAGAGTTTTTTCCCATTGCCAGTGTTTGTTTCTTGTCTTATAAAATACTTTTTTTTGTGGCTTAAACGTGTGTTCGACAATCACAGAGCTGTCGCGTTGTTTTGTCCTAACCTCTGTTTCTTTTATAGATGGTGTAAAACTTGCTTGTTAGCCAAGGTCGTGCCTAAAATTATAACTGTGTGGTTCTTTGTATTCTGTAGAACGTGATGTGTCCATTTTGTGTAACAGTGCAAGATTTCATACTTTCATAAAATGAACTGGTAGATTTTGAAAATAAATTTACAAAAAAGTTTGCTATTTAAGTTCTCTTGTATCCGTTAAAGGGTAGTGAGAAGCTGTCTTCATTTCATGTCAGCAAAGTTGTTAAGCACAGTTAAAAAAAGGTTGCTGTCGTGTCCTTATATCTGAGAGGAAGTTCATGCCATAATATCTTTGGCCTTTCATTTCTTAACTTCTTCCAAAACCAGCTGTGACAATTCGTACCAGTTGCAGAAACAAATAACTGCAAAATAATTGGGTTCAGTAAGGTCCTCGTTTCAGTGCTTCACCAATTATGATCTCCTCTTCTTCAAATATCTATTACAGTGATTCTGGTCAATATTCAAACGTATTTGTATTTTGGAGGACGGGCTTTTCTTTCTGTAAAAACCCACTCATGGTTCAGTACAACTGAAATGGCATTAAAGGCAGCACCTAATTAGTAGAGCAGAAACGTGTACTGGGAATAGTTAAACCTTTCAGGGACAGATCGTGCCCAGGTATTATAGGAGTAGGCATGCAAGCACATAGGGTCTTCTGCTCCCTTGCTCGCCTGTTGCAGGGACTGGTCAAATCCATAAGGCCTGCTGTCTCTCCACACCCCTCCGGACAGAGGAAGGCCTTAAGGGCAGAAATTCTTCCCTTGCTGTTGTCCAACAAAGCCATTAAGAGGCACAGCGGAGAAAGTCATCTGAATCTCCCAGTCCTAGAGCAGTCGCACAATGTCTGCACATGCACAAATCCCAGGTGCTCCCCACAGGGCACTACAACACAGAGCTATACAATCCAGCCCCAAGCATTGAAGCCCCAAGTGCAATCTGTGGAGGTGAATACCCCTGGGAAACCCTAGCAGTGGCAGTGGAGTTGCAGCAAGGCAAATAAAAGAGGAACGTTTCCCAGTGCCAATTTCTGCGCAAGTGGGACAGCAAAATGAAAACTTCACTCTTCTTCCACCTGCCCTCCCGGGTTGACTGAGGCTTGAAGAGCAACGTTATTCAAGCAAGGGTCAGCGTTTGACCAATACCTGGCTTCTAGCCCTGTGTTTGGGGAGATACTGAGCTGAACGTTACTGATAATTAGTCCAAGCCACCTATGTGCTTTGTAACGCGTTTTCATTTAACCTGTGTAGAGCGTGATTCGAAGTGAAGTTTGCACAGACGTAACACCCATTTCTATTTTCACTGGCTGAACCAGGCAGCGATAAAGAATTGGAAACTGCAGATATTTCCACGGTGAAAGACAATAGGGGTTTTTTTTGGTTTTTTTTAATTACCCCTCTTGCCACCATCTTGTCTTCCGAGCTGGATCTTCTGCTCAGGTTTGAGGATGGGTGTCCAAAAAAAGCAGTGACACATCACTTGAGGCATGTTAATAAAGTGTCAAGCCTGTCACACACGGAGGGGGAGATTCTGCGTGAGCACAGGTTGCCATAGCTTTATTGACTTCAATTAAGCTATGGCAATTCACACCAGCTGAGTATCTGCCACCTGATTTTCTGCTGTTCACTGACACCTCACTCACACACATCAGAAAATACTGCCAACCTCTTTGCATATTGGATGAACAGTTTCCTCACTGTGCTCCAAAGCAGTAAATCTCTCCATTTCACTTATGCCAGATATTTGTAATGTCAAAAAACTGCAGAAAATGTCATCTATATTTCAGCATGCTTTAAGACTAAGAGTTTCCCGTACTTCCCTCATGCTGGTTTGACAATGATTGAAATAATAGCAAGCAAGTAGGTAGCCTTTTCTGTTTCCAAAGTGCTGTGCAAACAACTAATTAGCTTAATGAAAACAAGTGGTTTTCCTTAAAATAGAACCAAAATATTTTAGAGCAGGATTGTACTTATCCCAAGATGCTATCATTTATTTATTCTACGCAATTCAAATTCCCCTTTGTGTCCTGCATTGCAACCATGTATCTGAGTGCTTGCAGTGGGCTATTTGCATCCATAGATATATGTGTAGATTATCCATATGTCCACCCATCTGCCTTGAGGCTCCATACAGTATCTGAAGAAGCTGCTACATGTCAATTAACCCATGAAGGGGCTGGAATAATTTGTTCCCGTGCGCTGTCTGGCCTGTATAGCAGCCCTTCTCTGTGTCTGCAAGAATTAGATGCAAATGCCTCCTTTTGGAGGCCAATTTGCCTTCACATTGAAGTACAGAGTGGCCAGCTTAATTATAAGTGCTATGCTAACAACAGGTTGGGGTGCCGAGTCCTGGGCAATGCACGGAGAACACAGCAGCCTGGATGTCCTGAAGAGCTTGCAATATAAGGAAATCAAAATGAAAGAAAACACAACTCGGGATTTGGTGGATAGGATTTTCTGTTGAATCCAGCATTTCTGTGCTTCAAGAACTATGGCTTTTCCTCTGTGTAGGCAGGATCCTGATCTTATCCCTGTTCTGTATTGCATTGTTAAGTAGCATGAACATAACATGAAATAATGCCATCTGTTTACAGTGGTCCTGGCTGTCACCCCACCATTTCAGTGGCCTCCAGTGGGAGAGTCTCAGCCCCAAGTTTAACATTGGTTTTCACCCTTCTGGCCTTTTGATACTTGTTAGAGTCACATACCAGGCTTGATTTGCAGGTCTGCTGAGGGACTCTGGACCAAGGAAGTTGTCTGAAAAGCAGCCAGAGCTAGCTGTCGGGGAGTTAGTCCATAATGGAGCGCAAGGCAAAGTCAAAATAGGCCCCTGCTACTTAAAACATCCACTAGTGTCAGGCACCTGAGATGAAGCATCTGCCACTAGCTGTCTAGTGCTGCCACCGTCCACACCAGCCAGGTCCCAAATAGCCGCTTTGATGGCACCTTTGCTAAAGCGGATGACCGTGTGCACTAATGGCCATGTGTGCATGAAATTTCCCCATTGCAATCATTCCACGTGCAAGCTAAGCGTGCATTTGTCTGCTGACCTTGCTTGAAATCTACCCCCCTGGGTACAGAGGGACAGCGCACGTCTCACCTCACTGGTCGCTTCGCTGCAAAGCTGCTTTCGGGGAACCCGCTGAAGCCCTGTGGTGCTCAAGGGCAGCGTCTTGTGCTTAACGGGGACAGTCCTTCCCTTCGTAGAGAGGCCTTGGGCACCCAGGTCACTCTGCATCCTCCCCCATCCTGCTTTGGAGAGTTTACACCTCTGCCTTGCCCGTCTCCCAAGCACAGGTTGCATGTGTAAAGCACTGCAAATCACTTTTGCTGCTGCTGCTTCTGATCTGCCCGTTCCACCCGCTCCTATCTGCACGCGTGGGGGAGCCGTCTTGGGTCTGGGCAAAGCTAGGCAGGCAGCAGTCTCTGTCCCTTTCCAGAGGCAGATTGCACATCCACCTGCTGCATCTTGCAGGGCCTCATTCCTGATAAAAAATGTCATCTCCTTATCTTGAAGTCCTCACAGCGGGGCTGGGAGACGGCTCCTAGAAAGGACTCTGCTGCAAAGACCCACTCCATTTTTCCTCCTGTATTTTTCCATCAGGGGCCCAACATTTCCTCTTGAAAGGTGTTGGGAGCAGTTATCTCATAGATTTCGTAGACATTAGGGCTGGAAGGGACCTTGTAAGATCATCAGATCCAGCCCCCTGCCCAAGGGGCTGGAAGTCAGCTGGGGTCAAAGGATCCCAGCAAGATATGCATCCAGGTGGTAAGATAGGTATCCAAGTGAAATCTCCTCTGGGGAGCAGTCACTTTTATTCATTATTTTTTATTTCTGACAGGTTTTCCCAGTTTAGCTCTACAGAGGGATGACGAGCAGTTGGTCATCTTCGATTAGAAGAGGGGTTTCTCTGGGGAATTGCACAAACCACCCTTCCCCTTTCCTGCGAGCCGGCTCTGACACGAAATCTTTTGCAGCCTGGTGTCGGTTCAGCTCCAGGCAGTTTCACATTTCCATTATTGGACAACTTTCGACGCAGGCTGGAAATGCAACGTAAAGGCATTTGGGGAAGAGGTGGAGACCATGTCTATGCAGGCCCGAGGGACGGTTTTGCTGTTTGGATTTATCGACTGGCTGACCCGATTCATTATTCCTACCTAATTAGCTTCTCTTGTTGAGGGATGCCCCTTTGCCATCTGAAATCTAATGACTATATTACTTTGAGTATATGGCCCTCTGGAGTTTAAGACTCACCCACGTTTGCTGACTCAAAGGGAAAAAAAAAGAAACAAATGCATTTACAAGGATGCAGACTTTCTGGTACATGTAAGGGCATTTTCTTGTTTTTTCTTTATGACTCCATTTCAAGATGCAGAGCAGGTTTAGAAGAAATCTTTGGTTTCTTCAAAAGCATGTCTTTGTCCCAAGGAATATGGTCATTGCTAGAGCACTTGTAGGGCTTAAGAGGAGTGGGTCTGTTCTACTTGGCATAAAGCAGGTTTTTACTGTGGGTAAAGAGGCAGGTGGTGTGGAAGTGACCTTGTCTTTCCAGGGAAACCAGGCTGAAGGCCGCGCCAGCCAGGGAAGCGGAGCGTGCAGGAAGGAAGCCAGACATTCTCACTGGATTTCAGCCCGAGTCCAATCTGAACGGCAGCTTGAGAGGGCACCTAGGGCATGTCTGGACCGTGGCAGCAACGTGCCCCAGGAGAGGCATTTAATGCAAACCCTACTCCCGCTCCCCCAGTGTGCCCTAAACACCAGCCAGAGGCTGCGCTGGGGTCACCCCCCAGCCACCGTCTCACACGTAGGACTCATGGGCACCCAGGAGCTGCCCCAGTAGTGCATTCAGTAGTTGGAGCATGCAAGGGGCAGCTGGCATAGGTGCTGCCGTGATGCAAACATACCCTCTTCCTTCTCCTGTCCCAGGCAGGATCAGCTGGGCCTTGCTCATCCCTGCTAGGTATTTGACCTGCCCTTATGCCTCCTGCCATGGAGATTTTGCAGTCCCCGTCAGTCTGTTCCAGCCTTGCAGTGAGAAAGATCTTTCCGATCAGCCTGACTCTCCTAGGTCGTCCTGCTCCTGTCCTCAGCAGATGGGGAGACCAGGCATGTGACAGACATCACTTCAAGCGTTTCATTGGGTTCAGTGCTGCTCTGTCCTCCGCACAAAGGGACACAATGCTGCCTTATCTGCAGCGAAGCCTGTATTCAAAGGGCTGTCGGGCTTCCAAGTCAAGGAGGCATCACAGATTAGTTTGTGCCCCGAGCCTTGGAGAGAGGAGCTTGCCTCCCAGCTTGGTAGTCCTTCCTCCATCCCGCTACCAGGGAGGGTGACCTCAGGAGAGGAGATGGGCAGCTCGGAGCAAAGCAGCCTGTGTTTTGCTGAGCTTGCCTGACTTGCTGCCTGCGATGGCTCACCTCCGCTCCACATGCCCTTGGACCTATGAAAGACGGGGCAGAGCAGGTGTTTGCTGCTGGCCTGGTCAGACACATCCAAGGCTGCTGAGTACACAGCGGGCTGTAACTGGACCCGAGTCTATTAGTGCTACCCTGGATGCAAACCCCAAGGACATGCAGAAGCCTGGCAGCCCCGTCGTTCACAGCAGTTCATGCCATTAGCTGTGCTTGGCATGGGCAAGGCAGCGAGTAAAACCACAAAGCCGCTTCTCCCCTGGAGCCAACCTGGGCCAACAACTCGGGGATAGAAAAGGAGCATCTCTTCCTAAGTATATAGGAGGGTAACTGGTGTATCTGTCCATTTGCCTCTATAATGGTCCCGGTAGCTGTCTCCAGAGGCAGGTGGGGCAAAGATGCCATCAGCACTGCCTAATATTTCTGCAGGAGTCGCACCAGGCAGCTGAGGTCCCTCCAAGCCCGTGCAAGTCTCCAGCTCTGGACCTGTCGTTCTGCCCGGCTGGCGCTAGAGGCAGCTCTTGCTTTGATCATGGCAGAGATGCAAAGGGAATCACCACTGAAAAGTTAGCAGTGCCTTTCCAAGCACGGAGCCGAAGCTGCGGCTGTCGGTCGCAGTCTCTGTGGGCCTGTCCGCGAGCTCCGGCCACGCTCCCTGTGCAAACAAAGCTGGACCAGCGCAAGGAATCAGCTGCAATGAGAAGCATCCAAACAAAAGCCGTCGCCCAGGCTTGGATCTGACCTTCCTCTGTTCATGCCACTCTTCTCAGCCTGGTAGCACCAAGGCCTAAATCTGAAATGTTCCCTGTCAAGCCTGGATCCAGACAGGGAGTGAGACCTGGACCCAAGTAGGGCTCAGATGGGGCTTATAAAAGGCAGCAGAAGGAAGCTGTGGGCTGTGTCTGAGGCTGGGGAGGGCAGAGAGGAGACTGGGTTTCTCTGGGCAGGTGGCTGGGAGCCTTGCTTTCCCCTCGGGGAGGGATTCGAGGTTTTTCTTTGCATAGGGAATGTGCGCAGAGGTGCGGCAAATCCCGCGGGCTCGGGGAGGGGCTGTCCTAGGGTCTGGGCTTGCGAGAAGGATTTCAGTTTGCAGAAAGCCCGGGCAAGAGGAGAGCCCGGGGAGGCAGTAAGAGGCCTGTCTCCAGAGCAGGGAGATGCCGGCACAGCGAGCCAGCCCTCGAGGCGCCGGCAGAGGGGAAGGGATCGTTCCCCGCCCCTGCCTGCCCTGGTCGAGGGAACTGATGTGTTTGCCGGAGGCTCGTCTACGCTATAGCACAGGGCAATTCTAGCTTGTGCCGCGTACCTCGTGTCCACACACGCCTCGCTGCTCCCCCTGCTATTCCCACAGGGGCCAGGGCCTCGGTTTGTGGGCCCCACGTAATCGCGCAGCAAGAGCCAGGCCCTGCCGGGGAGTGGGACTGAGGATCTCATTAGCCAGGGCAAGAAGAGGTTATTTTCACTGCAGAAGGGGCCGAGACAGAGACAGACAAGCTGACCCAGCTGAGGGCATGCGGGCTGCCCAGAGAGATTGCGGACTCTCCATCCTTGGAGGTTTTTAAGACCTGGGTAGACAAAGCCTTGGGTGGGATGACCTATTTGGGGCTGGTTTTGCTTTGAGGAAGGGGCTGGACGAGGTGTGACCTCCTGAGGTCCCTGGTAGTTTTACTAAGTTAGATAGTGGATTGGCATAGGATGGTTTGGAGGGGGCTGATCCCTTCCAGCTCTGCTTCTGTTGGATCTCTGACATCCTCTCCCAGGATCCCTGTCTCGGCTGAGACCAGCTCGGTCCCAAAAACAGGCTCAAGTAAATTCCCACTGTGCCAAAATCAAAGGGCAGGCAGTCTCGATACCACGAACTCCACTTTCTCCCCATCCTACTGCTCTGCCCGGGGGCTTGTCTCGCTTTTCCCAGCTCTCCCCCAAGCGCCCTTTCTTCCACGCCGCTGCGAAGGCAGCAAAGAGACGCTAATAGGAGAGATGCCGTCAAGGGAATCGGCATCTTCCTCTGCACCGCGTCCCACCCCGCGGCCTCTACCTCCAGCACACCCTGCAAGGCAAGGCCCTGGTGAGAGCAGCCCAGCCTGGCGTGCAGCCCTGGAGCGTGAAATGAACTCCTCTACCTCATGCCTGGCTTTTTTAAACCCTTGCACTTGCACTGGAGCCAGGATGTGTGCAAAGCCAAGTCACCCCCACCCTGTCTCTGTCCCGCCGTGTCCTGGCCCGGTTGCAACTGGCTGCTTGGTCATGTCCCTTAGGAAGAGACAACCAGAGGGATTCGTGCCAGGTTCCTGCCCTTTTTCCTCCATATTCCAGCGGTGTCCAAAGGATTTAGCAGTTGCTACAACACAAACACAGGGAAAGATGCTTCCTCATGACCGTTTCTTTCTCTTTGCACTGACTGCAGTTTTCTTCCTTTCATCCATTCAAACCCCACTCGCGTGGCCCGGGGAGCAGAGCACATGACCGCCTGCTCCCTTCAGGAACAGGGAACAATGCCCACAGCCACGAGGCGTGAAGCCTGCTCCATCCTGCCACGTGCAATCGTGCACGGACACGCGTGTGCACGCACAGCAAACGGCTAGGCATATCCCTGCACGATACAGCCCCTTTGCAAGCGAGCTGGGAGCTGCATTGCTCAGCCCCGGGTGAAGGTAGGAACAGAGCCCCCCACGAGCCATCAGTGGCTGCTTTCGCTCTTCCCCTGTGTCCCCTCTCCCCAGGCCCCGACATTGCTTCCTCCAGCTCCTGCCACTATTCCTTCCCCGGCTGAACGTAGCGGGGCTTGGTCTGGCCAGCTTCCAGCACTGCTCTTTTCCCCGTGCCGCTGGAGGAGACAGAGCTTACGGTGGCCTTAAAGGAAGAAACGATGCATAAAAATATTTGATCAATTAAGCCGAATGGTTTGGCAGGTGGCAGCATCCCCGCCGCACGCCCCCCTTCGCCCTCAGCTCACTGGAGCGTGCTCGTTCCAGGCAGCCTGGCTCCAGGTTTGGGGGATGAAGCATCAGGCTGCCCCACCTTTTGCAGCAAGTATCCTGGCTTCCAGCTGATTTCCACCAAGCTGAGGGCATAGGGGAAAGCAAGAGCATGTGTGTTGGCAGGTCTTTCTTCATGCAAATACCTAGCTTCTCTTGCACGCAAGAAAAATTTTAGTGAGCTGCCCACAACCGAGTCATAAGCCGGGGAACTGGACGCAATGCCTCACATCACTCCACCTTGTCTCTGGACCGTCACATGGAGAGAGACAGCGGGCATCTGTTAGCTGGTCCCTCTCACCAGCACATCAAAGAAATGTTCAAGTGTTTCTCTTGGGAAGTATCTTAAGAGAAGCCCCTGGATATCTCCCAGCCCGTTGTCATCGCTCCAGCCAACGTGTGAGGGACAGATCCAGGGCCCCAGTGCTCTTTATCAGCATCGTCTCCAAAATAACTGGCTGGAGACGTGGTTGGAAGTGGGCAATCCTATGTCCTGGGCTGAGGATGGCAATGGGAGAAAACCCGCCGTTCCCCTGGGTCCCGTCCCAAGTCCCCACGCCTTGGCGAGTTTGGGCAGGAAGGTGGACTTGTAAGACCGTTGGTTACCTGGTAACAAATGAGGTTTCTGAGCAGTGATGTGGCCCTCTGCCCCTTTTCCAGCTTGGGAAAAACGAGCCTGGAGCTGGGAGCGAGAGGTGAAATCTGGCGCTGGATTCATCAGTCGGCTGCACTTCAGGGATGCGAAGCAGCTACAAATCCAACTTAACTGGCTGCTAAAAGGCTGCTTTGTGTGGCTGGACAGGACAACACAGCCAGAGTCCACCAGAGATGCTGGGCCCTGATAGAGATGGACCTAACTGGAACCATGGATCTGAATGTCTCTGAATTTCAAGGGGGTTAGTCACAATCCTGCATCCGAACAGGCCCCCCACGGTTTTGCTCCTGCCTTCCTGCTCTGACCTCGTTGAACCAAACTCCTTCAAGCTCTACTTAGGGGACTTCTCTTGGCCACAGATCTAAGTAGAGCCCAGAGCCCAGGAGGACGACATGCAAGATTCAACGCAAGATGCAAGTTGGGTCCTGTTTTCTCTCAGCCCAACCTGAGCCTGGATTCACATTCAGCCCTAGTTGCCTAAGTGGACTCTAAACACTGCCGCCTTCACCCATCTCCAGGGCGCTTGTACAAGCTATCGTTAACTAGCATCTCGTTACGGTGCGAATGCTGAGCTTCACAAACAAAGCAAAGACTTGCTGTGGCATCTCTGTTCTGACAACCCCGCCAGGAAGGCGAAGATTGGCCCAGACATTAAAATCGCAGCACATCACCTGCAAAATTATTAGGCACGATTCTCCAAGGAGCCTCACCATAAACTGAGCCCTGGCTGATAAAACAGCCCTGGCCGGGCATTGGGAAACGATACCCCTTTTCAGGTAGAGCTGTTAAAATCTTGCATTTGCAGCCCGCGCGTTACGTTCCACTGATCCACCACAGCGCTAAGGCTGGCGCAGATCAGGGGTACGCAGGGATGTTCCTGAGAGGTGCCGGCATGGCTGGAATATCAAACTGAAGCTGTTTAGTTTCAATGTCTTCCCAACGGTGTCAGAACACCAGGAGCTCCCGCTGTGTTTCCTGCATTGCTAATTGGCTGCAAAGAGCAGATTTACACCCAGCTTCCAGCTACCTGTGAACTTCCAGGCTAGTCTGGAAAAATCTGAAGCGTGTAGAAATCTAGGAGGCTTCTTTCCCCCCCTCTACATATCATTGGGCATGTCTACACATGCATTTAAGCGCGCCTACGTTTAATGCGCATTAAGTGGGTTCAGGCGGGTGTCTACATGTGCAGGCATAAAGCACATTAATGCTCTGTATGGGACTAAAGTTAATCCCCACACACAGCATTAATGCACTTTAACTTGTCTACATGTGCATTAAGGTGCTTTAACTATTCGCACCTAAATTTGATACCTGCATTTGCACCATTTTTCATGCGCAAAAATTCACCATTTTTACTGTGCATTAAGGGTGCGCACGTGTCAACACACGCCCTTAATGTGCATTAACTTAGGATAATGCGCATTAAAGCGTCACGTGTAGACGCACCCATTCTGTCCCACCTGCACCTCCTTAAAAACTGCAGGCAGCCCAAGCTGCTCTAAGGTTTATAAACTCAGAATCCCTCAGGAAAGACAATCCCATGTT
>NW_017729000.1:3956927-3967563 GCF_001723915.1 Gavialis gangeticus | reverse complement strand
TCCCTCAGGAAAGACCATCCCATGTTATTAAGGCTTTTTCAGCCCTTTGGGCCTCCCCCAAAATGGAAGGATAAGCCTCTGGATCACACTGTGCCCTAAATGCAACATCCCCCTGTCAGCACGGACCTCCCCCAGGACATGAGATCCCTTGATCAGAGCTTGCACAGCTGGCCACGGGGAGTGGACAGTAGGTGCCGGGGGACAGGTGATTTGGTAGAGCTGGGCACCATTGCCTCATCAGGCTCAGCGGTGCTGTCACTGCTTATTTCGGGAGGTGTAAATGCAGCGGCTGGGCTAAGCCAACCAGAAGGACTGAGCTAGTCCCCGTGATGACCAGGGAGTCCTGCCAGACTGCTTTTCTACTTAGGGCACTAACAGTCTCAATTAAGTGAGTTTCATGGTCTCTCTGCTTCTGAGCACTTGTCCAGCCATGAGAGAAGGAGTCCAATCCAATTTTCAGGGCCACTACCAGGACCTGCAGGGGGGAAGGGCTATAGCAGAGACAGCGGCACATTTGTCAAGCTTAGTAAGGCAGTTTGATGCAGGGAAATACAGGCTGAACATTGAGTTTCTTATTCCTATTTGCAAAGCCAGAGTTGGGGATCAGAGGCTCTTTCTCTCCGAGCAGGCTCTGGCTGCAGGCACCAACCTGCTTCAGATGCGTGCAGTTGCTTTTGTTCTTTGCAGTGACAGCTCTCGACGTTCACGTACCAATGCAGGAGATCAGTGCGAATCTTTATCTTCCTGCCGAAGTCGTCTTGTCAGCGCTCCCTCTGCACGCCGGCATAAATCAGCCACTTTCTTCGTTTCAAGAGTGCACGCTGCACCCTCCAGTTAATTAGAAATGTGCTTGGCTCCAGCTCCCACCACACACACAACCCTTCAAAACACAGCAGCCCCTGGAGCTGATAGCCAGCCCGTATCATCCTCTGAGACTGGACACAGTCTCGCCTGCTCGGAAAAGGCTGGGGAGAGGAGATGGGCACGGGGTAGACACTGTACTGCATCTCTGAGGAACTACAGAGATATGGAGCTGCCCAGGGAAACAGGTGGTTGATGCCATGTACTGAGAGAAGTTACCTGCCAAGCTGGAGAAGACAAGACAGGTGTGGGCAGACCTGGATTTCAGACTCTGATAAGCAGAAGTAAGCCAAGAGGCGTACACATCTGGTTTAACCCACTGAAGCTCTGTTAATGTAGCTACACTCATTCACACCAGGTAAACACCTGGGCTTTACAGTCCAGCCAAAACTTTGCAGATACAGACAGCACTTGAAAGAATTCTTTGCTTGCCAGCACATCCTGAGACCGCCACACTTGGGACAGTTGTGCGATGCTCAGTAAAGTTGTGCAAGGCTTGGCGTAATTGTGCAATGCTCAGTACAGTTATGTGATGCTCAGTACAGTTGTGCAATGCCCACCCTGTGCAATGCTCAGGACAGTTGTGTGATGCTCAGTACAGTTGTGCAATGCTCAGTGTAATTGTGCAATGCTCGGTACAGGTGTGTGATGCTTGGTACAGTTGTGCGATGCTCGGTACAGTTGTGCGATGCTCAGTACAGTTGTGCAATGCCCAGCCAGTACAGTTGTGTGATGCTCAGTACAGTTGTGCAATGCCCACCCAGTACAGTTGTGTGATGCTCAGTACAGTTGTGCGATGCTTGGTACAATTGTGCAGTGTTCAGTAAAGTTGTGCAATGTTTGTTGTAATTGTGTGATGCTCAGTACAGTTGTGCGATGCTCGGTACAGTTGTGTAGTGGACTGAGCTAGCATCCAGGTCTGAAGAGGCGGTTCAGGTTCAGTAAATGGATCGAGCCATTTTTCCTAAGAGGGAACACTGCTCTTTTTTTTCTTGTCACAGAGGCATTTGCCTTGGCCAAGAACCCAGATGTTGACAGTGTCGGTGGTGCCCGCCTCCTTGCCCCAGAAGTTTCTTTACAGGTGGGAAGTAGCCAGAATACAGGAGTAGGGATGAGCGCGCTGAACGAAGAGGAAACAGCAAAGCACGGGGTGCGGCGGGAGAAACGCAAACAGAGGCAGCACGATACACAACGAGGACCGCCCGATAAGCAAACATCATTGGAGCAATTATTCTGAGTTCCTCCGTGGGGGGGTAATTTTAGATAGTTGGATGGAAATTCCTAGCAGCAGCTTCTCATAAATAATCGGCCCTGTGGGTGTCTCCTGCTCCTGCAGAGTGGCAATGGAAAATTGCAGGCTGAGCTAGGCAAAAGCTAAATATCCCCCCCCCCACCCCCAGCCCTGGCTAGCTGAGATCTGTCAAAAGCAAACTTCCCTCCAGATCGGAAAAGGTACTTTGCAATCGTTGCATTAGGTTTAGCGTAATTCAGGCCTCCTGCTTTGGCTCATTTGGCTCCATTAGCGCCTTCACATCCCAGGCCTGATCCCTCATTGCTCTTATTCTGGTTTTACACCAAGAGAATGTGCGTGAAATCAAAGAGTGCAATGAGCAGAGAGCTGAGAGGAGGGAGCCTCTTTGGAAATACGGTGCTCACGATACAGAGGCCAGGTGTTGCCCAAATTTCCCTGCATGTAGGGTACATCTACAGGGCACGGATACCGGTGAGCTAGCTCTGGTCCGGGAAAGAGCACAGTGATGTTAGGACAGCACAAGTAAGACACCCTTCCTTTTAGCCGGCCTAGAGATGCACTCCCAGCTTTGGAGGGAGAGAGCGCCGATGCCGTGGGTACTACTGAACATCTCAGCCAATGCCCGTTCCTGACTGGTGCCCGTTCGATGCTGCTTCCTTGTTCCCCTAACTGCCTTTTTCAGCAGGAAAGTGCAGATCCCACACCCGGAAGAGGGTTCATTTGTATGTTTTCCAATACAAATCACATTCACCCCTAATGATATCATGACTTGTTCGATGATATTGGATTGTCAGGCTGTTCTCAGCACAGCTCGGCCTGGGGATGGCAGGAGGGACTTAGCACCACTTCTAGTTCCCACAAGCCTTGAGCCTGGCTGGGGTCTGCACCAGTCCCTGGCATCAACGGGAGCAGCCTCGGGGCTTCTCTAACTTACACACAGCTAAATATGGCCCCAAGTGGCGTTTCTGGGTGGCAGAGACCACAGGGCACGGGGTAGGATGCAACAGGGCCCTTTTTCCCCACTCACGATGGCAGCTGAGGGGGTAAGAGCAGTGTCAGCTCTGCTATAGCAGCTCCATCACCTTGGGGTTTACCCCCCCCAGCCTCGCAGCCCGACGCAACGGCGGCTATGCACGGTCCCTCCCAGGGGCCAGATCCCCGTGTTTCATGAGGGAAGCCTCTGGAGGTTTGCTAATTAGTTTTCATTTTAATTACACGAAAGTCTAAATGCGCTGAACCATCAGAGCGAGTCTGCGTGGCGCAAGGGCCGCCGCGTTCATTACTGTGCGGCGGGGCAGCGTTTATTTTTAGCATAATAAAGGTGATGAACGGGCACCGGGGACTCGTGCCTTTTGGCGGAGAGATGTCAGCAGCCCGCGGTCCCCGGGAGCAGGGGGAGAGAGAGAGAAGACAGAGAAAATAAACAGATAAATCGCCGCAACATATGGCATGTGCTCTCACTCTTTCCGCATGAGGCACCCCACTTAATAAAAGTTTAGGATGGAAAAGCCAAATAAAATTGATAATCTGCCCAGGGAGGGTGATTCAGACAAAGCAAGCATACTACAAGAGGAGGGGGGGGACTGATTTACTGGCTTCTTCTATTTACAGTTTTATGACTCTTACAGTTCTTCTTGGGAATATAATTCATTATGATGCTATTATTCCCAGAAGCAAAAATCAAGAGTTTATCAGCCAGCACCAGCAACCATGAAATATGGCCTGAGCCCACAGCTCCGCACAGGAGCTGGCATTGTCAGGACGATGGAGAAGGTAGCGGGCAAACGCAGACTCCTGCCAGAAGCACCAGCGTGATGGGGCTTGCAGCAGCTGGGCAGACGTAGTCCAAAGGGAAATTGGGAGGGTACCCGAGAGCAGAGACCGAGCTGCAGGCAGCGTTTGTGGAGATGAGAAGTCCTTAGAAATGCTTGGTTCTCTGCAGGGAAAACAAGGAATCACAAGGGTTTTTTTATCCCACAGCCCCAGCTTGCAAAACCTTAGGCGCCCACCTCAGAAAACGTGAGCTAAGCCTCTTGCATAAAATGCTTCGGCCCATGGCAGCTGACCTGAGGACCTACCTCCAGAGCTGCAAGCATGAGGGCTTAGCCGTGCAACCTGTAAAGTGTCCTTCTCGGTGGGTTCAACTGGCTTACGGCCTTAAAGATACTCTCGATGGACCAGAAATGCTGCCAACAAGGTAACAGGCTGGAAATCGAGAGAGCATGAACCGGAGCAAAAAACGAATGAATTCCTGGGAAGATGTGATTTGAAGAAGCAGCCAGGAGACCTGGAGGGAGAACAGGGTTTCATTCAGCATGAAAAGCAGCTGGAGCGAGTCGCCGGGGGAGTCGCTCGGATCGCTGCAGCCTGGAGATGGGGCTCCACGGCCCGCGTTCAGTGTGCATCGCGTGGCACGGGGCAATGATGCTCTCATGTGCATGTGGCTCTGGGGTCTGCTGGCAGGACCCGGCTGGCTTGTGGTCCTGATGTGGGGTTTTCCTTGCTTTTTTCTTTACTCCCATTGACTATGCTAGCAGCATTTGCAGCGAATGCAGCAAGTCAGCTCTTGCTCCGTCAGCCCTTTCTGCAATATAACCGGCTCTAGCTAATCTCTTAATGATTCCCGTTCCAAGCTAGCTCTGAACCCCAAGCTGCAGAGCAGGCTTTTGCCCACCTCTGGGATGGGGATGTCTCAAGGAAGGAGATCCACAGCAACTCGAGAGAGAGATTTTTCTGTGACCAAGCAAACGAGTAGGAAGAGGCACCTTGGACTGGATTTCGGCAGAGCTCTGAACTCTCCTTGCGTTTCTGCCTTGACTCCATAGGCATCAGCTGGCTTTAAAAACATATATATTTTTAAAAAACCCTGTATAACAGAATCAAGTGGGAAGAAAGCTCTCAGTTCTAGCTTAGAGAAACCATTGATGACCATCCAAAGTCAAAAGCAGAGTCAAAAATGATTCCCAGGATTTGTTCCGTCTCTCCGCAGCGAATTCAACCCCCAAGTCACTTAGGCACTTCTAAAAAGGTTTCCCCCACCAGCCTTTACGAGACGGTATTTGGAGGGCAACACATCTTAACCCACCACTGCTTGGAAGGAAATAACATCTTTTCTCAGCTGTGTGAAAGGAAATCCTTCCCCACCTCTCTGCCTTCCTGCAGGCCCTGGGAAGGGCTCCACACCCAGAACCGCTGGCAATGAGCTGCTCTTGCTATTTATTTATGGCTGTTGTTCAGCAAAGCACTTAAAACTTCAGTACTACTGAAGTCTGTGGGATTTATGCATGTGCCCAAAGCTGCTGCTTACTTCTGAGCTCTGCGGGAAAGCACTGGGCCGAACCGAGCTGCAACAGCGACCGAGTTAATGAACATCCTTCCTAACCATCACCTGAAATCTTCTCCCCCTCTGGCATTGCAGTGGCTCACAGGCCTTGAGTCTCTCTGGCACTGACTGGTTCAGGGAAACTGGTCTGATGAGCAGGAATCCTGGTTTTCCCTGATTTAAAAAAAAAATCCCCAATTTTCAGTTAAAAAAAGTAACCCCAAATCCACATTTTTCCATGATTAAAATGAAACGTCATATAAATGCATATATATATATATGCATACATATATACACATATGTGCATATATGTGTGCATATATGTGTGCACATATATGCATATGCGTGTGCATATATATGCGTGTGCATATATTGGTGGTGTTTCGTTTAACTCTCAGAAAAATGTGGATTTGGGGTTACTCTTTTTTAACTGAATAAAGTGAGGATTTTTTTAAATCAGAGAAAACCAGGACGCCTGCTGATGAGTTCAAGGGCGACTTTTCCCACTGGTTAGGCTTAACCACGAGAGTGATGATCACCCTCAAGGCTGCATGAACCAGCACCCCCCATTTATATCTTCTGCATGCCAGCCAGAAGGAGAGACAAGTCAGACTGAGGTCTCTTCAACCCTCATTTTCTATGGAACAGGGGACATGAGGCCTGGAAACTGGGCTCTGGCACACGTGGTATGTGGGGTGGGAAGCTTCACCTCTTGCTGGCCCTCGGGAGAGGGTCTGGGGCAGGCTGGCCGGCTGCTGGATGATAAGGTTGAGGGTGGAGGCTGCATGTGCGTGGTGGGCAGCTCGGGCTGGAAAGCAGCCATAACTGATAGCGCGCGCACGTCCTCCGGGTCTCCGCTCCCTGCTTCCACAGCTCATTTAATTCAGACGTGCCGCAGGCAGGGCGTTTTGCATGCTACAAAACCCCCCTTTGCTGAACTCGCTGCTAACAAGGCCTGTTGGCTGCAAACTGTGTGAAGTGAGGACACGTCGGCTCCGGCAATCGGCAGGCAATGTTCCTGCCACGGCACCAGGGGCGCGGAGGACCTGAAAGGGCCCCATGAGCTTGCATTATGGATCTCCAAACTGAGCTAATGGGACATGCGTATCCAAGAGACTTCAGCATCACAGCTAGTTGTGAGGAGCGGTAAACCTCCAGCTGGGGGAGAAGGTCCCAGTGCCTGCCAATTAGCCCTGGCATCCTGAAGCCGGGCTGTAATGGGATTATTGAACCAGTCCTGTTATCAGGGATAAGTGTTGTGGGACGCCTCGCCATGACCTCGCATTGTGTTGCTGCCGAGTTGATGAGACCAATGTGCACAAATATCACACACCTGGAGGGAGATCTCTGGAGGGATCAGAGCTGGCAACAACACTGCCAACTAGCCCTGCCCTTCCCAAACCATCATGGCACGAGTAGTGCATCGGTGAGGCCCGGCGTGCCACTGACCTTGCACTTCGGGCTACAACCAAGGGATGCACTAGGCACAGATCGGTGGTTAAAACCCTGGAAACCGTTCTCTTTTTTATTATTTTAAAGGACCTTCACATCAGCGCCCTGCTGAGACCATTGCAAAGGGAGCAGCCGTGCCAGAAGCTGCTCACCGGGCCGTGTCGCTCTCATCGCAGGTATCCGCGCTCCGGCGCAACCCTGCTTCTCTCCGATCGCTTGTCTCCAGCACGTTCGGCACAGCAAACAGCAGGGCATTGTGCAGACAAAGGCGCCTCGTCGTCTTAGCAGCTGATCAAGTGTGCAGCCCTCGGAGGCCCACGCTGGCTGCAAACGTGCGAGCAGAAGTGCTCCACTGATGTGGGAACAATAAGGAGCGGGATTATTGTTTGCATGCGGCTGTGGCTAGGGACCGCGACCGCCTGAACATGGGGTGCCATTGTGCTGCAGCACGGTACGTGCTCCTGGAAACCTGCCTGCTTCTCCTCATGCTTGGGGGGGAGCTTCGGGAGATATCCTTGGGGCCTGCTATCCCAGGGCAGCGCACATCTGTTTGCTCCAGCTCGCAGTGTCACGCACAAAACCCCTGTCAGTGTAAAGGCATCCGCTCCCCTTCTCCCACCCACCCAGGGAACTTCCCCAGAAGCCGTGGGGCTCGGTGGAGCGGGGCTGGGATCGGGCGGTAACCTCGTGCGAGGATGCAATGTGTGACACTGAGCTCTCCCAACGTCCAGCTGGATTTTAATTGTCCCCTGCTCCAGATGAATGCTAATGAAGTTGCTCATCGTGCCAGCGCTTGCTCCCAAGGGAAGGGGCGGGGGAAAGGGAATACAGCTCAGGCATGTTTACAGCTTGGCTGAGACAAAGACTGACACCTCGGAGTCCCTCGGCCGGCGGAGGGAACAGCTGTTTCTCCTGGAGACGTATCCGTCTGCTCCGAACGTGTCCGCAGCCGTGAGGCCACTGGGGAAAGGCGCCTGCCCGGGATCCCAGCAGGGAGGGCAGGGAGCTGGCCTAGGAGAAGCTGGAAAGCACCCGGGTCAGAGGATGCTGCAGCCGCGCAGGGGAAAACGGGGACGGAGGGGCTGGGGCAGGGCGAGACACAGGGAGAGCCCCTTGCAACGCGGGAGGCAGGATGCAGCTGCCCCCAGCACAGGGGCAGGGTGGGATTTCTACCCCGACCATCCGAGGGAGGAGCAGTCACCGCGCTAGTCGGCGGGCCACAGGGGCTGCTACCAGCCGGTCCAAGTCGGAGCTGCCCCCAGGCTGCTCTAATAGTGCTACCAATTGGATGGGCACAAGGCAGCTCCTAGGATAGCGGGAAGGCCAGCTTGGACTCCCCCCCGGGGGCCTGTGCTGAGTGCCGTCCAGCCAGGCCCCTCGTGCTGCGGCAGACATTGAAGGGCCCCTTTCCAGGGTCAGCTACCGGCACTGCAATGGGTTTGCACCATCCCGTCCCATACTGGGAGCTTGCTGGGATCAGCAGCGCTGGCCACTACTTGCCTTCACACCCCCAGTATCTTCCCCTCCTCTAGCAGGGGTTTTGGGGCACCACCAGGAGATGCCTCCAGCCTGAGACCCTGCGTGGCCCTGGCATGCAGCAGACCACCAGGAACAGACTGCAACGAACCCGGGGATTGCAAACTCTGAGCAGCCTCTGAATGCATCGTTTCCACTGTATTAATTACCCCTCGTTATGACTCCGAACACGGCCGCTGGAACACCTCACCTACTTGGAAATGAGCATGGGGCCTAAGCAGACGGCTGGTCCTCTGACGGTGACAACCGGGGAGATTTCCAAGCATCTGCAAACCAGAGAAGGAAACGGAGGGGGTAGCTTTTGTCTCCATTTTCAGACAGCCTTCCCATCCGGGCTCTCACCAGGAGCTACTAAGGAAACTCAGTAACTAAGAGCAGTTAGAGCCCTGCATTAACAAGAGCTAAATGGAGATTCAAGGAGAAATGAAGAGCCTGTCCCCAGCACAGAAAGAAGCCACGAACATCTTAGAAGGAGGCATCCGCCCCAACGGTGTGTGATTGATGCTCGGTGGAAGTGGGGACAGGGGGCAAGAAGCTGAACAGGAGCCAGCAGTGCGCCCTTGGTGCCATGAAGGTGACCGGCGTCCTGGGCTGCATTGGGAGCAGCGTTGCCAGCAGATCGAGGGCAGTGATTCCTCCCCTCTGTTTAGCACTGGGGAGGCCACATCTGGAGCCCTGTGTCCAGCTGTGCGCCCCCCCCACTACAGAAAGGATGTGGACACGCTGGAGAGAATCCAGCGGAGGGCAATGAAAATAGTTAAGGGCTGATTTAGTGTGGAGAAGAGAAGACAGAGGGGGATCGAATAGCAGCCTTCACCTCCCTGCAGGGGGGCTGCAAAGAGGATGGAGCTGGGCTGGTCTCAGTGGGGGCAGATGGCAGGACAAGCAGCTGCAGCAAGGGAACTTGAGGTTGGATACTGGAAAAACTGTCTCACTAGGAGGGTGGTGAAGCACAGGAATGGGTTACCCAGGGAGGTGGTGCAGTCTCCATCCTTGCAGGTTTTTAAGGCCCAGCTAGACCAAGCCGTGACGGGGATGATGTGGTTGGGGCTGGTCCCGCTTGGAGAAGGGGGTTGGACTAGATGTGACCTCCCAAGGTCCCTTCCACCCTCCTTTTCTATGGTTCTCTGATTAATGACCTCCGAGGGATCGTAGATCATCCCCTCCATTCCCCTGCACTGGTGCTCACCTCTCCCAGAGCCATCATCTTCTTGACCGCCTGCAGTGAAGGAGATGCTGCACTTTCCCTCGCCTCATTGTCCTGCTGCCCCTGCAGCTCGGACGTTTTGCCTGAAACTGCGCATCTTTGCTGCGGCTCCAACCCACGTTTCGGTCACACTGAAGAAAGGAGTCGACACGGCACGGAAGACGGAGCAGTGCCCTAAGTGGCAGTCTAACCTGGCTCCGGAAAGCTCCTTTCAGGTTTGGTCTCTTCCTCTCAGGGCAGTTTTTCAGTAACCAGGATGGAAAGAGATTCAGCAAAGAGCAAGGGAAATGGCCAGCAAACCCCTCGGAATCACTTCCCTGATTTAAGATGCACCACCCAGTTTTTAACAGCTGGAAAAGTGAGTGCAGTATGTGAATATATAAGGTATCTGTCTTTTCCCATGATCTGGGCACAGGAAGGTGTCCCAAGGCCAGGCCACAGCCGTGGACCAAGCTGCCACAGGAATTCGAGTCCACCTTGAATGTGCCTGCCTGCCACCTATCATCTCTTGGATAAACCCAGAGCAGTGTGGACCCGTGTCACAGCAAGGAAGCCCACTGCCATCCTGTCTAATCAACACCCACCATGCGCGTGCAAATGAGAAGGAACCGAGTGTGACAGATTCTGTTCATACCATGCAACTTAGGAGGCGTTTGGGCCAGCATGAGAGTGTGAACAGAATAAAAGGCCGGGGTTTTACGTGGAGAGGGCACGACCCAAAGCTCAGCAGGTGCTCTCCAGCCTTCAGCAGGGTCACACTGGAGAATTCAAAGTGCCACCGAGGTATAACCCAGGGACCAAGTGTGAAGGATTCAACGAAGGCAAAGAAACCTTTTGGGAGACTGGGGTCGCTTGGCTCTCAGAAAAGGGTGGGCTTCGCTGCAGGGCGCCCTGCCATGGGCCCCTGATGGGGAGGATATGCCCTTTGAGGCCGAGATCCACATGCAAATAACAATCTGCTTGTGCAAAAGTGCATCTTCTGCATTTGCACATGCAATCACATCAT
>NW_017729000.1:3951023-3951927 GCF_001723915.1 Gavialis gangeticus | reverse complement strand
CTGCCATGGGCCCCTGATGGGGAGGATATGCCCTTTGAGGCCGAGATCCACATGCAAATAACAATCTGCTTGTGCAAAAGTGCATCTTCTGCATTTGCACGTGCAATCACATCATCAGCGTGAACGGGCAGCCGGGCGTGCAGAAAGCTCCCTCCATGCACCATGCTGCTACCTTCATCTAATGATCAGGCCTGGATGCAGTCGCTGTCTACAGGACGGTGACTAGCAAAGCGCGGCGCTCCATCTCCGAGGCTCGGGGTAGGAAAGCTTCCCGCTCAGTCAGGCAACTATCAGAGGGGTTGTCACTCCTCCAGGAACAGGGTACGCCGTGCTGCTCATCAGCCGGTCTCAGAGAGAAACATCTCACTCGGTGTAGCAATTAGACGCATTAAAGGGTTTGATTGCTTCAGCGCAGAGCCCGTTGGTCTCTTTCCATCCGACAATTCCTGCGTTCTCCTCCAGCAATTAGACGATCCCCCCGGGAGAAAGTGGAGCCCGGGCTGCAGATCCCGACAGCGCTGAAGCCTGCGCGACAGGTGCGGATGTTGAGTGATGCGAGGCTGCCAGGGAGCGATCGGGTCGGTAGCAGGACGTGAAGGGTTAATGCTCCCCGCCGCTCGGGGGTTTCCAGGGAAGGGTGCAGAAGTGACAGCCGTGGGAAGCAGGGGCTTGCTAGGCATGGATGGGGCAGGCTCCCAGCTCCCCCATTGCGGGGCAAACTCCTAGAGGCATCCGGGAGGGGAGGAGGTGGAAGCAGACGGGCTCGTTTCCTGAGGTTGTCCCTGCCCGAGCACTGCTAAGGGCTCTCGGTCTCCGCAGAGGGGTGTAAAGCAGGGACCTGGCAATGACAAGCAGCTCGCCCAGCTCTTGCACCATGGCTCTGACTGCATTGGGAGCTGCCTCT
>NW_017729000.1:3936939-3946023 GCF_001723915.1 Gavialis gangeticus | reverse complement strand
CACTGCTAAGGGCTCTCGGTCTCCGCAGAGGGGTGTAAAGCAGGGACCTGGCAATGACAAGCAGCTCGCCCAGCTCTTGCACCGTGGCGCTGACTGCATTGGGAGCTGGCTCTGTCTTTGGTCACTCCGTGCCTCAGTTTACCCACCTGTGTCGGGCATGCAAGGCCTAAAGCTGAGACGTGCAATCCTGGCACAGCCTCGCTGTTCCCACACAGCCGTCCCTCATGCTGATTATCCCTAGAGACGATTATAGGCCCCGCGTCCCTATTCCCCGTCTCCGAGAGCCGTGACTGAGCTCTGCGTAACAGCCGGTGGGAGGGGAGAGCCTGGCCTGTCTCCCTTTCTCTCTCTCTGGGAAGGAGCAGAAAGCAACAACGAAGGTCAGGCGAGGGGGCGAAAAAACAACCCAAATGGGCCGCGCAGGTTTGCATTGTGCGACGGGAGCGCGTTTGCTTTGGCAGGCGACCGTCCCTCTTCCCATCCCAGCAGCGCTCGCAGCCCTTTCATTCCCCGTCGCTCTGAAACGCCGCGTTATTGATTTCCCTGTCACCCGCGGGCCCCGCTCCCCTTCCATCACCCTCTAATTGGAAGTTAAAACCCAGATTTCAAAAAATGATGGACTGCCTTTCCTTGGCAGATATGCAGACGGCGGTGGCAGGGACATCTATTGAGACATGTTGTCTGTAATGAAGTCGCGGGGAAGTAATGGAAGCTACAAGACACTCCGGTGTCATTGCCTGAAATATCCATTTCAGAGCACAGGTTTTTAGTTTTAAGTTATAAGGCCTGACATGCTGTTAAGAGACGGGCTACAAACCGCGACACGAGGGATGGGATCTGGAAAGCCAGCTGTTTTGGAGCTGGCTGTGCTATAAGAGCGCTGCTCCAGTCCTGCACGTGCCAGCCGGGCGCACGCGTGACAGCACCGTTTTCCTGAATTATGTCATGCCAAGGGGGTGCTCCACCCTGCTGCGAAATCAGAGCCCGTCCACGAAGAGGAGAGCAGACAAAACTCCCACCCTCGGGAATGAGTTGCAACAGCTGGTCTTTCGTCCTCCATCTCCTAAATGATTTTGCAGACGGTATAGGAGAAGCCGTCCCTCCAGCGCTTCGGTTACGCTGAATCGCAGCTGATTGCAGCAGTTGTCAGACACCCCTGCAAGCACCGCACATGAGGCAGCTATTGCATTCATCGAGGAGCCTGGATGCCTGTCCAGACTCAGCCCCCGGCCCGCTGTGTGACCTTGCTTAAACCTATGCTTCTGCCTCCCTTCCACGTCTGTGTAGGCCAGTGATTTTCAGCCAGGTTGAGGTACCACCCTGGGTTTCTCCATGGCATGCTCTGGCCTGCCGGGCTCCACGAGGTCAAGGCTGCGCCATGGGCATACGGCTGGTTGCACAGTGCAGAGCAGCGCACGCTGCTTTGTTGGTGCAAGGTCATTGAAGGGCATGGGATGGCACAAAGCGGGTGGCAGTAGTGAGGCTGCTCAGAGGAGCAGAAGGGGCCCGGGCTGATTTCCTGGAAAGCCCAGGTGTGCTCGGTTATCTCCATCCCCACAAAACACCAGTGTCCCTCTGTGACCTGTCACCGGACACCCCAGGGGGGTTATGTGGAGCAGGGCCGGTTGCCTCCACCAAACATAGGGGCCCAGCAAAAATGGTTCCCCAAACCATCCTTTCTTCTTTGGAGCAAGACCTGGCTCTGCAGGAATATTGCTTCCTACTCATGAGTGTCCAGATTTATGCTTTCCCCCTCCATCCTCCTTCGCTTGAGGGTCTACGAGCCAGCAGCGCAGTGCACCCTTGTTGCGAGGAAGGCGACCGGCATCCTGGGCTGCATTGGCAGGAGCGCTGTCGGCAGATCGAGGGCAGTGATTCTTCCCCTCTGTTCAGCACTGGGGAGTCCTGTGCCCAGCTTTGGCCCCCCACTGCAGAAAGGATGTGGACACATTGGAGAGAGTCCAGTGGAGGGCAACAAAAATGGTTGGGGGCCTGGGGCCCAGAATAAAATCCCAGCCTCACAAAAGCTCCCATTGACATCAGCGCGATGCGTTCGTGTAGTGCAGCTCGGGCTCCCCCGCGGCCTGCGTGCGGAGGCTGGACATGCGCTCCCCATGGAAAGCCCTGGCCATAATGACTGCTGTGACCCTGACGGCGCTAACAAGCTGCCTGCGAGGCGGCGCACGCTCCGACTCGGCCCCGCGCGCTCCCAGGGGCCTCCGTGATGCTCTCCAGGAAGCGCAGCAGAAAGCCCCGAGCTGGCACGGCGCTGTCAGTGCTGCCTGCGCTCCCTCCGAAAGGAGGAGGCTCTAATGAGATCCTGGGGGGCTGGAAGCCTGCATGGGGATGCGGGGGGCTGTAAATCAACCCAGCGCGGCTCTGCTTCTTCCTCCAGCGGACCATCGGAAATGCTCGCCAGCCCTCCTGGCTCTCAGCAGGATGGTTCGAGTCCGACTCGGCGCTCTGCATCTCGTGCCCCTGCTTTGCTCTGAACCCCCTTCTCTTCTCCACACCCCTGTTCAAGATGGGACGTCCAGCACAGGCCACGCCGCAAAGTTATAGCAATATTGGTGGCAATGTCCCTCTTGCTGTAGTGCTGTTATATAGGATTTCATCACTCATTCATAAAGCTAGACCTTCCAGGGGGCTTCCGAGGCCAGAGACAGGCGGATGCTTTGGTGTGTCTGCCTCCACGGTGCTTCTTCCCACAATCAAAGCAATGGACAGAGCCGTGGGTGCAACCCTCTCCTGGGGCATATCATGGTCAACACAGCGGCACCACGTGATACCGCCAGGAAACATGTCCTGCTGGTCTTCCTGGCCCATTGCTTCTGCATCTCATGAGTTTGGTCACCTGGCCGAGCTGGACTGGAAAGCCCAGATTTTCCACGAGCCCAATATTGCATGCCAATCCATCCTCCCACCGGGTTTCTTTTAGGGAAGGGTTCACACCAGAAACAAAGCGTGTTGCCTTTGGGATTGCAAATAGAGTTGTCTAGGTATGAAACCCCCTGACTTGTTTCCTTGTTCCTCCTTTCCCATCCCTTTCACACGTTGCACCCGGCGTTGGGGCCGGAGCTTCCCGCTTCAGACCGCTTGGCTAATAGCAGGGCCCAAACCAAGCCCCCGTCCCCCTTGTAGCTGCCTCAGGGACCGTATAAGTTGCTCAGTGAGGATGGGAATGAGTCACCCAGCTAAAGAGACGATTCAGAAAAATAGAGGTTGTAACCAAATGGGAAGAGAAGCAGCCAGCTGCGAGAGACCCCTGTATTGATTTATTTATGGAGGATGAGATATTAATTCAGGATCTGTCCTTTGAACCAGCTTCTCCTGGACAGGCGGAGACAGGCGTCCTGTTGTGCTTGCCTGCCCGCGCGTGTGTGCAGCGTGCTAATTCCCTCCCCAGACCCAGGCCTTGCTCCATCTGTTCCTTCTAATGATTCATTCTTCTCCACTTTATATTCCCTCTCCTAATCCTGGCCAGGGAACGGCTGGCAATTAAAATATTAGCGGTGAGGGGGGGTTGGACATTTCATAATGCACATCATTATCCTGTAGTCCCAGAAATTTCTTGGAAGAAGGACGGAAAAGTTTGGTGAAACCCACCAGTCGCTGGGTCTGTTCCCCGTCCCCGAGAGCCAACGGGGACAAGCGAGCAAATCGCTTGCGGCCTGTAGCGCACCTCCGAGAAACGTCCCATTACCACTCATTTATTGCTCATTAAAAACCCGGATCCTTGGGCTTTCCTGCCATTTTATTTTGGTGTTTATATCCCAGGCTCGGCAAAAGACCCAACTTATAGCAGAGGGGTGTCTGCGACGGGGACGCGTCATTGCTCGGAGGCGTAGTGAGACGCTGGGATTTATGGACAGCTCCGGGTTTCCCTTTATAGTTTTCTTAGCAAGATCATCACTTCCAGTTACTTCTGCATCCCGCCCGGGCCCATCTCGATCGCTTTGGCAGCCCGGGAGAGACACCGAGCGCTGCTCATCACCTGTCATTAATGCAGCCCGGGCGAGGCTCAGACGGGAGCGGTTTGGGCGAAATGAAAGCGTGGAGAACGGCGGGATTTCAGGAGCGTGCTGGGGTATTCGTTCCAGCTCCCGTCTGTTAAACTGACTGTGGCAGACCTCTGGCGAGGGAGCACAAGTGGCATGAAAGCACTCTTTATTGGTGCAATAAGGACTAACGTTGCGATCCCCGACAATCAGACAGGGACCAGCAGGAAGGCGGGAGGACCTGAGGCAAAGCCAAAAGCTATAAGCCAGCTAATGGATAAAAGGGAATTTTATGTAGTTAATCGAAGCTGGGATGCAGGGGACCCAGAGGCAGGAGCAGAGGAGGCCGAGGTCCATCCAGGCCAGCCTGGGGTGGGAGGCTTCAGGTCTATCCTCAGGACTGCAGGCTCAACAAGGAGCTGGGAGCACGGGGGTCCTGCTGCTCCTGACTCTCCCGGCGAAGATGAAAGGATCCCCACCTCTAATTGCCAGAAATACAGAAAATGAGGGTTGAAAGGGACCTCAGGGGGCCACATCTAGTCCAACCCCCAGGACCATCCTCAACTACATCGTCCCAGCCAAGGCTTTGTCGAGCCAGGTCTTAAAAGCCTCCAAAATTCAGCCTTGCTCTGGGCACCGTCCCTGTAGCAACTGCATTGGATCGGATCGCCTCATCACCAGCAGCACTGCAGAGTACGGGACCGCGGCATCCCAACCAGCCCAGGCAGGCGAGGCAGGGTCTGGGCCCAGCTGGACGGTTGTGCAGCCAAGGACGAGCTTCGTTCCCTGCTTTTATTTCCATCATCAAAGAAAAGCCAGAGACATTCCTTCTGCTCAGATCACTGCAAAGTCTGGCCCTGCCCCACGGACCAGCGGGAGAATCGCTTTTCATCCAGGCCTCCTGGCGACGGCGGCAAGAAAGCCAAATCCGACCGCCCTGCGTGCAAAACGGGCTAATGAGATTTGGTCGCTAAAAACCCACTCCCTCCCTCCTACGCACGTATGTCCAGTTCCCAGCCTTGCAGCGGCTTGAGACAAACTCAGGGGACGAGCTGCCGGGGAAAAATATTTCCCCGCCACCTTTATTTTGCAGCACGAAAGCAAGCTTTTCTACTTCCTCCCTGGCATCAGGGGGCCCAGGATTCCCGCGTGCCAGGACCCCCTTCCCACAGCCCCGCTCCAGGAAGGGAGCACGAGGCTCGCCGCAGTCTTGAAACGTGGCGTCTGCCTAGGCAGGGAGACATCCTGCGTGCCGTACACGTTTAGCAAATATTTGCTGAAATGCACGTGACATATTTGCAAAATATGCGTGACAGTTGCAAACGGTATTTGTCACAGTACAAAACGGGCCAGTTTTCTGAAGTCTGCAAAACACATCATGCCGCGCTGCGCAGGCGCCCAGGGAAAGGCTTTCTTAGGGTCTGGACAGGCCGCTGTCATCTGCATGGCTCCGGGAGACCAAAGGAGTGGCAAGGTGACGCGCACCCCTAAGCTGGTGCAGTTTCACCCAGTGCAGTAGGGAATTACCCCTAAAAGTGCCAGGGGTTACATTTTGCCAATGTCAAGTAATACTGATTGAGGTGTTCATAGCATCGTAAGAAATGAGGGTGTGACGGGACCTCAGGGGGTCACATCTACTCCGACCCCCTGCTCCAAGCAGGACCAGCCCCAACTACAGCATCCCAGCCAAGGCTTTGTCTACCCAGGCCTTAAACACCTCTGAGGATGGAGGTGTTGTCTGTGCACATCCATTTGCTGAGGCCAGCAGGCTATGAACCTCGCAATAATAGTGGATGGATGCATGCAGGCACCCTGGGATACCTGCTCATCCATCCAGTCATGATCCAGGTATAATTTCCATTGCTCTATAAAACAGGCGTTATGCCGGGATAGGAGGCTGTCTGTACTGCTCCCAGAGTTACAATATGGGCCAGGAATTAAGGAATCAGTTATCTCCGTATAAATCAGGGGGTGTTGGGTGGAGTTCCCTGTCTACTAACCTGGATCTGCAGGGACTGGGAGTGATGCGGAGGGCATATGCCAAGCCCCCGGAGGCAAAGGAGGGTGAGATAGGTGGCACATAGAGCTGTCGAAAGAGCAGCGCCGGCTACCTCCGTCCTCGGTGAGAGGGGTGGAGGCTGTCTGCTGTTATAAGGCATCCAACGCATTGGTGGGTAGGCAGCTGAGCGTAGCGACCGGTCTGCAACGGGGTGCAGCACACCCCGACTCTAGCAGGGAAAAGCAAAATGCCAGGTCTACAAATGGACTGACACGGATGAGTGTCACCGCACGCCCCGGCCCTCCAACACCGGCCCGAGGCGGATCCCTGCACCGCGCCTGGATGTCCCAGCTCTTCCAGGGGCCTCAGCCCCTTGTGAAGGGAGGGAGGAAGCTGCTCCGGTTCCCTTTTTGCTTCGGGGAAGCTCTGCTAGATGCTAGGGAGACAGGGATTGCAGGAGCGGTCGATGCAGCAGCTCTCCTTCAGCTCGGCTTTCCGGCGCAATGCAATCAAGCCCATTACCTCATCCAACCATGTGTCAGCGCATCTGCTGCAGGAACGCAGCCAGGCCGAGTCGAGGAAAACTCGACCGAAACCCAAGCTGTTGAGCGGGGAGGAAGGATATTAAGCAAGAAGATGCTGCAGGCGCTAGGGAGGACCGCGCATACAAAGCAGCCCCTTTCCGAAGGGGTCCGCGTCGAAGCCTGATGAAGCATGGAGGCAGGAAGGGAGCAGAGGGCAACCAACAGCCGTGGGAGATACAGGCCCCTGGGGATTAGCTGCTGTATGAACATGTAGGGGAGTACCCCGAGCAAAGGGTGGGAGAAAGTCAAGCAAGATGGGGTGAGTTTCCGAGGAAAAGTGTCCTTCGCAGAAAGCCTCATTCCCCCGGGGAAAGTGCAGCCCTGCTGAGGATCCTCCAGCGGGAAGGATCTGAAGCTGCAAAAACACCTGCGTCCGACCCCAGAGGCATTGCTCCTGGAAATCCCACACCGCGAGGGAGGAGGATGGCTGCGGTGACCTTTCCTGGCCCCCGTTCAGGATGGGAAATATTGGGGAAAGGAACCAGCTGCAGGGAGCTTCCTGCAGACAGCAGTGCAGCCAGGGACAAAATGGGGGGGGGGTCTCAGACCCTGCATCGCAGACCCCTGCAGCATTCCCTTTTCGAGGCTAAATGAAACACCTGGGATGGCCTCTCTGGGGGTGGCAGGTCTTTGCTGGCCCCGAAACACTGATGGCAAGTCACCCGGTGGTCACGGGTCGTCCCTTCCCAGAGGCCAGCTAAGCCCCGGACAGGGACAGCTCTCCGGTGCCCCCTGCAAGCCAGGCTCTTGTGGGATAAGTCCCCCCCTCTTCCCCGTGCCCCAGGACTGCCGTGCCCAGGCGCTGCTCCTTCGCTCCCTGCCTGCGAGCTTGCCTTCATCAGCTTCAGCATTGCAGAGCTGCATCAGCGCCGGGCTGGGCATGCAGACGGCGGACGCTATGCGGTGCTGAAGGGGGTAATGGCAGGGCCTGCCGAGTTACAGGTCTTTTATGCTCTTGATTTTTGTCAGCGGCAAAGCTGTCAGCTGCAAACGTCAAATTAGCGCTGTTAGGCCCCGGCGCGGCTCTTATCGCCGGCTCTCAGGATGGAAGGCACTTCAGGCTGACGATTGTTCCCCGCTGCTCCCGAAATGAGATCGGCCCTCCCGGAGCTCTGAAAGGGGGACCGAGAAATTGTTTGCCTCCTATTTGCATGAAAGGCTTCTCAGCTGCCATGAAAAGAGGTGACGGGCTGCCAGGCAGGCGAGGTACAAAGCGGACTAGCTCTCCTTCAATCTCGGCTCGCTCCAGGCCTCACTTCTTTCCTCCCCCCGGCTCTCCGTTTCCTCATCTCATCAGCGACCGCACAGGTTTCCATCCCATCAGCTGGGAGAGCACGGATGTGCCGATGGCTAGGACCTCGGTGCCACTACGGACCCGCTGGGTGGACGTGGGCCAGCTGCTTCTCTCCCTGCTTCTTGTGCCCGAGCAGACTGCAAGCAAAGGGCGAGCTTCAGGGCAGTGAGTCTCAACAAGGGTGATGCAGCATCGTGGGGAGTTTGCAAACATTGTGCGCCAGCGTTTGCAAACCTCGCCGTGCTCATATTGCGCGACACCCTTAAAAGGGTCTCGGATCCTGCCGCAGGATCTCAGAGCCTTTTAAGGGCGCCGCGCAATATGAGCACGGTGAGGTTTGCAAACAGCTATGCGGGATCCACAAGATAAAGCCTGAGGCTGCAAATGGGGATCCAGTACATCAGATCTGCTCTGGTCTTGGCAACAAGAATTGCTCCGTTAGCTTTCGGTAGTCAAGAAAGGAGGGAAAGCTGAGAGCTGGGATTTTCCAAGGGAAATCAAACAAGGTTGAAAACCTCTGCTTTAGGGGAAGGATGGGGCATTCATTCGGCATCCCAAAGAGAAAGACTGAGCCATGGTTAGAGCTGTCTCTTCTGTCTGGTGGTTGCATTTGGTTTCCCGTCAGAGCTATTTGCAGGACACGGTCTTGGTTGCAGCTGGGCCAAAGGCATCACCGAGCAAACTGGAAGAGGCACAGCCCCTTGCGTAGAGGGGTTGGGATCCAGGAGCCAGGCTGCCGTGTGCTACCACAAGACAGACGATGATAAAAGATCTTGCACTTCTTGCCTCAAAACGGGTGGCCCTGGTCTTACCCAGCTTCTCTACCCTGCATGCATCTGCTTCTAGCTCACCTGGGTCCAGCCAGCTCCCCTTGCTAGCCAGGGACCTCTTCCCAGCTGCGGTCTGGACAGGGAGGGTAGGAAGTGCTGAGGAGCTGGTGTGCTAGACCCCCTTCTTCCTTTCCCATCCATCCACGCTTTCATCCTCCCCTTCCGTCAACCTGTCTGAGACAAGGTATCACGGGGCTATGGACGGGGTGCTCTCCGATGGATTTAGGAAGTCCTGGCAGCTGGAGCGTGGTCCAACACTGTGAATTAGAGCGCCCGGCTCTCCATCACTCCCGCTGGATCGCCTGCAAGCGATCAGGGCTAATTCAGTCTGCTGGGAGCAACAGGGTGGCTGCAGGTGAGAGGGCTCGTGAAGATGCTT
>NW_017729000.1:3904938-3931939 GCF_001723915.1 Gavialis gangeticus | reverse complement strand
CTAGGAGCAACAGGGTGGCTGCAGGTGAGAGGACTCGTGAAGATGTTTCTGATTCCCTTGTGATCTCCACTATCATTTTAACCCCAACCTGCCAGCAACAGCCATGCCATCCATGCAACGAGAAGCGGATTAATTAGCTAGAAATGCACAGTCGGTGGGTGGCAGGGCTTGTACCCATGTCCCGGGCAGGGTTTGATAGAGGATGGCTCATGTCAGGAGTGGCTGTGACATTGCAAAATTTCAGCAGTTTTTGATCACACACCAAGGTGTAGTGCAAATCTCACTCCCCATTTTGTGTGTGTGTGTGAGCATGCAAGCCTTTGCTGCAATGGGCCTTAGCATGGCTCTGATGATGCAAAATGCTGCCCACTTCCATGAGTCTCATGCTGCACCCTGCATGTCGTCAAGCCCCCTCTCCTTGCCTCATGTGATTGTCTCTCTGCTTTCATTAGCCAGAGAGCCTGTTTCTAGCCCTCTGAGTCACGGAGAAGAGCTTGAAGATACGATTCAGAGCCGCTCCAGAGGTTCGACACACAGAAGGCAAATAAAAGACCCCCTGTGTGTGCCATTGTTTCAGTATTTCTCGATTGATTGAGTTGGTTTGGGTCTGAGAGAGGGAAGGAGACCCAACGCCTAGCCCGAGTCAAGCTAGAGGCAACAGCCCCTTTGCTGGAGCTGGCTGGGACATTTGGGGGGTTTCCTCCCTCTTTTGTTGCCAGCCTGTGCTATGGTGGGTCAGGCAGCAAGGGGACCAGCTCGCTGGTCATTGCCAAGAAGCCCCTAGCCAAGGTGCAAAGCTTTCTTTCTCCATCATTGGCAAACTGACCGCAGCAGTGCCCCAAGGATGCATGGCTTGGGAATCTCACGGGTCAAGGAAAACATATAGGCTCTGCGAGCCCATGGGAGGTGAGGCCTCCAGGCTCAGGAGCCCAGGCCTCTGGGCACCAGGGTTTAATTAGTGCCCAACCAGGGTTGCATTAGCACCCACCCTCCCTGCCATTTGCAGGCCAAGACACCGGGGGTTAGCTCCGGAGATGGGGCACCTCTGCTGCTTCCAGTGCCCCAGAGAGCTTGGGACCGTTGCAGCTGCATCCTCCATCCAGCAGCTCCCACGTGGGAGCGAGACAATACTTCCACAGCACAGGTCATCCCGTGGGTGCCAAGCCCTCTCAGCTCCCCAGCCCTGCTGCTTTCTTGTTTGTTGGAGCAGCCTGTACCGGGGAGCTCCCACGCCAGCTGTTACAGTGATCTTTGCCCTCCGATCTGCTTGTAGGAAGAGGAAAAGCATCTGCTTGGAGACTCGTGGTCCCTCTGCCTGGGCAGAGCTGCAGGTTTCTTGCAACGTTGCCATGCGAAGGTGGCATCCCCTTCCAGCCCTGATGCTGCCCAGGACAAGCTGCTCGCCGGGCTCTCCCAGCCCGCTGTCCTGTCCACGGCACTGCTGAGCATCACAGCAAGTCTTAGGTATTGTCCATGCAAAGGTAACATGTTTCTGTCGTGAACATAGGAGCGTAAGAACATCAAATACCGGGTCCGTCTCAGGTCCCCTCCACCTCCCCGAGCTCATTTTAGCATTGAACGAGACCCCTTGCAAAACCAAGCCCACACCTTCGGTTTCACCCCTCATGACAGAGCTCACAAGCAGAAAACCCCTTTCTGCAGAGCCAGGGACCAACAAAAGCACCGATGCCCTCTCTCCAACACCTTCTGGAGGTGCAGATTAACGTGCCCTAGAGCCCAGCGTCCCAAAAGAGAGCGCAGCAGAGACCTGTAAGGGCAAAATCACCCGGCGAGCTAGGACTGCTGCCCAGGACACGAGACGGATGAAGGGTGCATTAGCCAACGGCGGTGCCTAACTGAGGGGAAGTGAACACAAGGCGAGTTGACGGAAATGAGAGGCGCTTCTCCAATGCACCCTGCTGCCATGAGCTCTGAGACTCGACAGCTGGGACAGCGGTGCAGAGCTCTCTTCCCGCGGCGTGGACCACGGGCGGTGGTGGCGAGGCAGCCCACGTAGCCAGTGGGGCTCGACTTTCCGGTGGAGACAAACACAGGGGCCTCCGGTTGTGCGGTGGTTTCCTGCAGAGGGGAATAAAGCTGGGGGGGATGTATGCATTTATACATCGCCACTCAGGCGCAGAGGGTGGCATTTGACACACGTAGCATTGCAGCCGGCGAGGTAACTCTATTTTAGACCTTGTTATGATGGCTAAAGAGGCATTAATCACTGGACTGGAAGTTAGCAGTTGCTTGGAGACCACTCGTTGTGACCTGTTCACATTCAGTATTAGCAAAGAGAGGGCAGTCCTGACCCGCAATGGGTGCACTTTGCGCTTCAAAGGACTTTGCCAAAGCAAAGGGACGGTTGGGATGAATTTAGAGAGAAGAAATGTGAAATGGGGAAGGACTCTTTAAGGGTTTATTGGAGGGCCTGATGCTACGATCGAGAGAGGGAACAAGTGCAAGCCCACCATGGTTCAGTGGTGATGTTAAGGCTGCAATTAGACATAAGAAAGCAATATATAGCAAATAGGAAAAAAGGGGGTAGGGGGTGGCTGTCGCTCCAAACAAGGGTTTACAGAGAGGAAAAAAACTGATAAGAAAAGCTGAGAGCAGCAGGGGAAACCAAGGAGGGCAAGGCCAAGGAGGATGAGGAGTTTTTTAACTATCTTAGGCACACCCAAAATCACGGCAGCAGTAGGAGGTGGGAAGGGGCTTACAACGATACAGGCCGGGCAAACGCTTGTGCTCTGAATTGGCTGCGGCTGTTTCCCACGGGGGTGATAAACTCCTCCCCGGGGAAGGGTGGTCTCTGGCTGGGGAAATAGCATGGGGGGGTTGGTTTATTTATTAAATTTCTTCCCCCCTTCCCCAACCACGGTTGCTTCGAAACGCTCCACGGCAAATAGACACGAGACAAAGAGTCTTTGTCTTCCAGGGTCCTTCATGGGCTGGCTTCAGTTCAAAGGAAGGGGAAGCCACCTCCTGCCTTCGCTGCAGCTTGGCATCAGCTGTGCGAGGCGGCAGGCCTCCACGCACTCGGCATCACCCTCGACCCTCACCTTTCTCGCAGCTGAGGAAGGAGCAGCCCGATCCAAATCCATCGTTCCTCCATTTCCCCCCCAGCCTCGGCCTGTCCTGGGAGGTGAGCCCGAGCATGGGCGCATTGACCCCAACATGCATGCGTTACACTGGTGCACGGTCTGCAATGAAGGTGGAGCTGGACCGGGACAACTCTCAGCCCGTGGGTGGATGTCGTGGCTGGAAACGACGTGACAGCAGAAACGCAGGGGCTGTTTGGGGGAAGAAACCTGGGCATACCCACGGTGTGCCTGGTGGCTCTGGCTCAGCAAAGGGCTGCGATTCCCCATATTCAGCTCCCAGCTCCCCCAGCCACCCCACCAGATACCCCCATACTTTCCACCAGCTGCCACAACCCTTTAACAGCTGGGACCCTCCAGGGCACAGTGGAAGCAGAAGCCCCCAGAGGTGCCAGCACGGCGGGGATGGCAGTCTGTGTTACCAGGTCTCAGCATGCATGGAGCGAACGCAGCATTCAACCCTTCAGCCCTTAAACCCCAATTCACCCCCCACTCCAGCCAGAGCTGTGCCTGGTCCATTGAGGAAATACAGGGACTTATAGGAGCGAGGGGTGCTGCCTTCTTAATTGCAAGAAGCTTTGGGATGCAGGAAAGTATCCCGAGACCCACCTGGGCTCTGTTTTTCTGGTGCACCCAGGGCTCGGATACACTCCAAGATCCCCAATCCAAGGCTGGCTTCGCTAGCTGTAGCAGGGACGGCTGGTCACTCGGGTTTCCAAGCATAAAGGTCTTTGCACATTATTTCTAGAGGTGACTCTCATTAGCACGCACCGGTCTCACCTGATTGTACTCACTCCTTACCTTGCAAATGAGCCCATAGCAGGGAAGGGGAACTTTCTCCTGCTGTTAATTAAGCTGGGGAGAGAATCCCCCCTGGCTTTCCTGCTGCTGAAAGTCACAGAGCAGCAAACCAGCATCTCTGCCAAGCCCAGCAGGAGTCATGTTTGCTGTCGCTCTTGATTTCACGTGGGCTCGAATTATCTCTGCTCAGCTCCTGTTCTTCTCGCAGCTGGGTTGCTGGCATCCCCCCTCACATCGGGACCCTCGAGGAGCCCTTTGCTGCCTTTACCTTTATATTTGAATGGCCCTGTAGGTTGCTGCGCTCTGCTCCTCCGGTGAACGGGCCCGGCAGATCTGCAAGCACTGTAGGGAGAGGATTTAATTCCCACATGCGCTGAGCAGCTAGAAGGCTGTAGCCCCCTTCCCGGCCTGAAACCTTCATATACTGCTGCAACTGAAATGCATCCTAGCAATAATACCTCCCACACCTTTAAGTGCTTCAGCAAAGATCTGGAGATCTTAAGGATGAAGGGCGTGGGTCATGCCTATTGGGTTCTCTGAGACAGTCACCTGGCAGGTGGCAATTACAGGGCATTGCTATTTTGATGATCCGATACCGGTCCATGGCGACCTGGACTGAGGTTGCCAACTCCTTTCTCCCATTGCATGCCATACCTGCATGCATGGGACCCCTGCCCCCTTCCCAGCCAACACACATGGGCACCCCCATCTCCCAAACACACACCAATCACCCAGACAACACGCTCCGCATCTCAACAGCCTGTCACGAAATGGGAGCTGACGGGCATCCATGTAATGTCAAATAAAGCTAAGGAGATCTGTTAATTGGCACAGAAAGCAAATCTAATGCCAGAGCTGTTGGTGGCTGGGGAGAGCGGTGTGCGCTGTCTCGGCAGTTAGGGAGATCATTTGGTTGTTGTCTCCTGTCATTTGCTTCTCACACTAATCACAAGAGAAGCCCATTGCAGTTCCTCCTGTTCTCCATCCATCCACGTCCCTGACAGCGCATCGTTTGCACCGAGCCTTGCGGGAGGGCGCTGCGCTTAGGAACAGATCAGCCTTGGCCTTGCACCGCCTTGGACGGTCATTGCTGCAAACCCAGGAGCCCACATGGCTAAGATACCCCAACGTCTGAGGCCGATAGCATGCAAGGAAACTGTGTGGCTAGCCACGTACCCACCCTGATACAGCTGGATCACCCAGCGTCGTGCTTCACGTGACTCCAGAGTGATGCTCAGATACTTGCAGAGTGAGACCTCATCAATGCAGCACCTCCCAGCCCTTCCCACACCCTTGGTAGCCACCATCTGAACCCAGAGGCTGTCCCCCTGAGTGCATATTGCACTCGTGGCCTGGTTTGGAGCAAAAATGTCCTCTGGTTGCATGCCCAGAATCTATTCCACGTGAGATCCCCGCCACATTTGTCTCACCACCCAGGCTACGTGCCAAGCTGCACCCCTGGCTGGTGGGCAAATCTAGGTCCCACTTCCTTCCTCTCCATTCCCAGGCACTAATGTGGAAAAGCATCTGCAGTTGTGGTTTGTTGCCTTTGTTCCTCTCATTCCTACGGTGCCGAGTGGTCTGGAGTTTTGTCCCTTTAACCCCAATCATTACTTGACACAGCTGGAAGCATAGAAAATTCACGTTGAAGGGACCTCAGGAGGTCACGTCTAATCCAACCCCCTGCTCCAAGCAGGACCAGCCCCAACTCCATCATCCCACCCACGGCTTTGTCTACCTGGGTCTTAAACACCTCCAAGGATGGAGACTGCACCACTGCTCTGGGCAACGTGTCCCAATGCTCTACTACCCTCCTAGTGAGAAAGTTTTTTCCTAGTATCCAACCTAAACCTCCCTTGCTGCAATGTAAGACTTGTTCCTTATTCCATCTCCTGGCTCCTTGGCCCCAGCCTTGCTGCCCCTTGGTGCTCCCTGCGTTATTTAGATCAGATACATTAATCCGTGCTGCTTTTGAAGGGGAACTACCTGTCTCTTTCCAGCTCCTGACTGCTAGCACGAGAGGAGGCCTGGTTCAGGGCAGGCAGGCCATGCAATCTCCATGCACCCTGCTCTGCAGGGCACTTCAGTTCATCCAGTGACACCCCATGCCATGTTGCTCACCCAAGGTGCAATGCAAGCTGTCATCCAGCTCATGGATGGAGCAGCCTTCTGCTCCTTGCCCTCTTGCTTAGCCATGGGTTCCCCAGGCAGCCTCCTGGCTACCAAATGGAAATACACTTTGCATTCACATGGCCTCTCCCCCAGAGGTATCTATTAACCACCCACACCATTGCCATGTCTGGAAGGGAGAAATAACTTCGGGTCTCCAGCAATCCTGAGAGAAAGAATGGCCTAGCTGCAAAGCCAGGGAAGATGAAGAAGGCCTTGATGCTGGATGCTGGACCACCCAGGAGACAACAGAGATAACCCTGAGAGAGCCAGCCTGACCCATGGCCCTGCCTTGGTATCCTCTGTGCCCACCCCGTCACTCCAGTTTCCCGAGGAGGCCACATATCTGGATTTGAAGCACAAGAATAACCCCCAACATTTCATCCATGTTTCCAGAATTGGCCCCTGCCCTGGAGATGCCACATCCCAGCGGTGCCCTCTGACACCGTCTCAATTGCAGCGCCCATGAGGCATGTACGGTGACTCATTATTATCAGTTAATGAAGCATCCAAGCACTAAACCCGCCGTCAGCCGGACGGATAATGAGCTCAGACGGGATCCGATTTAGCATGTCTTGCCATGGCACAGCTCTTGCCTGATGTGCTCCTCTCCCCTTCCTACCGCACATGGACCCTGCGTGCCTAACATGGCCTAGGGTGGATTCGCACGTGCTAAGCTTGTGACGGCAGTACAAGAGCTCAATCGAGAGTCGGGGGGGGCAGTGTCAGTGTACCCCAGCTCCTATCCCCACCTCTCCCTTTCCCTGCCATGATCTAGGTGCAGTCACATCCCTCTGAGCATGTGGATTCGGCGGGGTGGCATGCTGTGGCAGGCATGGGCCACGGCCTGCAGAGTAAAGGCACGTCTAAGCATGTAACTGGGCAAACTGGGGGGGTCCCAGAGGTAGTCCCAGTACTTGGCTCTGCTTCTGGCTGGTTTACAAATGGGCTGGAGCAGCAGCCGATCTGCTCCGGAGGAGCCGTGAGGCTGCTGCAAGCTGGTGCTGCAGAAGTGGAGCCCAGGCTGGACGCAGCCAAGGAGAGCCGCTGAGCCCGCCGGCAAGCTCCCTGCCAGCTTTGCCTGCCCACATGCCCCTGTCCTCTGCTCCCAAAAGGCCAGGGAGCCCTTTCCCCCATCTCAGTGTTTCCTTCCTCCTTCCCCCGCCCCAGTGCTGGCCTGGATCCCTGGACAGGGCAGACCCACCCCCAGGCAGGAGGAAAGCAGAAGCAGGCACTGAGCAACCTGCCCGGAGGCCAGGCGCAAGGAAGGAGTTGCACTGCTCATACAGACTAAAAAAGCTCCTAGGAGCCACAGCCAGGGAGGGTGCTGGGGCACGAGCTGCCACAGAGTACATCCCCTGGGCATGCAAAGCCTACGCTGGGCACATAGACATGTACACGCCTGTACAGGAACCCACGGGAGGGCAGGTGCTGATGAGCCTGTGTAGCGCTGCACCCCATCTGTTCCCCACAAGGCCTATTGCCTGCCCTCCCATCCTTGGTGCAGCACGGGGAGCTGGCACGGGTGCCCGCGGGTCCTCGGGCTCTGGTTGTGCCGCAGCCGGGCTTTGACAGCACGCTCCCCGCGTCCTTGGTCCCCAGCACTGCATGCATGGAGCCTCTCCCCAGCCTCTCCCTTCCTAGCTGGATAAATATTTGATAACAAGCGACTTGGCAGATAATCTGCTTAATCCCCCACTGCAGCTCTGGGCTTCGCTTTAATTAAACTGCAACTCGGTTTGCGAAAGACAAGCAGAAGCATGCAGCTCCTCCCTTCCCTGGGCCATGGAGGGGGCTGGGCACCCTCCAGACCCCAGCACCGTGGGGTGGACCAGGATCACACGGGTGGACGGGGCTTGGTGTCCGCAGCTGCCTCTCACCACCTCTGTCCTCATGGCTCTTGCAAAGGTCTGAGCTCAGAGGGACCTGAGCAATGGGGGTGACCCCTGCCCCGGGCAGAAGAGCACCTGCATCATGCTCAGCTCCACCAACGTGCAGCACTGCAGAGCCGCTACGTTTCCACGGGCTGAGGGTCCCCAGGCACCCAGGTTCAGTGCCATGTAAATACTTTCCTTCTCC
The DNA here is from genome assembly GCF_001723915.1 of Gavialis gangeticus. Classification (NCBI taxonomy): domain Eukaryota; kingdom Metazoa; phylum Chordata; order Crocodylia; family Gavialidae; genus Gavialis; species Gavialis gangeticus. The sequence goes on along the minus strand of NW_017729000.1, from coordinate 3,923,789 downwards.
TCTCGCTCTGGGAGTGTTGCAAGAAAACTCCTCTGCAGCCTCTGTCATGTGGGCCAACCTCCCTGCCGCTCCCAAAAGCACCTTTTCCCCATCCCTCTGCTCTCCTCCCCGCAGTCGGGCTTTGCTTGGGGCAGTGCCAGCGGGCTGCAGTTACGCCTCTGCCTTTGGATGTGTCCAGCCCTTTAGTCGGGCTTTGCTCGGGGCAGTGCCAGCGGGCCGCAGTTACGCCTCTGCCTTTGGATGTGTCCAGCCCTTTATTTCTGCCTCCGCACGGGGTGGCAATGCCCTTCTCTGCATGCAGATCTGGGGGAGGCAGGGAGCAGGCCAGGCTCTCACTGCATGGTGGAGAGGGGTGGGAGCCAAGCCCTGGAATAGCAGTGCAGAGGGGGAGACCGAGGCAGGCTGGCCCAGGCGTGCGGGGGAGCTGTCACATTCCCGGCGCGGCTCCCTTCGCTCGCCGCGCGGGTTGCTGGAGGATTGCATTCAGCCTTGACTCAACGGATCAAAAATAGAGTGATGGGGAGGTGTGAAAGCTGGGAAGAAACCTGCCTGGCTCATTATGCATTCTCCCAGCCTCCCCCACCGCCCCCAGACACCGCGTGCATGCTCGGGAGGGAGCCGGGGACGCCGGGCGGCATCGCGCAGGCAGAAATGCTGAGGGGCTGAGCCGTACCAGCTCCAGCTCCGGGGCCCAGCAGCAAGACGTTGCCAGCCCGGGTTATAAAACAGCGGCGAGAGAAGGGAGCCTTTCCTGACGCCATGTCAACCTGACCTAGACAGAGCCTAGTGCTCGTGGCAGGGCCTTTCTGCCTCGCTGCAGGCAGCGCTTTCTCGGTGAACAGCCACCGGAGTCACCGCCACGGCCCATAGCATGAAGAAGCCCTGTGCCCCACAGTGTAGACAGAGCTGATGGGTCTTGGACGCCTTCGCCTCCGGGTCAGACCCCCTCTGCTAGGCGCCGGAGCCTAGGAGCAGCACTTCAGTCACTGCATCTGGTCCCCTGCCCTCAGCGCAGCACCCAGCGGCTCCAGCCCTGAAAAGTGCCCCCATACCATAAGAGGGACCCATTAAGCTGCCTGCCAGGGAAGAACGGCTATCAGCTGGCAACCGAAACCATCAAGTCTTCGTTTACATCCAGCTGCCGGCAGCTTTTTATTTTGGCCTTCGAAATAACCTTGTGACCGCACAGAACCAGCATTTGCTTCGACCCTTCAAAGAGCAGGACTTCCAGTCCCCAGGGGTCACTTCCCAGCTCTGCCAGGCCGGATGTGATTCCAGGTCAAAGCTATTAGCATCCTCAGCGTTTGGACTCCTGAGCACCTTTAACATGAGGGTGAAGGTAACTCAGCTACAGGGATCTCGTTAAAGCCACAAGCAGCTGCACTTAGGAGATATTTAGAGACCAAACGCTGTTGTAATAAGCAGATGAAGCCACATTATTCAGTCTATTTGTTCTGCTATTGAATCCCAGTAGCTTGCCGCCCCTTTGATATGCATGAACCAGAGAAAAGAGTGCTCTGAGCTACGAGCACAGAGTGCCGTTGTACTGGCACGCTTTGTTCCCGGCTTTTCTAAGCCTGGGTCTGTGAATATTGGAGCAGCTGGACTTCATTAAGAAACTGCAGCAACAGCATTGGCAATGCACTCTTCCATCACCTGGATCTTCCAGCCCTGCAGCCTCTTTGCTTCTGCCCATCAGTAAATTCAAAATGAACCCTCCAGCCCCAGCCCTCCTGCTGCAGAAGAGATCTCCAGGCCAGCTCTGCTGCTATTGACAGTTGCACCATCTTCTTCTGGGTCCTGGTCTGGATACGTACCATTGGAGGCAGCCCAAGGGGCATGGCATGCACACAAGCAGCAATGACCCTCAGGAAAATGTTTGCAAGCTAGGACGGCGTGCATGGAAAGGGAGAGAAGGGGATGTAGCAACGCAGAACTACCGAGTTTGACCCTCTTGGGAGATCAGCTATTCCATGTGTGTTGTATCGATGCAATGAATCAAATAGCCCTAGGTCAGCCTTAACCCGAAAGATTTTGTGTACAGCCATGCCTACGTCAGCGTGCATTCTGCTGGGGGTCACAGTACGAGTGCAGAGAGCCCGCTCCGTCCGCTGATGTACTGCAGGGTCCAGGGGTTTCATTAAAGGAGAGAAAAGGAACACCGCTCGAAATGCATTTTCCTTGTTTGCCTCACCTCGGCATTCAGCTCAGCCCAGCAAGGCAATCTGCAAGGGACAGAAGAGTCAGAGCGGTCTGGTCCTTGTTATTTCTCTGCCTTTACTGTGCCTCAGGGGCAATCCTGGAGAAAGGAAGAGAGACTCCTTGCTTTCATATCCCCCCACGGTTGCATTTATATTCATAACCCCAAACAGCAGCAGAAAGGAGAAAGGTCTGCAACTGCTAATGACAAAACATGCCCTGTTTCCTGGCTGGTGCTAAGGCAGTTGAGTTTAACAGCGTCCTGCCGCGGCTTAGCTAATCCTCAGCTGTCCTGAAAAAGTAGGTCCCAACCTCTCTCCTTTGATTGCAAGGTAAAACAAGCATTGAGCTGGTATGACCCACTCCATGGCAGGTCTAAATTGGCATGTCCCTTTGGAGTCAAACAAAGGGCAAAAAACGTGATGTGTACAAACTCCCAAAGGCATCAGCCTGGCCCATGGATTTCCCCTAAAATTTAAGGTGAACAGGAACCCCAGGTCAGATCTCAGACCCAGATGTGAGCTTCCCTTCAGGGGGGGAGAACTCACATCTTGGGCATTGGTTCAAATCCTCCAAGACTGAAACACGCCCAGTCTAGATTCATGCTCCAGAATGAGCCACTCGCCAAGAAATATACAGCAAATGCTAGACATTATTCCGTGCATCAAAGCGGCAGCTGGGTGCCTGCTGAACCAGGCTCCTGTCCCTTCTTCCTCCCTTCCCATAATACTGTGCTGTGCTGAACAATAGGCCAGGCATGAAATCCCCCACTGATTTCAATGCAGTGGCCAGGATTGCACTGCAGGTGTGTGCATTAAGGGATACGCCTGCCTTCCTCTGAATCAGCTGGCGGGAAAGCCCGTTACCAAAGGCAGCTTCCTAAATTAAAAGGAGCCTGTGGCAATCCCTCTTGGTGCCTGTGGACCCTTTTAACAGTGCAGAAAACCCACGTTACTCAGAATTGCTTTGAGATCATCCCTGGCGATCATGCACCAACGTATTTTTCTGCCAGTAACCCCTTGCTTTCCTGCCTTGTATAAAAGAAGCTGCCTGGGAGGGATGCTTAAATGCGGCTGATGTCCTTGAGTTCATTTCTGCTAGTGTATGTTCATCCTTTTAAATCGTACCGATTATTTGGAGGAAGGAACAGGGGAACAACCAGCACATTACAGCTGGGAGAGGAAGATGTGCAGACTCTCTCAGGAACTGGTATTGCCCACGGGGTACAGGGCACTTGGCTCATCCCAGAGCTACCTTCTTTGTGTGTTCAAAATTAACTCAAATAAAGGACCAGCTCTGCCCTGGGTGCAAACCAGCCCAACTCTATTGATTGCAGAGCGGCTGTGCTGATAGATGTCTAAGGTGGTGGCCTGTACCACTGCGTTTTGATTTAAAACAAAAGGAAAGAGGGAGCGGGAGGGGGAGCAATCAATGTCTGTAAAATTGCAGAGCCAGAAGTGGTATCTTCACGCTTCCTAGAGGAAGATAGAGAAATATGAAGGGGAGAGTCAGAAGTACCAAGTCTTAAAGGCAAATATACGCTAGTATCACTAGGAAGCCTCTTATCGATCCATTGTACTTAGAAGACTGTTTTTTGCAGCTGGATGTAGTGGTTCAATGGGCAAAAAATAGCCTTACTAGGGGAGCTTTAAAGGCCACTTCTCCAGAGGTGGCTACAAGGGGAGTCTTCCCATTGGTTTCAATGGGAGTTACATCACTTCTCAACTTCACCAGCCATAACGTGCATATTCAGAGTGCCTCTGGTCCCTGCGTTTCATGCATTCCCTGGGTGCAGTGGTGCTCAGCTACTGAGTGCAGGGATCTGTGCCTCTACAAGGCTTTCACGAGAGGCTTATGCAGCACTGAGAGCACACACAAGATGAAGCAGAGCCCTGGCAGACTCCTGAGCTGTGGAGGATGAGAGAGCAAAGCCCCCAGCGAGGGACTGGGGAGGGCGTGCTTGTAGGTGTGGCGGTCATTCGCTTGCATTCCTGAATGAGACTTGCCTTCCCCTTTGCCTGCCTGGCCCTCGGCCCGCAGTCTGGCTAAACGAAGTTGCCCCTCCACTGTACGATGGGATGGAAAGCCAGGCAGAGCCCGGGGGCAAGCTCTTGTTGGACTCCATCCATGCATCCCCCAGCAGCGCCCCAAAAGCCGCACTGCCGCTCTTCACCGTGATTGCTCCCTGCCACCAATCCAAAGAGGCCCCTCTCACTAGGAATATGCACATCACAGTCTGCGCAGGGTGGGCAGCTTCTTCCTTCAGGCACACCCGGAGCATCGTGCTGACCAGGACCCACGCTGCCCTCCGGAGAGACTCCAGTCAGTAACCAAAAGGCACCAAAGTCCTATCAGACATGTGCACCCATCTCCTACAGGGATGCCCATATTGCAACCCAAAGTTGGGACTGCAGCTTATGCTGACATCCCCACAGTTGCTTACCCCAGGTAGCCTGGGCACCAGTGGCAGCAGCTGTGTCTTCCTGCCATCAAGCTTTTGCTCGGGAACCCAGCCCCAAATTGCTGCCCCTGTGAATGGTACCCAATGCAGCTATGGGCTGCCTAAGAAGCACTGGGTAGAGACATCCCCAAACTCACCTGGCTGAGGTCTGACTTTGTTCCAGCAGTGCAGAGTCTCCATATGTATTCCCCTTGGAAATGTCACCTTAATAGGCACTTAACATTATGCTTAAGTGACAATGAATTACACTTTTTATTTAAAAGTGGAAACAAGGAACAGTTTAATTCCCTACAAACTAATGGTGCATTTCCCTTTGCAGACAGCCAATTAAATATTTAATCAACACAATAGCCAGTTAAGTATTGTATATGGGCATAAATACAACCCAATACATTTCCACGCTGCATTAAACAGAGGCTTGTAGACACTTGTCTTCGCAGCATCAGATACGACGAGTAGGTCAATGTATCCTTCGAAAGCATTTTCTATTTATTTTCCTTTGCATTAAGGAAGCACCATTTATTTCCATTTGGTCCCAACCAACCAAATTAACTGCTAAGCGGAACCGTGCGAATAATCTGTACCCGATAATGGCTCAGAGGAAATCTGCTTCTTTTCTGTTCACAGAAGATCTGTGAGCGGATTGCAAATGTTTTTCTTATTACTGGTCATTTGTATTGCGGTGACGCCTTGAGCCCCCTTCTTCTCGGTGCTGGCCGGATCCTTAGCCAGTAAGGTAACGCCAAAGGGGGAGCTATCGAAAGGGGCAAGTCATCTGATGGAGGATGGGGGAAGAGAATCCCATTTCTCCCTATTTGGTGGAGGGGGAGTGAGATAAAAAGCTAGATTTTCAGAGAGAAAAACAGGCACTTCATGGGCATTTTCAGAAGCGCACACACGGGCTGCATAGGGGAGGTAGGCACCAAACGTGCTTAGGTGCTTTTGAAAACCTAGTAGATGCCTACCTGTGTTTTTAGTTGCCCAAAGACCTTTGAGAGTCTGGACCTTAGGGCTAGATACTCAGGGAGCACTTTGCTTTCTCTGTCCTCTGGCTGTTAGGGTCCCTGGGACTTGCATGGCATCATTCCTCTGGATTAGTGATGATGACAGGATCTTCCAAGGATGAAGCCAGCCAAGTGCGTCGCTGCCCAGTTCCCCATGTGTATGTACTACTGCAATGCTGGAGACTGAAGACAAGGCTTTCAATCCAGAAACTCCAGGCCAGGATTTTGGTTAGGACAAAGCAGGCAGGAACATCATAAAATATTGCAAGAAGCTGACCCTGGAAGAGCAGGCTTTAAAGTTCAATCTCTTTTAGAAACAACATAATAATTCCCAAGCCTAAACAGAAAAAAAAAAAGACATATAAAGACTTGAGGTTTTTTTATTATTATTTTAATAAAGAATTCACAACTATAATGCCTGAAAATGCCAAGTTGTGCTGCTAAGCCTAAGGGAACAAAATAGCCTAGAAAATGTGTGGCACTGCTTTACACAAATCATCTGTCTGTCCCCGCTGCATGGAAGCCCTTTGTGGGCCCTGCATCTCCTCCATGCAGCTGAGCTGCTGGGAAAGCAGGCTTTTTGGAGCTGGGAAAATTGCATTTCTCTGCACGCGAGGCTCTGGGTTACCCACGTTACTCAGAATTGCTTTGAGATGCATTCCCTGGGTGCAGGGGTGCTCAGCTACTGAGTGCGGGGATCTGTGCCTCTACCAGCTTTCCTCTCTCTGTTGCAGAGGTTTGCAGCAACGTTTTGTAGGAAGGGACGGGAGATCCTTGTTCTGACTGCTCGTGGGAGCAAGGGAAGGGAGCCTCGAGGAATGAAGGCACAGAGCTGAAGAGTGGAGCGGCATGGGGTTGTGATCGGGCAGGAGTCTCGCTGAATCCTCTCTTTCTCTGTCCTCATAGAGATGCCTCATAAATTGTTCATTCCTGCCGTTCTCACACGCCCATGGGGCTCTGCAGAATAAAATCCACCATGCAACAGGCAAGGAAGCGGGGAGAGGCAGAGTTTGCAAAGCCATTCAGCACGGCTGTCTTTGCACCCAGTCTTTTGCCGAATTGATGCTGCCAATCAGCCCCCAAGAAGGGGCTGATTCAGATTTCAGGTACGCCGGTGCGAATCATTCAGAGCCACTCCAGAATGGCTCCGTTCCAGCGTAGTTGCATCCAGACGCCCTTCTTGGACTCTTTTAGGTCCCACTTCCTCTGCAAAAATGAGCCATATTTCCAAGGCATTTTTAAAATCTGGAATCTTTAAAACCATTTCCTTTTGTGCAACTCACTGCCAAGAAGGATGGACCACATCTTTGAGACTAGGTCATAGCATAGTATTAGTGACCTAATACTATACCTGATACTAGGTCATAGCATAGTATTAGTGACCTAGTCACCAGTCACTATTAGTGACCAGGTCACTAGTCACATCCCAGACAAGGCTTTGTCTAATTAGTGACCTGGTCATTAATTAGACAAAGCCTTGGCTGGGATGATGTAGTTGGGGCTGGTCCTGCTTGGAGCAGGGGTTGGACTGGATGTGACCTCCTGAGGGCCCTTCAACCCTCATTTTCTAGGATGCTGTGATTGTAAGATCAGCCACGCTCTCTCCATACCTTGCTGCTAGTGACCCAGAAATGTGGCACGCCTCCACGGGCATCCAGCTGGAGGCACAGTTTGTACCCACAAAGAGTTTTCACTGGCGGGATAAGTGAAGCCAAGTTCCCATAACACATTCGTTTGAGGAGCTGGCTCTATAGGAAGGTTTTTGCTGGCATTGCTGTGCTGGTGAGAGTTTGCAATTGTTCTTACACTCTGCCAGCACAAATATTAAGTGGAGACCGAACCTCTGGAGACCAAAATAGAGTTGTTTTCACACCAGCCGGTGCTCGGCACGCAGAGCCACATTCAATCCACTCCTCCTTTCTAGTTCTCTCTCCAGAGGATTAAGTTGCTTTTTAATTTTCCCTCTGCTTTCCTATTAGAAACGAGTTAAGTTCAAACACAGCATGGATGGGAAAGCAGGTCTGCGGAGCACAGGTTTTCAGTTGTCTTTCCACGTCCATGGAGCATTGCCAACAAAGCTTTCCATTAAATTAAATACACGTCTGAAAAAATACGGGTGTTGTGGAAGATCTGTCACATGAGGGGCAGAGCACACCTGCATTTGAGGGCACGCGGGCACGCGCCATTGCAAAGACAAATGGTGCGAATCGCAAGTACGTGCAATAAAAACCTTTCTCTTGCCTTCAGAAGGTGTTGGCTTGGACTTCCAGTAAGTAGTCACATAGTATATATAGGGGTTTCGGGAGCAGAGTTCAGGTCTAGCTACCAGAGATCAAGCACGATGGCGTTTCCAGACATCAGCTGTCTCCAGATTTCAAGTGATCCTTAAAAAGTCCCAGAAAATGATGATATTACACTAAATCCTTTCCACTGCTATACCGAAGAAACTCCCCTGAGAGTTGAAGTCGCTGGGAGGAGAACATGAGCTCTTTTTTATTCAAATAAATTACTCATAGAAAAGAGTCCTTTGCGTGATTTCAAGGAGAGCTTGTTTATGTAAATATGACACACACTGAAACAAGAATAGGATTGGGATTTAGATAATACTTTTCTTACTAAAAGTATTTGGAGAGGCTTTTGCAGCACAGAGCTCGTGGCAATCCCCACCGATGTGACGTGCTCGGTTATAGCTCCAGAATATCAGAGACCATTTACCAGAGTGAAGGACACTGGGGATAAGCCCTATAAAATGTCATTGTAAAAACATGGCTGTCCCAAAAGAGTTTTGAACTGTCCTCCAGAGAATGTTCTCTCTTCTTTAGGATTTTATAGGGTGATCTGGATGAAAAAGAAACCCTCTTGGTTGACGTCTGTGCCTTGGAGGACTATAGAAGTCTCTTGCACTTCTATGCAATCAAACCGATGTCATCATTTTAAAATGCTATATGGCACTTCTGTGTCAAGGATCCTTTTAAAAAAAGGTGTAATCTTCACACACACTCACAAAACCCCCAAAATTAAAGCCCTCCAGAGCTGGAGTTCAAATTCCCACTGTGCTTGAGCCCAAGCCCTGTCGTGGGACTTGAACCTGGGACTTCCCCTGTGTAGCTCTATGAGCCCAGCCATGCCAGCCACGCTGAATTAAAAGAAAGGGCTCGGAGTTGAAGTGATTCAAGTTCCCTTTGGAAGCAGAAACCTGCGGCGAGGTTAATGTAAGCAGTCAACCTTTCCAGCCTCCTCTGAACTCATGGCTCTGCCAGCTCGAATGAGCTGCGTCCAGTGCCCAAAGCAGGGTCTCTTAAGGGAAGAGCGGAGGAAGGAGGTCCCAGCTGAAGGGGTCGATGCTGGTCTTCCTCCCAGCTGTATCATCTTTTGAGGACACAGGTCTTTTCACAGCAATGAAGCCATGGCAGCGTGGGCAAGTGTTTGGCCATATGGTAAGAGCAGAAGACAGCTGTGTAGAGAGCATCCCCCACCCAGCGTGCTCCTGGACCTCAGCAAGGGGACATCCCAACAGAGCTGCACTGCTTTACACCCGCCAGGCACCTGTTGGCCCAATTCTTCTCCTCCTTCCCAATGAACCCCCTTCCTTTTGGGAACAACAAGCAAGGACAAAGACGATTTCCCCCTGGTTGCTGCCTGTTGTATGTAGATCAACCTCTGCAGCAGCTGCCCGACGTCATAAATCACCAGGCAAAATCCTGGAGCTTTGAATCACTGTCTTCTTAAAAACTCCTCCAGATTTTTTAGTGCCTGATGCCGGTTATAAAATGTTTGTTGTTGCTGCTGGGCCCTCCCCCACCCTTAATTTCTAGCCGTGTGTCCCTTCTGGTCCTCATCTGCTATATATCTCCTATTTATTGTTGTTTCTTTTCCCCCTTTGTTTTAATAACTCTTTTATTGTGGATTCTTGTAAAACCAGCTGCTCTAGCTAGTAAAAAAACAAAAACAAAAAAACCCCCTCTCTGGAAGCAGATGCCCTGGCAGTACTTCAGCTATAATCTGCTAGATTTATAATTCCTCTCCAGTTCAATATTGATTCAGAATAAAGCAACTCAAAACACACTGGCAGCTTGCAGCTTTTAGCAGGCTTCCTCTAGCTTTTTTCCCCTTCTTTCCAGCATGGTTTCCACACACGCCCCCCCGCCTCATCTAAATCATTAAATATATATCCACACACACACGCACACTATGCATCTCTCCAGGATCCAGTGATGAAATCCCAACAAAATGCAGCAGAGTGAGTGAGTGAGTGAGTGAGTGAGTGAGTGAGTGAGTGAGTGTGTGTGTGTGTGTGTGTGTGTGTGTGTGTGTGTGTGTGTGTGTGTGTGTGTGTGTTGGGGGGGGGTATGCTTGCAAAAGCTCAAAAGCATGCTGTCATTTGCTTTTTTATTGTTTTAATTTATTTTTCCCCCCCCTCCATTGTTTGCAACACCCGCTCTGCAGCAATTGTCCATTTTCTTCCCTCATGTTTCGGCAGACTTGAAAGTGAATAAAGCACCATTTTTTTGTTTAATTCCCTTCGTTGCTCTAGCAGCCGGCGTGGTGCTCTGGGACTTGGGTACGGAGCTAGAAGTGAGGGCACGCTCATACAGGAAGCTCATTTCCCTGGGTATCAAGACTCACAGGACTGAAAGCCACAGCTCCTCCGTCCAGTTCCTCCGTCTACGTGCAGCGAGTCTCCTAAGTCCTTTGCGAGGCTGCTCTGTGATTCTGCATGGGAGGCTCTGGGAGAAACACAGTGCGCTGCTGCTTCATCCTGGAGAGCAGGGCTATTTTAAGGGAAACTCTGGGTGTCTTGAGGACATGGGGGAGTCTCCACGATTTCAAGTGCTCACATCGGGATGGGGGTCTTTCTGGAAGCCATGCATGCGCTGGCTAAGGGAATACCTGGAAGGGAGGCTATGCAGGGGTGGGGGGGTCACACTAGTTGCTGTTGCCTTGCAAATCTCCTGGTGCACATGAGGCCACAACGCCTAGGAGATCACAGGCAGGGCACGGCGTCGTGGGGTCTGCCGTGGGAAGCAGAGGCCTCCACCGCTCCACGCACATCCAAGCACGGATGCCAGCAGGAGCTCCTCTCCACTTTGTGAAGCTGTTGGCATCCCATCTGGACGTCCTTGCTCCCCCAAAGCTCCCTCTGTGCCATGCAAAGGTTTCTCCTCTACTGCTCAAAGTTACTTCCTTGGCAATGAATCATGGACCAAAAGCAACAGCAAGTCATTGGCGGGGCAAAAAGGGGTCATGCAACATTTTCCACCTTCCTTCCCTGCAGGAATATGTGTTTTTGAGTGGGGCTCGGCCTAGGTTTTATTGGTGTCCTTCCTTGGGTCTGGATGGACAGAGGGCTGCAGCTGGCACCTGTGCAAAGCAGATGCAAAATGCTACCGACCCAAAATGTCTCTGCGTCTGCATTTTGTCTGCCCGGCAGGTCTGCTGCTGGGAGACTTAGCATTTATTTGAAATGCTCTGAGGTTTTTAATAACCATTTATCTCCTTATCTCGGCCGGGCACGTGCTGGAAAAATACCTGCAATACAGGCAATTGTCAAGGAGGGGGAAATGCTATTCCTCCCGTATGGTTTCCCCCTCAGATGATGAAAATGAAGGGGAACGAGTATTTGGAGGACAGGATCTGTCCCATGCCTGTTACGGTGTTGATACCACGGTCTCAGCAGGGACTGTGGGTTCCTATCCCGTCACCTGGACTAGCTGTGTAGTCCTGTGTCCCTCCAAGTGCTAGCTGCCCTGTTCCCCTTAACTCTGTCCTCTTAATCATCCTCTGGCAGCCTCCCCTCCATGGGTCCATATCCCTTCTACATCACTTTCCCCTTTCTGCCAGTCCATTCCTGGCACCTGATGAAGTAGAAAAGCTCGTGCCGCTCTGCACCCGTCTCTGAGGTGCCACCCGGCCCTTTTTCCTGCCAGTTCCCTCAAAGGGGTTAATCTCTGCCTTGCCCGGTCATCGGCTTTTCTCTTTCTTCTAGGCCCCCACGCATGGCGTGTAGAAATTGCTCAGCCCCTGGAGCATCCATTTGCATAATTAAGCTCTGGATGGGAGGCCTGAGTAACATACCAAACAAGCCAGTCCTGCTCCGTTCGGATTCTTGTTGCCTTGCCCAGCTCTTTAGCAATCAGCCGGGAGCCTGCACTGGGCTGTGCCAGGATACGCTGTGAGCACAAAGCCAGCTTCAGAGCCACGGCCGAGCCACGAGAAAGCCGTTCTCCCTGCTCCCCAGCTGGGGACTGATGATGAGGGACCACCCCCCACCCCCAGAGATGGAGCAAAGGAGTGTGGTTGATCAGCAAAAGACCTTGGTTTTCTATCAGACATGAGAGCTGCCTACCATACAGGCAAGGCGTGCAACCCCGTGCATGTAGGCAAAGCCCAGGAGGGAAAGGCTGGCATGGGCTTGAGTTTAGGAGTCAAGAGATCAGGGCTCAGCTGGACTTTCTGCGCCGGGAAATTAATTCCCATCCCAATTCTGCGGCTCCCTTGGGTCCTTACACAAGCCTGGCCTCAGTTTCCCTGTGGTTCAGACGCCCCTCTGTGAAATGGGGCTCGTATGCCTTTCTTCCTCCCCCTCATCCTGCTCAGATCATCTTAGACAGCCAGCTCCTTCTGAGGCTGGCCTTGGCTCCAGGCCTCTCCCGTGGGACTGGGGTCTGACATCAGACTACAGATGAAAACAGTGAAGCCTGGTATTCAAAACCAAGCCTCTCGAGCTGCAGCTGTGGCTGGCGACTTGCTCCAGCACATCCTCCCAGAGCAGCTTTCCCCCCCTTTCCTGGGAGCATTCATTGCAGAACCGGGCACCAAATCAGACCTCCCCCCACCCCCCATCCCCTCATTTCACACCAGGGTGTAACCCTTGCACCCGACACCTGGTTTACACTGGGATTCGATAAAAAGAAGCAGATACAAGGCATGTGGCAGTGGTGGCCTTAGGGTTGTTGGAGCCCTGGGCAAGACTTGGGGCCCCTTAGAGGTAAATATTAACCCACCACAGTTGTATTGTGGGTCTTTGTAATATTCTTTGGGAGAATTAGATAAATAGTTGAGTGTTAAACTGCAAATGGAGCCACTTCCTTGCAAAAACTTCACCCTCCAAAAAGTGTGGGCCCCCTAAAATGTGGGGTCGCCCGGTTCATCCTCCCTTAAGGCTGCGACTGCCCCAGGAGCGCTGCTTGTCTGTCTGTCCTGATCCTGGCTTGCTTGACATCAGTGTAAAGTACCGGTGCAAATGTCTCCAGGCCCTGCATCTAAGTTAAGGGTGAACTTCAGGTTAGTGAGTGGCCTCCAAAATGGGCAGCAGTGCTCATACCCTTAGCAGGGCCCGTCGGCGCTGCTCAACGGTGCTGGGATGAGGACGGGGAAGACAGTGCATGTTCAAACATGAGAACTGCACCAGCATCTCCAAGGCAAGAGGCAGGCAATTCCCAACTTTTGCACTGCCGGTGTCTTGGGGAAGCAAATGGAAACCTTTCAAGAAAGCTTCCAGGCTTGTGCTCCCTCTTTAGCATAATGAATCTCCTTTGAGCCAGGCAGTCTGCAACCCTTGGCCAAGTGAATCACTCAGGGAAGGACCTTTGTCTCCTGTGACTCACGGGCTGTCCATCAAAGACAGCGACAGGAAGATCTCGCAAGATGAAAGCATTCCTGGAGGGCTCTTATCACAGGTTTCCTTGGGAAGCTGTATCACCTAGTGCATTACAGTCAGGGGAAACCATCAGAGGTAACTATAACCTCCAGAGAAGTTGTGCAAGTCACAAATACAGCAGCCGTGGTCCATACAGCAGGCTACCCTGGGCATTAGGAGTACTAGTATCATTAAGGGAGCAGGTAACAACTTCCCCGATAGTCTGTTTTAGGCAGAGTAATGCCGACGTCTTTGCAAAGCACAGTGGCCATACAGGCGACAGCGGTAGCCAAAAACCTGGGTGTCCCTGGGAGTGATGGGAGTCCTCCAGGCTGCAACCCAGCCTTGAGTTTGGCAACACCTCCAGGCAAGAAAGCCAGCAAAGAGCCTGCGAGGGCTGTGTGGTTGGCCCCAGGGGCCCCAGGAGCAGAACCAAGCTTCGTGGGAATGGCTGGAGGGTCGGAGAGAGATGGCAAACCTACACAGGGTCACACCACCATCAAGCTGCCCCAGGCCTGGCTTGTCTGTGCTTTTCAGACGGGGTTCGGGAAGCTTCCTCGCTGAACACGGTGCCTGCAGCTCCTCAGATGTTGATCACAGTTGTTCTGTGGGAACTTCACACGTGGCATCAGCCGGAGCCAGGAAAGAAGGAAGCAGCTAAAGAAACCAAACAAGCCAGCGTCTGTTTGTCAGCTGTGGGCATTTGTGTGCATGCAAATGCATTCCTGCCTCGCGCAGGAACTCCTACGTACAAGAGCTCGCTGCCGCGGGTATGGGGGGCGCGCACAGCCGGTCCCTCCCACACTTACGGCTTCAGCAGATGTGCTTTGGACCCAGCTTGGCTGGCTACCCGTGTAAGCTCCTTGATATTGCTCCTCTACTCCGAGGAGGCTGGAGTTTACTATATGCAAACACACCCGGCTGTTTGTGTACAGCCGCCCAGATCCACAGCCGCTCAGGAAGGGTCTGGTCTCCAAAGTGCTCAAGGCGTAGGCTGCATTATGGAGGAAAGGGATGAAGGGGGTGAGCTCTTGTGCGGACAGGGGAAGGGGTACCTGGGCGGTAGGTGGGTCAGTGCTAGAGCAGACCTCTTGCTCTTGCTAGTTGCCTCAGCAATGGGAGCTGCGGCTGTCTGCCTCTGCTTTTGCACACTGACTGGCAGGCCCAGCCTTCGGGACATGCAGTGTGCCATGTAGCAATGAGTGTGCACTGCACAAGCAAGACCTGGGACAGATCCCTTTATATACAGACCAGGGAGCATGCAGGCTCAGCTCCTGGTCCAGAACAACCCGCGTGGACACACTTATCCCACAACCAGCTGGATCCAGGCCCATGGAGGAGCTGGTTCACTGTTCTGGACTGATCTACAGAACAGCTCCTATCCCAACCAGCTTCCCCCAAGGAGATAAGCTTCCCTGCCCTGCACTTCATCCAGCATCAGGCTTTGTGTCCTGCCAAGCCCCAGTGCATAGGGAGCCCCAAGGGCACCGCGTATGAATTCCTATCCTGGCCGGGGGAGCCCGGATGCCAAGGGAAGCCCTGACACAGCGAGGTGTCTTGATGATGCCCGGTGCATCAATGAGACCCACGTACACAGGTAGCCCCGGATGGTTGTTCTTGGACACTGGCGTGACCCATGGGTGCTGGGAAGTGTTTTCTGGGAGGATGGGGTCTGCACCTGCAGGAGGGGAGATGGGCGCTGGTGCTAGCTCCCCTCCTGGAGCTAGTGGCCACAGAGAAAGGCAGCAAAAGGATGTGCCGCACCACTCTAATCCCTGCCCCTAACCCTCTTGCAAGCCGGCAGGAGCTAGCGACCTTCTGTAGACGCCTGTGCACACTGACGGCCCCAGTAGCCTTGGTCAAGTCACTTAGCCCAGAGGGCTGATGCTGGCGGAGCTGTAAGTTAGCTGGCCTAACTTGTTGCTTATAATGGTATCAGAGTGGTTTGGGGTGAGCTCTTCACCCCCCAAGGCTGTAAAGGGCAATCTTCCCACCTGCCCCAAGGAAGCAGGCAGGGAGTTGAGAGTGCACGACCAGCCCCCCAAGCCCCCAGCGGGGATGGGGCCGGGACAGACATAGGAGCGAGAGGCAAGAGGCAATGAGAGTGGAACCACAAACGGGCTCAGGGCCCCTGCACGCCTCCCTTCTGCCTCCTGAAATCCCTTCCAGCTTTGCTGGGGGAGCCGTGACAGACAGAAAAGCCAAAAAACAGCCTCTCTGCCTGTGGGGGGACGCAGCAAAGGCAGTACCAGAGCCGCAGGGCTGCTGCTGTCCCTCTCAAACCTGCGCCGTCCAACCAACGGGGCTTGGGACCTTCCTTCCAAGCCGACGGAGGAGTCTCCCGCCACCTCTGTTACCAGGGCTCGGACCCAAAAAGGAACAGTCCAAGGGAAACGATTACCCCTGGGCCTGTCCGCTTGCCCGCTCGTCAGGCATCGGCATTGCTAGGAACAGCCTAGGGGCTGCAGGATGCTTCTTGCTGGGTGCTGACATGCCATCGAGCATGCCAAGCAGACCCTCTTTGCCTCATGGGTCTTATGGCCCGTAGCTGGGAGACATCTGGATTTCTTTCCTGCATGCATCACCGGGCACAGCGTGAGCAGCTCTGACCACTTCTTTGCCTCCATATTTTGATTTTATTTTGCATGTGGCATGAAGCCAAGAGTAAGGACATAAACCCCCGCCCACCCCAAACCACAGGTGGTTGGAAAACAGTAACCCAAGGACCTCCAGGAGGTGTGAAGAGTGGGCTACCAAATGCCAACGGCATTAAAATGCCATCATGTAAATGAGAACAGCTGGGATCAGTTCTGCTCACCCCAGGTGATATAATAGGTAGCAGAAAGCCAAAGGATCCAGAGACAGGCTCTGCAAGTGATTACCCTGGAACAACTTCCCTATGAAGAAAGAGTGATGAACGGGAAGCCCTTTAGAGTTGAGAGGGGGTGAATGAAAGGGGACGCGACAGCGCTGCACAAAAGGATGCCTGGGCTAGAGGAAGGAAAGGCCATGTGTTCACTGAAATAAATCACGGGACATTCAGTGCAACTAAAAACTAAGCAATGCACTGGTCTGCAGCGCATGATTAACTCATTGCACCAGGCACCGCTGAAGCCTTGGGGTGTTTGTCCATGGAACAGGGGTTTAGGTCTCCCTAAATTGAAACGGTGGGTTTTTAAAAACCCACCATTTCCACCGTTTCAATTTAGGGAGCACCACGGAGGGAGGCACTGGGGTGCCCCGCAGCTCAGGGACCACGCAGCGCGCCGGCCGCTCACCCCCTCGTCCCCCCCGCCCCCACTGCAGGAGAGGCAGGTAAGCTCCGGTACCCCAGCTTCCCCGAGCGCGTCGGCTTCCAGGGACCTGTGCACCATTGCACTTCGTTAGGTAGCAAACTCAGATACCTCGGACGGGTTTTACCTTGCTACGCTACAAGGTCATTTAAAGTGGAATACGCCGCCAAGCGTGTGAATAGCAACGCCATTAAAGTGGTGCAAAAGGGCATTTAAGCTGCTTTAAAGGCCTATTTTGTTGCATGTACAAAGGCCCACAGGATTCAGAAATGGCCTGGGGAATTCCTATAAATAACAAGGACAACCCTTTTGACCTTGGCTAGAGAAACAATACAAAGGGCTGACCCTGGCCACTTCCAGAGCCAAGAAGGCAGGGTCGCACAGCAATGCCAGCTTGTTTCTTCTGCTGCTGGCTGGCCCCTCGGGAGGGGAGCGCTGTAAGAGTCAGAGCAGCATTGCTTTCATCCAGATCTCCCTGGATCAGCACTCACAAAGCTGAGGAAGGAAACAGTGAGCAGAAATATCCGCAGCCCAGCAGAAGAGCTGCAGTGGCTCAGACCAGCGTTAGTTAATGAATCAGCTGCATCGATACTCCTGCTGCACGGCCGTCCACTTCCACCCGCTCTGTCCTGTGGGCCTGATGGGAGTAAATGGAGAGACTCCCACTGACTTCAAAGGGCCTCACGATCAGCCTCTCACTTCGGCTCTGCAGGCAGGTCCCGGAGAAATGCTGGAAGTGCTCCAGGGTCTCCAAGCGTCAGGGCGGGGAGATGGCTGGCAAACAGAGGCAGAGGGAAACTGAGCAGGGATCCCTTTTCGGGGAGCACTAGCCCTTTGAATCCCCCTTGTCCTGAAAGCCAGGTTATTCCCGGAGGACGTTCGGAGCCAGCGCTGCCCAAGGGACATGTCTCCTGACACAACCAAGTCTTGCAATTAGTTGTAAAAAGTGGATGAATAAGGAAGAAGGGGAAGAACCAAGAGCAAAGCAAGGAGGGTCGGTAGGGGCTGCTGGGAGCCTCTGGGCTCGATCCCTGCCGATCAGCGTGGCCGGTCTCTCTTCGTGCCACCTGCCTGCGCCTTGCAAGACTCAGGCCCTTTTGCTTCAACAACCTTGCCGGGGAGGTCACTCCAGGCATGGCTGACTCTCCGCGCAGCAAAGTGCTTCCTGACATCTGCTCTGAATTTGATTCCCCTCAATTTCCATTTTACAGCTCCTCGTTCTCTCCCCTTGGTGGGGTGGCAGGCAGTAAGTCAAGCTGACATTATCTATATCATTTAAGATTTTATTCACTTCACTTAAATTTCCTCGTAACCGGCCTCTGTTCCCCCCTCCCCTGGCTATCTTCATCATTAGGCATTTTAATGCTGGGTTAAGCAGCATTGTCCTTCTCTTTCCCCTTTCCAGGAACGGCTTGTCTCTTTAATGGGGGAGCTGCATTGATCACACTATGCAAATAGCCTGCACCTAGCCCATAACAAAGCAGTCTCTTTGTGGTCAAAACACCACCCGCCCCATCCAACGGCATCCTCAAAGAGCTGGAAGAGCAGCAGGCGTCTCCTCCCTGACCTGTTCTCATGCTACGGAAGATGCACGTTCAAAGAAAAAGCTGCAGATCCCCCTGGTTTCTTCCAGTCCAGCCATGCCTGTGTTTCTAGGGGCTGGGTTTGAAGGGCTGATTCAGTTCAGGTCTGGTGAACCTACTGCCCAGCACTGGTTGAAGGACCTGGAAGGGCGGAGGCCTTGGGAAATGGGGTGAGGTTTAGGAACATTAGCATTCAGGCTAAGCCGTTTAAAGCTGCCTTAGGAATATGAATGCAACTTTCCAAATCCCTCAGGCAGTTTCGGAAAACAGGGGCCTAAAAAATGTAATGGCAGGTTCAAAGAGCTGGAGGCTTTCTGCTACAACTGCACTGCATTTAGCATCACCGGAGTCAGTCTGAGTCTTTCCAGGAGAGCACCACCTTAGAAAGCAGAATAGGAAGGGCAAACGGGTGGTATCCCCAGTGCCCGGCTGAAGGGCTGCAAGGAACAGGCTTGGTTTTTGAAGAAAAGCGAGGTTTCATAGTTTCATAGTTTCGAGGGTCGGAAGGGACCTGAGCAGATCATCTAATCCGACCCCCTGCCATGGCAGGAAGAGCACTGGGGTCAAATGACCCCAGCAAGGTGGTCATCCAACCTCCTCTTAAAAACCCCCAGGGTGGGAGCCTGCACCACCTCCCTTGGAAGCTGGTTCCAGACTCTAGCCGCCCTGACC
>NW_017729000.1:3895146-3903775 GCF_001723915.1 Gavialis gangeticus | reverse complement strand
CCCTCCTAAAATCTAGGGCCACCACCTGACTGCTTGCCTTTGCCACCTTGCGCTGAATGGTGAATTCAAGCAGGCAGTGGTCACTGTCGCCCAGGGGGTCAAGCACCCGCAGCCCCCTCACCAGGTCGTCGCCCGTGGCCAACACCAAGTCCAACAAGGCATCCCCCCTGGTGAGGCTGTGCACCTCCTGGGTTAGATGAAGGTCCTAGACTCTCTCCAGGAACCTACGTGAGCGCTCGGACCTGGCCGACTGCTCTTCCCAGCAGATGTCTGGGAAGTTCAGGTCCCCCATGACTACCACATCCTTAGCTTTTGCTACCTCGGTGAGCTGACCCAAAAATTCCTGGTCAAGCTCTTCTGCCTGGGTGGCTTCCCTGTTAAAGAGAACCTCCTCTTTCCTGGGAGGCAGACCGCACTACCAGGCACGCAGTCTCATGGCTGCTTTGGAGCAGTGGCAAGAGCTCTCAGTCAGGCTTCCTGCAAGATGTGGAGTGCATTTGGGGCGCCTGGGCTAGGCGCTTGCTATGGTTGTGGCAGCACCTCGTTTCTGATGACATGAAGGGGTCTATGGGGCAATGCACAGGACATGGAGTCAGTTCCCAGTTCTGCCACTGGTCTGTTCAATAACCCTTGGCAAGTCACTTTCCCTCCCACTCTTCTTCTGTCCTGTCTGTTCAGGCTGAGAACATGCTGGGGCAGGATCTGTCTCTTCTGAGATGTATAAACTCATAGAATTATAGAAAATGAGGCTGGAAGGGACCTCGGGAGGTCACATCCAGTCGAACCCCCTGCTCCAAGCAGGACCAGCCCCAACTACATCATCTCAGCCAAGGCTTTGTTGAGCTGGGCCTTAAAAACCCCCAAGGATGGAGAGTCCACCACCTCTCTGGGTAACCTGTTCCAGTGCTCCACCAGTGAGAAAGGCTTTTTTCCTAATATCCAACCTCAGCTTCCCTTGCTACAACTGGAGACCATTGCTCCTTATCCTGTCATCTGCTCCCACTGAGACCAGTCCAGCTCCATCCTCTTTGCAGCCCCCCTGCAGGAGTTGAAGGCTGCTATTCAGTCCCCTTTGGTCATTTCTTCTCCAGACTAAATCAGCCCAGTTCCCTCCTTGTCTCCTCACCAGTCCTGTCCCCCAGCCCCACAACCATTTTCACTGACCTCCACTGGACTCTCTCCGATGTGTCCACATCCTTTCTGTAGTGGGGGGCCCAAAACTAGACACAGGACTCTAGGTATGGCCTCACCAGTGCTGAACAGAGGGGAAGAATCACTGCCCCATAATTAATGAATATGCACAACCCCTTCCACAATGGAGCCCTGCCCCTGGCTAAGACATCTATGTGCTACCATAAAGAAACTAGAAGCGTTAATACTAAGCAACATCACTTTTTTGAGACTCACCGAGTTGCCTTGCACACTAGAGTGAGGATTTCTGCTGCTCTGGTTATTTTATGCCTCATGCCCAGCATATAAGAGATGAAGGCAGCCTGTTCGGGCATCCAGCTTATCACCTGGGGAAACATTAGAGGAGCTTTTCCTTGGGAAAAGCAAATCCAGGGACTATGTTGGTACTCTGTCCCGTTTATTACCCTCCCCGACATCCACCATCGTTCGTTCAGATATGCCAGAAGAAACTTCTCCAACTGTTCTGCTTAATTGCTATTAATGGATCTATCTGTCTGGTCCCGTTCTGAACCTCCTGTGGCCATGAATTCCACATCACCTACACACTGCATAGAAAAGTACTTTCTCTTGTGAGTTTTAAACCTTTTTCCTGCTCGTTCCAGCTTGTTCTGGTATTCTGGGACTTGGTGATGAACAATTCCTCATTCGCTTGGTGATTGTATAGACCTCTATCATATCCCCCTGCAGCCTTCTTCCCAAGCTGAAGAGCCCTAGCCTTTTTGTCGTCTCTCCTGGTCTGGCACTTGCTCCATACCCCATCTCTGTACTTTTTCAAATTGCACTACATCCTTTTTTGGGAAATGCAGAGACCAGAACTACGTGCAGGATTCAAGAAGTGAGTGCACCATGGATCTGTATAGTGATATGATGTTTGCAGTTCCCTTTTCATTTTATTTGCCTTTTTGGTCACCAGCACATGCTGAGCTGACCTTTTAAGAGATCTACAATAACTCTGCGGTTTCTTTCCCAGGTTGCAGCAGCTACTTGAGAACCCAGCACTGAGTGCAGATAGTTGACATTACTTCTCTCACCTCTCCCTTCAGGGCTGCACCTAGCTGGGAGCAATCCCTGCCCCTGTTAAGAGACCAGTTCATTTATCTATTTGGGGGCTGGACCCGATGATCTCATGAGGTCCCTTCCAGCCCTAATGTCTATGAAGTCTATGAAATCTAGGCAATTTAAGGGCAGGGAAGTGCAAGACTCCAGGAAACTCCTCCATCAGATCTGTTGCTTTCACACCTGCTGGTGTTTTAGATCACTTTCCTGTCTCTCCTCTCTTTTCCCACAAGAGCTAGGGAATTACAGCCCGGCAGAGGACACAGCCCTTGCTGGTCCCTCTGCCAGGCTGTAAACTTTTTTCCTAGATACTGGCCCTACACAAGAGGAAACAAGGCTGGTTCCAAAGAGCATTTATTTTTCAAGTCGCGTCTGTGTGTGCTTGAACTGAGCATACTAGGCTTTGACATTGACTTTGGGGATTTATTTGCTCACAATAAACAGTGCTAATCCAGGTGGGCTAGTAAGAAGAACTGTGTCACGATCATGTGGCCTGCGGTCAGACCAGTTAAACCATTCCCCGTTATACCTGTGCTCCCCGTGCCAATGGGCACAGACCCAAGCATTTTCACACAAGTCTCCATTTGCCAGCTCCTTTGGGGGGGAGGAAAGAGCCTGATGTCAATTTACCCATGGTTTCCAGGCACATGATTTCTTTTCAAGTACATTTATTCCTTCCCACTCCCTGAGCTCTTCATGTCTTTGCATTTTCACATCACAAAGCGCATCGGTCGTGATCAGTCTTAATCTTGCAGAGCCTGGCTACAGTGACAGAGATATTGAGCAGCGGAGCATTTTTCTCCTGACAACAGGTGACCCAAATCCCATGCAGAGCCACCGTGTCCTTCATCAGGAAAACTGCAAATCAATTCTGCTCACATGAGATTGGCGTCGAACTTGCACCAACGCTGGTGAGGAAGGAAATGGCATCAAGAAAATCCCTTCGTGTCACCGTTGTGTCTCTCGCAGCTGAAACAGCCTTTGCTTTTCCCTGGGTAAGATGAGATTTGCAGAAAGGTGAGAGCAGGGGCAGCACACCATACTGTACCAAGAGTGTGGAGCTGGGTTTTAAATGCCTCGAGATATGAAAGTCAGCATTCGGCAATGTGTGCATGTACCCCAGGCTGCAGAAAGTCCTGGGGGAAACCACACTGCCCTGGCTGCAAGAGGTTAGACAGGAGAGAGTTCGTCTGTGCATGTCAGAGCAGAGGCTAGAGATCGCAGCCGTGCCAAGAGCCCCGTTGCACAAGACACACTGTCTGGACCGGGGCTTTGCGGAGCACCAGACAACAGGCAGCTCCCAGAAACAGAGTACAGATCAACTTGGGAGACTGAGCGACATTTCCCCCATTTCGTGGCATAGCTTGGTATCCCAGGACCATGCTGTCATGGCTGCAAGGAACAGCATTTTGGAGGCAGAAGTTGGGCATGGAGCCACCACTCTGCCCATTCCCCCTTCACCTGGATGGCACGGGAGCAATGGCCTGGCTCAGGCTCTCCTGCTAGTTGCAATGTGGTGGATCCCTGTAAGGAAATCAAAGGGACCCTTACACTTCCACCACTCCCCTGTATGCACAAGGCTGCCACCTGGCCCTGCACAGGAGACCCTATCAGCAACCATCATACTTACCATCAAGTACAGACAGAAAGAAGGAAGGAAGGAGAAAAGGGCTTCCCAGCCAGGTCTCTTCCTTCTCTCAGCTCCATGCCATCTCTGGGTATTATGGAATATGTCCAGAGATGCTGGTCTGCCTTTGTGATGCCCTTCTGCCCCTTTCCCATGGCTGACATGCAATATTCTTCAGGCCTCTTTGGCCTCATGCACACCATCATTGACTTAACGTCTCTTAACGAGGCTGTTCCCACAGCACCTTTCACTGGGGATCTCAGAGCACTGTCTTGTAAAGCCTGCCCAACCCAGATGACCCAAGGTGGGAGAGCAGCAGAAGACAGATGTTTTCCACTAGCATGCCTCAGCTAGAGACACGGATTGCATTACCCGTCAAGGATTTGACACCTGCGTGCTTTCCTCCTAGCCCGAAATCAAAATCCATTTTTGTTCCACATGTAAGCAATGAATCCTGCCAGAGTTGCAAGCAACAAGTCAAAAATTTGAGTGCAGCATTTCTTCCACCCTCTAAACCTGCCATTAAATTCTGGGGAAGCGGCAAGGGAAGAAATGGCCTTCTTTGGAGGGTTTTTCCTTCTTTCTGGGTGATCCAGAAAGAAATGACCTTCTTTGGGGGGTGCTCCCTTCTATGCCTTGAACACAGGGTCCCTCGTTCTGGAAATAACACCTCCTTGATTGCATAGACCCTCCGCATCCAGGCCTTTGTGGGTGGGATGAAGGGTGGAGAGGTGGGAACAACAAGCTGACCTGGTGAGGCCCAGGCAGGGCTAGGAGTGACCCCGGAGCTGTCTGGAGCGCGGAAATGTGCAGCGGGCCAGGGCTCCTGGGCTCTGGACTGACACCTGTGACCAGGTGGGAGGGATGTCAGCAGAGGTCGAAAAGCCTTCTCCCAGCAGGAGTCAGAGGTAGGAGCTGCTTTTCAAACCTGCTTTTCTGGGCAGATCTCTTGGTGGCGTGCATCAGGCCATTTATTTCAGCAGAGTGATGCCAACAGGGGTCAGGCCCTTTGTGCCTGCCCTGTTAGCGATGTGAAGAGGCTAATAACACTTATGCCTTTATGCTGCCCAAAGCTCGTACCCCACCAAATCGCGTGTAAGAATCGCTGCCGTCCACATAAAGCAATGCACGAATAACCGGGAGGGCCAAATTCAATTCTCATTTATGCCCGTGTAACTCCTATGTGGCTTGTCTGAGGTTGGTGGGACAGCAGGAACCACTCTGGGGTTTCCTTACAGCATGAGTAGAGTGGGTGGTTTGGACTTCAGGTCTAAGTTTAAAGAGAGGAATATTCATTTTCAGCATCTTTGCCAACAGGCAGCAGTCTGTCTATCTTCAGCAAAACTTCTTAAATGATGTAGTGATCCAGAAAGCAACCACAACATTGATTTACACGCGGCTCGGGATAAATCCTGCTCTCTGCTGAAACCGGTGCAACTCCTCCGAAGTCAGCTTACGAAACAAACACTGAATATAGCAAGCAGACTCCAGGTCCTAAATTTGAACATGAGACGGGGCAGCTCCTACTTTAGTTTTAACTTGCAAACTTTGTGCTGTCACGTCTTTTTTATGTGTTCTGCCAAGAGCAGATTGCAATCCTGCGCGCGTGTACCTGCAAGGCTGTGTGCTCTTCCACATCCCCGTGGAAATCGTGTTTGTACGAGCCAAGGAGTGAGCACGTTGTATGCAGAAGTACAAGCCGGTGAATAGTACTGCAGTCTTAAATCAGGGGCCGGGTAGTTTTGTAACTCATCTCATAGAGAAAGTGCCGCGTCCTGTATATCTTTCTTTATTGTTGTACAATTTTAGTGGCGATGCATTATTCAGCAATGGGCCAAGTACTGTTCCCCACACCACTGGAGGTGATTCAGTGATGAGGCAGAGAATACATTTAGCTCAAAAGACAGAAGAAAAGTGAATTCATGGTTTTGTAGCCTCTGAATATATGAAGGGACAATAGAAACATTAGCATTTCTGAAAGGAAATAAGCCGGTGACAAATTGGCGGAGCTAATTAAAAAGAAAGTACAAGCCGCCCGAACACGTATTTAGGCTCAGAAGCTGGAACCTACTCTCTAAATTAAATGTTTTCTTTGATAATTTGGCTGCTACCTAAGGAAACAGAAGTCTGCTGGAAGGTGCCACCTAGCGGATTGTGTAATAAATTTACGTTTAAATCTTTTCATCTCTGGAAAATAATGAAAACTCTTTCTCGTTCTCTCTTTTTTTGGCGGTAATGTTTTTCTTAGATTTATTTTGTTGTTGTAGGAAATAAAAATGTAACAGCAGGAGTCTCCATTGCCAGAGACCTGATATTTATTTTCGCTGTAACCCCAGCAGGACATTGGATTGCCACCGATCCGATATTTCCATTAGCCACGCCATGCTGCTGTTCTGCTCGCCGAGAGTCTTCATGACGACGTGGGTTGTTTGCTCTTAATTTAAGAAATGAATCAATTGCCTATTTTTGGAAAGCTCTACTACAGGATTTTTTTTTTTCAAACTGATGTTTAATGACTATAAATCACCTAGTTCGTGGTGCAGTAGAATCCACTTAATTGCTACTCTGATAAACAGCATTCTTCCCTAATGGGAGCCGCTGCTAGAGAACTGATTTGGGGCAATCAGGCCCATCCATAATGCCAGCCGATGGATCCGTGGCACAGCCAGATGAGGAAGTCTGCTTACAAGGCGCACGCAGCGCTCCCTCTAAGCTTGTTTACCAGTGTGCAATATTAATTGCTATTCTGTTTGCTGGGTGAGCTTTTATTCACTTCGGATGCAATTCACTCCATTGCAGAGAGCCTCACACAGGCCTTCTGCACCATTTAAGCCCAGCAGATGACTCACGCTTTCAGTTTCCCTTCACTGCTTCCTTGCCGCTGCCAAAGCAGCACATCTTAAATACTTTAATGTGCTTCCTGCTTTGTAGACTGCTCATTTTTTGAAGACATGAAATATCACCAAGCGCCTGCTTGTGCCCCGCGCATCTCTGAACTCCAGCGAACAGGACCGTTGATTCATGGGTATGTTCATTTCCAGCACAGAAGGACCTACCCTGCCTTTCAGCAGCAATTAGCACATCATCTTTCCCCACTGCTTCCTGTTGGCTGTAGCTGCACTCGGCCACCCCATTGCAGTTAGAAGTCAGAAAGTCACATCCACTGGAAGTTGGACCCCGCTGGCTGTCCTGAAATAGGACCTGGGTTCCCCGCTCTCAAGACGGAGGCATTCAGGGATCAAAGAAATACTGCAAGACGACAGCTGTAATGCTATGCAATATTCAAACAGAAGCAAACTCCTGGCCATCACGTAGCATCAGGCTGTGCTACGTACTGTGGCCACAGTCGCATCGGGGAGAGAGCTCAGATCGCCCCGAATCAAAAAAAAAAAACAAACCCAAATCCCCTCTGCTGTGAGCTGAAGATCTTTCATTCCCTGTTTGCAATATGGATCCTAGGACATGCGACTACGCTGTTGTGACTCCATCCACCAACAGACAACGATACACATTAGCACCAGCTCGTTCCTTGTCATATCGTAGGCGATATTTTTATTGCAATAAGAAAATAGTGCTCTGTCCTTGAATTGGCCTGTCTTCCAGCCTATAATTGGGCCGTGTGGGCATTCGTTCTGCCCAGAAAGAACCAGTCGCAGGCAAACCGCCACAATGGGCAGGAATGGCAACTTTTCCTAAAAGTTTTTTTGGGGCCATTCTTATGTCTGTGTTTACCTAGACACGGGCTTCAAGAACAGACGTGCCTGTGCTCCAGGGAAGGATGGCTTGGCCTTTACATGCTCCACAGGCCTCTGGCTCCCGAGGAGTAGGAGTGTGATGGCAGGGACTGCGGGAGCCGCTTCATAAAAAACACCCCATAAACCGCAACACCACAAAGAGGAAGGAAAAATGTTCCATGTTTCAGAGGAGCTGGATCCCCAAAAAGCAGGTGTGAGGTCTTTAGCCGCCGCGCCTTTGTTGCATCCTGGCTACCGCAGCTTTGCTAATTATTACACAGGCTATTTGGCCCCTGGGTTTTCAGGAGATCATTAACCCAACCTCTCCAAACGAGTTTTACCGGATCATTTTTATGGAAACGAGAGTTACTTCTATTTTCCGGCGGGCGTGGAAAAGAGAAGCGTTAAGGTTCTTGGCATGCCCCTAATTAACGAGCGGTCTGTAACGTGCGAGACGGCCTGGCAGCCCAGACTGCAGAAGCCCCAGCCCACGGCCACGCGTCTCCCCTTGCACGGGTAACTGCTGCCCCCTCGCACGTACAGATAACCCTTTGCCCTGCGGCTCCTTTCTTGCGCCACTTACCCTTTGCACCATTGCCCCCGCACGTGACCAATCCTTTGCCCTACTGTTCCCCTCAACGGCTATGCCTTTGTATTGCCCCCCTCGCACAACTGGCCCTTTGCACTCCTGCTCCTCTTGCACGCCTAATTCTGTGTGCGACCGCTCTTTGCCACAACTCACGCTTTGCACGACTACCCCCCTCCTCACGCTATTACCCCTCTTCTGCAGCGAATCCCCTTGCACCACTAAACCATTGCACAAGCGTTCCTCTTGCACGACTGATCCTGTACAGTCCCCGCGCGTGAGCAGCTGCTGCTTTCACCCCTCCCCTCACAGCGGCCCGATACAACTACACCCCCCCGTGTACCACCGCCCCGCGCGACTCACCCCCTGCCCTGTTTGCACGGCTGCACGCCGCCCGCGCACACCTGAGGGGCGGGCCCGCGCCGCGGGGAGGGG
>NW_017729000.1:3889860-3894712 GCF_001723915.1 Gavialis gangeticus | reverse complement strand
CCCGCGCCCCCGGCCCAACCCGGCCCGGCCCGATGCGGCGGAAGCAGAAGCGGCTGCTGCAGGCGCTGGGGCTGGCGCTGGCCGCCCTCGTCTTCCTGCCCAACGTGGGGCTGTGGTCCCTCGCCCGCGACCCGCGCCCGCCCCACGGCGCCGCCAGCCCCGCGCAGGTGAGCCGGGGGGCCACGGCCTTGTAGACCTGAGGTGGAAGTGATTGGGGGGGCAGAGGACCAGCCCCTACAGGGGTGGAGGAGGCTGTGTTCGTGCACAGCGTTCGCGGGAGCTGCACCTACAGGGGGTTGATTAGGGATAGCTGCCCCTGTAAGGGTGGGGAGGGGGCAGCGCTTTCTATAGGTGAAGGAGGACGTGCCCCAATAGGGGGGTTGGGGATGTGCCCCTGTAGGGGAGAAGGTGGGGGCTGTGTCCCTCTAGAGCTGCCGCTATGGGTGAGAGGGGTCCTGAGGGGATGGGGGATGTACGGGGAGGGGGCAGGGTCTGCCTCTGTGGGTGCGTGCATGGGAAGGGGGCTGCAAGCGGTGCCGGGGTTGCGGGCCTGCGAGGTGCAGCCCTTTTCCTGCGTGAGGGTGACGGACGATTACCCCCCCGCTCCGGCTGAGGCTGGCGGGGAGACGGACCGTGCCCTCTTTCCTTTTGCTTTGCTTGTGGGAGCGAGGGCAGAAAAGCTGCCCCCCAGCCGGCCTGCCAAGGGCCCCCCCATCCCTCACTTCCCCTAGGGATGTGGGAGCTCGCTGGTGGGCCCTGTGCCCCCTGCCTCCGGCCGTCCCTGGGGCTGGGGGAGCAGGGGAGGTCTCTGGGGCCTGTCTCTGAGAGGTGGTGGTACCCGATGCCCCTCTCCAAGCTCCATCACCCCTATGGGGAAGGCAGGGGTGGAGGTTGGTGCTGCTTTGCTCTGGCTGGCATTTTGGGGGTCCCCAAGCCTGAAGCTCCCTCCTGGGTTTCTCTCCTCTCCCATTCCGGCCGTGGCCCGACAGTGGGTCAGGGCTCCCGGATGTCTCTGCATGCTGTCACTGGGAGTCCCCCCTGTGCAGAGCCGCTTCAACTCCGTCCTCCATCCTTCAACGTCGTCTCAGTCCTTGCGTCCCTGGAGACTTGCTCGCAGGGCCGTATGAGCGGGCAAGAGCAGTCCAAAAGGAAGCCGATTGCAGACCGGAGCATCCAGCTAGGAGGGGGCAAGGGCTGGTTGCAGTCGTGCCCCCGGGACTGTTCCCAGCTGCTAGTGAGGTGGGGCGGTCTGTGTCGGGGCCTGTAGCCAGTGCCCCGTGGCATGTGAACGTGTAGGGACTTTGCAAGCAGCCCTGAGGGGTTTTTTAGGATGATACCCAATTAATATTGCATGTCTGGAGTGCTTAGCGCTGCTGCCTTATCACTTGTGTTTCTGTTGCAAGTCGTGACTCCGTTTTGCCGAGCACTGTGATAAACTCCAGCCCTTGCTCTACAGCTTCACATCGTCTGTGGAGTGGTGTAATGTGAGATCCTGTCCCCCCTTGGAGAAGGGAAGATTTGCCTTGATCCTCAGGGAAGTCTTCATAGGTCCTTACTGGAACATAAGAGTTAACTGGAGTTCAGTCTTCAGAGGCTGAAAAAACCGTGCGAATTAAGGTGGCTTTTTATTTTGGCCTTTCAAAATCATCTCAGTAGCATGGCTCAGTGTTGGACTAGCAATAAGCCCTTTCAGTTCCTTCCTCTGTCATTCAGTTTTTCTTGTTGCAAGGCTTCTGTGCTCCCTGGACTGAGCAGTGGAGTTGATGCTTTGCATTCTCCTCCTGCTAATTTTTTTACACTTATTTTTCTGACAAATGTCACTAAATTTAGCCTTGCCTTTAGCTTGGATGGCGTGCTGTGGAGGACAGGAATGGTTTTGGCACTAGTGTTGACAGGCCCTGGGACATCTTGGTAACCGCCGAATAGTAGCGCCCACAGCAGGCTTGTCATTTTATCTAACAGAAAACCCATTTTCCCTGTCCCACGTTGTTCACGATCTTAATTTGTGGCCAGCTTCATTTATTTTTAATTCCTGTAAATTAGTCTGTCTGTCTGTCTGTCTGTCTTTCTTTCTAAGGCAGAAAAACAGAAGGGGAAATCCTGCACACGGAGGGAGGGCAAAGGCTATATAACCTGTCTTGCCGTATATACCGTAATTGGAAATATGTTTGTGGTTTAAATCAAATCCCAGAGTGGTGAGAGTTTATAGGGAGGATGGAGTACGTGCTCTGTCCTGCAAGCATCTGCATTTATATTCTCATCGCTCTGTTGACTCCAGGGGGGAAAGTCGGAGTCAAGTTGGGGGAAGATGTCCGTTTTGGCAGAATCAGGCCTTAAGGAATCGATTGCTCCAACTATAAGGAGGGGGGAAGAATTGCCCATGAGGATAAAGCTGGTTCTGTAGGAGGAAATAACTTGAAGTGAAAGGGAATTAAAACAAAAGCAATGTTTTATGATTGTCACAGATGTGTCCCCTAGCTGATTAGGAAGTTTTATTGGACCAGGGTTCCTTCTCACACTTGCCAGTTGTGACCTCTTCTTATCAGGTTTGATAAGCATTCATGGCCTTTTCTCTTGATTTATCATCTTCCAGCTTGTAAATCAGATAATAGTCCTGATATTATCCAGTGCTGTCTCTTCCTAGAGCCGGGGCAAGGAATTTAAGAGCATGACTTCTAATTATAATCTTGTAGAAGACGGTGGTCCTAAAAATCCAGTAGGCTAGACAGTGGGCAAAAAAGGTTATTTGCCTGTTTCCAGGGTTGATTTGTCTCTCTGTGGCGGCTGATCTGATCAAAAGGCTTTGTGGAATCTGAAACACTTTTTTGATACGATGTGGAAATTAAACTGTTCAATAAAACTTCTGCCTTGTCTCGTTCCCTTTTTTAAAAATTTTTTTGTAAACGCCACCTTCACTAAGTAGTTTTCCATCTTTCACAATAATGGCACAGAAGAAAAACCTTCTCAGCAGCGGTTGGATTAAAAATATAAAAAGCAATTCCTAGAACAAAGATGCAATGCCAGTGATTTTTTTTTAACTTTAAATCATAATGGGGACACATCTGGGTTTCATCTTTGTGCTTCATGTTACCTCTAGAATGGCAACCAATCTGTATAGGGGATTTTACCCTATTTAATCTTTCTAGTGCCGGAGACAAATGCATCAGTAAATTAAGCAATCACAGGCCATGTAAATATGTTCTAGGAAAGATTATGTTAAATTGTTTCCACCTAAATGCCTAGACAGCTAATCGCTTGCACATTTGCATGCGCAGGTGAAACATAAGGCTGGCTGAAAAGAAGGTATTGATTTAATAATGCGGATTAGAACTGCTGGCGTCCTTTTTTTTTGCTGTTGGGTTTGTGCTTTGGAGCTGTGAATGTGAAGGTTTTTTATTATTTTCTGTGGAAGAACAAAGCCGTAAGAAGTCGTGGGTTTTGCAGATGTCACTAGAGACATTGATGTTACGAGTCGTTCTACGACTGCTTGCTCAGAAGCATCCTTGCGCTGTTACGTTGGTATAATTGCTCGTTAGATATTATAAAATCAGTGTATACCTCAGCACCTGTAACAGCAGCGTGCAGGGACTCCTCAGCCTACAGGTGTTCCAGCACTTCTGCCGATAACCAAACAGCGCAAGAGCTCCGCTGCGTTCCTGCTCTAGCATCTTAACTTTAGAAATAAACTCTCGTGCAAATCTCAGGACACCTGCATGGCAAAATTTGTAAGTCTTTGCTGAAGGCAAAAAAGATGCAAGTACAAATATTAGGTGAAACGCTGTAGTTGGCAGAAACAGGGATGCAGATGGGGGTGTGTGTATGTATGTATACCTGCTAAATGCAAAGTATGGTTGACTCACCCACTCTCTCGCTTGCATTTGTAGGCTGCCTGTTACTGCAGCAGAGCCACACTTTTCTGTGCTGCTACGTTGGGGCTGTCGGGATACCTACCTGTGCTCTTGATAGTGCCCCGAAGACTGTCTTCAGCACTTGCTAATCCGCCACTGCTGCTGCACACTGGGTCTGCCCTGACTAGTACAGATTATTGAAGTTCTTCTCTAGTGGGGACACCTTTGTTTCCAGACTCCTGGTCTGCTGGCTAGATATGCAAGCCAGCAATTTGAGTTAGGGCTTCCTATCCTAAGCAGCAAAGAGTACTGCTGATGGTGCCCAGGGTCAATTAGGAATGCTTGTGACCTGTAGTGCAGTAATCCCCCCTTATTACCCTCTTGGCTTTGTGGCCTGCTCACATACACTGGGTAAAACCTGGCCAAGAACCTATTCTCAAAAAGTCCCAATTGGGGAACCTACTTGCACTTCTTTGAGATACCAGATCTGTCGCATATGGAGGGAACTTGTTTTTTTCTTTTTTAAATGCTGACTCTTTTCCGTTCTGGTTTTATATACTTTAGTGGGGGGGGTGAGGTTCAGGGCATGAAAACTCGCTTTGTAAAATTTGTATTTAGAATAGCCAAATAGGATGATGATAGCAAATTGTCTACCCTGCAGTCTCTGTATCTTCTATTACTTACTTGTGCGTACACTTTAGAGAGCAGCCCTGTAGCTGGCTGTAGCTATAACAAGTAGTCCATGAATTCAGCGGCATGTGATAAAACTACATAAATCACACAGGTGATTATTCAGAGTGGTGCCCTCTGCTGTTAGCTTGAAAGAGTAAAGCAAGATGCATCCACTTTCAGCTAGTTTGTCAGGACATGTATAAATGAGTTAATTGAAACGTCATCATTGAAAGTAAGGAGCTTTTCCCGATGAGTTTGAGATTGCAAGCTGTAGGCTGTGGTAGAAGAGATGTTTTAAGCTGTATAGTGGCAACAATGTCCTTCTGACCAGG
>NW_017729000.1:3880627-3884860 GCF_001723915.1 Gavialis gangeticus | reverse complement strand
TTACTTGTGCGTACACTTTAGAGAGCAGCCCTGTAGCTGGCTGTAGCTATAACAAGTAGTCCATGAATTCAGCGGCATGTGATAAAACTACATAAATCACACAGGTGATTATTCAGAGTGGTGCCCTCTGCTGTTAGCTTGAAAGAGTAAAGCAAGATGCATCCACTTCCAGCTAGTTTGTCAGGACATGTATAAATGAGTTAATTGAAATGTTGTCATTGAAAGTAAGGAACTTTTCCTGATGAGTTTAAGATTGCAAGCTGTAGGCTGTGGTAGAAGAGATGTTTTAAGTTGTATAGTGGCAACAATGTCCTTCTGACCACGAACTGAACGGTACATGTTACTGTGCCATCTCCCTGCGTCCATAGCCAAACCGCAATGCTGCCGTTCATATCAGAGGTAGAAATGAACCAGGCTCTGCTCTTCTCCCCCGGGCTCCTGCAAAACTGTCAAGAAATGTTATTGCCGCTGGGGAAAGCTAATCGTGCAGAAGAGGACCTGAAAAACCAGAAGCTGAAGCACAAGATAAGCACAGAGAGTCGCTTCCTGACTAGCAGTGGATGATCTTGGAGGAGTCTGCAGAGTGTGACTACAATCTTGAACTTGTTAAGCAGTGGTGCTCAAGCTCCAGCCACGGAGCCGTGGCATCTGGCCTGCAGGGCTTCCCCTGGGTCTAGTAACTGGGTGATGGGAGAGCCGTAGCACCTTTAATTTCCACTCCCCTGCGCCAAATATCTGGACCTGTGGGGAGCCTTGCAGGCTGGATAACGTTGCCCTGCGTGCTAGATCGCACTGGGTCACCCTAGCTCATGAGCTTGCTCCCGGTGCATGGAGACGGGTCAGTACGTGGGTGCATTTGGTGCACAGGGCTGGGCCAGCGTATGGGATTGCACCCGCAGACTGACCTTTCGTAGTTTCTGGCCCATGGGCTGACACCGCATCTCTCATCCAGCCCACAGGGCCCAACAGTTGGGTACCAGTGTACTAGAGTCCTGTTGGTTCCCTAAGAAAGAGCTGTCCGGTAGAGGCTGGGCAGCACCTTGGTGTTTCTTCTTCTGCCGTTGGGCTGATTTTTAGACCTTGCTGAAATTCCCTCTTGGCTTCTTTACAGCATCTGCTGCACTGAATGTATATTTAGTTTTCATCTCTAAGATGCAAATATACCCTACCTTCTACCGGACTTCAGCTTAACACGACCAACTATGTCTTCTGTCCCTCTGGCTAGCAGGTGCCTTCATAACTCAGGGTTTGAAAACCTTACCTTAAAGTACCAAGTGATTTTGGTTTTTTTTACAGCATGCTTTCTGAGCAAGCGCTGCATCCGAGCAAACCTGTTCTAAGGACGACTTGCTTTCGGCATGGGCTGATCCAGCAGAGATCTGGTACTCGTGGGGCTGTGGAAGCGGAGGGCAGAACAGGGAAGGTCATTCTGGGCCCAGGCTTGCTAAATTGGGTGGAGCATGTTTGCTGACTAAAAGGAGCTTTTTCTTGTTGCTGCAAGATTAACTCTGGGTGGGCAAACGCGGGGCTATTGGTGAGGCTGCAGAGTTGTCCACATCCAGAGGAGCTAAACCATCTCCCATTGCTAGGCCAGAAGTAGAGTTTCCGACAGATTTGGGGTGGGGTGAGGAGTTGAACCTGGCTGCTTTCCAGGTCCTTCTTACCAGAGCTGGTAATGCTGCTTTTGGCAGGAACAGTCCTGCTAAGGTAAGAGATAAGAGAACAAATGGGCTGTCTCCTGGGGCTCACACAGCATAAAGGAGACCGTCCTTCCCTCTGCCACAGACCTGGTGCTTCTGCAGCTTGCCGTATACCTGGTTTGAGCCCCCCTAAAACCACCCCGTATGCTGCTTCCCAGGATTGCAAGGGCTACCGCTCTTCATTTTACCAAAGGCAGGTCTTTTTTTAAGGCTGTGACATTGTTCTGGCGTGAAACATCTGGACTGCTTTCTGCATCCTGTTAGTGAAACCCATGTGGTCCAGGAGTCAGTTTAAGAGCTGTTTGCTTTTCCAGTTTTCCTATGAATATGGATCAGATGTTGACAGTCAATGAGATTTATATGCAGCTGGAGTTATAAATCCTCTTCTTAGATAGTTTATCAACCCATTTAGGTGAATGAATGGCCCCTAATTGGATGCTCCTTACCATCCATGACAACGCTTAGTTTATGGTATCTACTATACTCACGTAACGAACTTGATGTCAAATCTTTCCTGCAGGATTTGCAGCTACAATTTATTACCTTCCCCTCCTTGATAGTTATACTTAGTTATGTGTGTCACAGTGGAAATATTCTGATGCAGCACTGGATGTTATCAGGGCTCTTGTGCAAATAAACTTCAGGACTTCACCTTTGTCTCGAGGTGAGTCACGTAGAAGCTGTGCAACCTAAAAGCCAAAGTGGTTGCATTTACCCCATGAAGTGCAAGGGACTGCCAAAGCATTCTCTATTCTTCTTGGTTTTGCATAACCTTTCTCTGTAGCTTGCAAAGGCAGCACAGACAGGTAGCCTTTGAGTCCTTTCAGGAAACTTGGATTTTAGCAAGAGATGTTGCATAGTAACAGTGTGCCCAATATGTCAGAAGAAGCAGAATTATATATTGCATAAGGTTCAGTCAGTTTGAAGCATTTCAAATGGAAAGGCCAGGATATAAACGACTCGGCTATGCACAAAACCCTGATGAAAACGGCCCTGCTCTATGAGTTAGTTCAGTGTTTTCCACCACCTTCCTAAATGCTAATTTAGAGTGCATCTAAACCAGACAATCTTATTCTTGCTTTTCACTCACCATTTGGCCCACATACTAACATACTTTATTTGCAGAAGGATGGCAGTATTTAAATGTTTATATGGCTGTGTGATAAATTCTGGACGATGGGAAGTAAGGCCTTGCCTGGTCTTAGTGATTACGTGGAAAAGGGCTGGGCTTGGCTTTCTGAGTAAACTGGCACAGTTTGAATGCGCTAGCTTGAGTCACTTCATTGCTTTTTGTGTCCTCTTTGGGCATCTTAGCTCTGATTCTCTACTTCTTTCCTTCCTACAGTGCTGGTTTTGCAAATCTGCTCATCCCATTTGTGCAGTTGGGTGGGGGGAAGTAATATTGGGTGTAATAATGTCTCTGAAATTGCTTAATTTGTGTGACAAAGGTGGCTAATGCAGTTCTGCACCAGATCTGTCTCTGAATATGCATAAGGAGCAGGTTGTCTGACTCCAGCAACTGCATTTGTTTGCCCATTGTCTTCCAGTTCTGTGAGCACAGCAGATCCTTTGCAGCCACCTTGCTATGTAGATCAGCACCCAGGTTCAACCACTTGAAAATCATCCAATACAACTGAGCTGCATGGAGGCTTTCTGCAGGTGTAATTTGGCCCACATGCCATGTTACAGGAAATAATGTGCAAGAAGCTCCGGTTTGACTTGTAGATCCCAGGTTGTGTTAGTGGGGATTGGGGTAGGAATTTTTACCTGTGAACAGAGCAGGTGGATAAAAAGTCATTGCAAGATGATAAATATAGCACCACACTAACACCTTGGGCACTTTAGAGAGTATAATATTTAATGCAATGCAGAATTATCCTAGTTGAAGATAATAGAAGTTTTTCTCTGCAGCTGCAAATCTTTTTGCTCTTTGCTCGGGTGGTCTTTCATCTCTCTCTTGGGCATGAATTTCCTCTAGGCTTTTTCATTAAATAAATGAAAGCCTTAAGAGGCAACCTGCAGTGTTACCTTCAAATCTGGTAAGCCTGCCTGGACTGCCAAGAGTCCAACGAGTAGGAAGTGTCACTTGCTTTGCTGTATTCAATGCATAGCTCCTTCTCTGTGTTGGAGTACTTCTCTGTCTGCGTCACAGACACCCTTAGTGGGATCTCTTGCATTTCTTATATTACCCTGGCTAGATCACGGACAAGTGATAAGAAAAGGCATGTTTATCTACCCAGGTTTGTGAAGTGTAGGGTGTCACATTATGGGTGCATTGTTGGACTACACTTCCTTTGTTGCATTAAAAAGGGTTGACAAATGAGTGCCGAAAGCAGGAGATAAGTAAATCGATGTATAGTACAATGGGCCACTGGAGAACCAGAGATTTTTTTTTTTCCCCTCCCTTTTCAGATGGGCTTGGGTAGAACAGTAACTTGACCAGAACCACTTGCACAGTTTGTGCTAGTGATGCAAGCTGCTAAAATCTTAACGTGGTGTGTAACCTCCCAGTGCAGAGAGCGTGCCCCTTATT
>NW_017729000.1:3865888-3875627 GCF_001723915.1 Gavialis gangeticus | reverse complement strand
ATGTATAGTACAATGGGCCACTGGAGAACCAGAGATTTTTTTTTTTCCCCTCCCTTTTCAGATGGGCTTGGGTAGAACAGTAACTTGACCAGAACCACTTGCACAGTTTGTGCTAGTGATGCAAGCTGCTAAAATCTTAACGTGGTGTGTAACCTCCCAGTGCAGAGAGCGTGCCGCTTATTACAAGTGTACCGGTGTAAGATCCCTGCCAAAGCTGTTAGCTCCTCTGCCTTCCCTTTTAGGAACAAAGGTGTGCAGAATTCAGCTTTTAAATCGCTTGCTCTTTTTGCAAAGGAGCAAAATCTGTGAAGCCGGTGACATTCCTCCTCTTTGCTCCTCTCTCCCATGTATTCCTCTCGCTCCAGTCTTCATTTCAGCATTAAAAGGAATATACGCGGAGGCCAACTTTCAGTCTGGCATTATTGAAGATTTCTAACCACAACTGCAGCAGTGTGTACACAGCCTCTCCATGCCACCGCTCCCCAGAGAATAGATACATTTTGGTATCAAAGGTGCTGCTGAATTATTGTTATCCTCCATCTCCGTAACAGAAGTGCAACTTTTTTCCCTTACCTCTTCAGTGATTACCTGGGTAGGGTTAGGTAACTATTAGCTGTACGTCCCCTCTAGCTGAGCACGGAGACAAATGATGAGACAGTTGATACCACTCACCTTTTTATTTGTGCTGGCCTGCAGTTTTCAGGTGTCTGGTGTCTGCTTACTCAAACCCAGAGCTGTGGTTCATATTATCACACAGATCTGTGCTTCCCTCCAGGTATTCTCAAATAACTGTAGGCAGTGGCCTTGACCTTGTCAGCCCAAAGTTGTAGCAGTTTAACAAAAGGTGGAATTTGAAACTGCCATAGATAAGGAGGTGGGGCGCTCGGTTCACATCGGAGTAAATTTAGTGTTTGGTTTAGTTACTCTCTGGGAACAGGCTTAAATTAATCTGGCATAAGGTTAAACCTAAGTCAGAACCTGCACACAGGTTCATGCTCGTTTAAATAGATTATTCCAGCTGGTTTAAGTGAGATTGGCGCGGCTTTCCCATGCGGACGAGCCCACTGCTGTCTTGGTTCAGTGCAAAAGAGCAAGCGAAGAGTGGAGTAAGGAGGGTTGCGGGGCTGAACTCCTGAGCAAAAATGCATCTAAGATTGAGGTGTTCTCCCTTAATTTTTAGGAAGCCTGGTTCCTCCTCTTCCAGTCTAATACAGTGCTTACCTGGCTTTTGCCCATGCTTCTGGGATGGAAAAGAAAGTTTGAAAGCTGGAAATAATAATGTCCATCCTTGTTAAGCAGAATGCATCCCTGATACCTGCTTAACTTGGTTCCATTTCCACGAGTGTTTCTATTTAATACAAGACCCGGGTTCATGGACTTCAGATCCTGAATTCCCATACATTTCATAGCAGAAACTCCAGTGACTCATCTGTAATTTCGCTCAAGGGCATGCCCTGAACTGCTGCTTGAGCCACGTTGTTTTTGGCCCGTCTTCCAGTCCAGTGAGCCTGCTAGAGCAATACTTCAGTAGAGCGTCTTATACTAATTTTTTGCAGAACAAGGTTTATGTTTCTTTTTTTAAAAGAATATATATATAAAATAAATAAAATTATGGAAAATTCAGCTGTTAGCTAAATTGTTCATGTCAGAACGGAGTGAATTCCCATGTGAAATGTAAAGATGCAATTCTCGTATCTAGTGCAAATCTCACCAAGGAAACTGGCAGCCGTTAAAATGGGTGTGCAGTGGGATCTGATCCCAGCAGTCATACGTCGTGCCATGCCACACATGCTCTGGTTGGCTTTAATACTTGTTTCCCTTTGGAAGTGTCTCCCTTCATTTAACAGCCTGCACTTTCCTGGGTTGCAGGAAATAAAAACAACGCATTTTGGCTTTTGGGTGGGGGGCACAGGGAAGGCATCCAAATATCAAGTTCTTAAAGCAAGACCTGCTCCTCTGCTATCAAGATCTTCAGGCAGAGTTATTACTTGTAACATGGCAGAAGGTCTTTGACTTTATATTGTCTTTGACTTGCTCTGTCTGACTTGAGCTGAACTGTCCACGTTGGCCAAGTCCCAGGAAAAGCCAGTCTCTTCTTAAGGAAATGCCTTTCTGTACATAGCAGGTTATCTTCTCTCTCCTCCCCTCCAAAAGTCTTCCAACAAGCAGCAGGTACATCCCGACCCTCAACAAGCATAGGCAAAAAGCCAGGACATCTCTTTGCCTTTTCTTCCACACCGAAGCATTAGTCTTAATGCCCCACTGAGTACGTTTTGGGCCTGGTCTCCCAATCGCCATCTGCGAGAATAAATTTGAAGCAATGCTTTCTTTCACAAGCTGTCCGCCAGGCGTCAAGCGCACGCGATTCAGGATCCCAGGACAGAACTGATACCTGGGCATAACTATTCATTGTAGACTAAGGGAATATTATGGTGCTGTGGAGAGCTGTTTTCCCACAGCCGCTGTTGATTCACGACCGTTCCTTCGAAGGAGGCTAGAGGGACAGGTCGGCCTGCAAGGAGGAAGTTATGCTCCAGCTTGCAGCCTTTCCAATTCTTCCTTGAATCATCGAAGCCCATTAATCCTTCAGGATTTTAGGGCACGCTGAGGAATAGACAGAGTTTCATAAAGCAGTTTTCAGCACGAGCAATTTAAGCTATAGAAAAACGTCCTATAAAGCTGGGGAAACGTGATGTGGTGTTGATTTTTTTAAAAGTGCAAATACATTGTGCACAATCTTTGTTCTCTCCCCACACCCTTCTGCTAACACTATTGGGTAGATAAACCTGGTGCTTTACAGAATCTGGATTAATTATACCAGTCTGTGCTCCTTGCAGAGGGAGCTGTTAAATTATGGCTTAAGCGTATCTCTGTTGGAGCGATGCGTGTAAAGGAGACCGTTCTGTGCTCAGCTGAGCATATACTTACGCTTTTGTAGTTCAAAACATTAATTTCACTAAGCACTGGCTGTGATTTTCTTCCTTGTAGGTGTAGTCAGAACCTACCCAATGATAGTATTTCCCAGTAATTATAACTTTGTTATACAATATCTGAGTCCAAGTGCATACAATGAGACCTGGAGGGGTTTTTTTTGCTCAGGTGCTGCAGATGTAACTGTTCTGTCGTCAGAGCTTTGCCTGTCCTCTGCCTCCAAAACAGGGGTATTAAAATGTAGAAAAATACAGCCTCAGCCACCCTTTAAATTCTCTTTTTAAGCTCTTGGGGGTGTAGGTTGTAGCTGCATTGGTCTAAGGACATAGGCAGACATGGTTCTCTGGGTCAGTCTGATATCCTTTATTATAGGAAACCCCCTTCTTGCTCCCAGCTCCCAATTCCTGTTCTTCAGTGCAGGTATCCCCTGTTTTTGCAAGGTAGGGGTTGGTTTTCATCTGCCTTGCTGTGTATTCCAGCAGATCCAGAGATTCCTGCTGCATCTTTCCTTCGCCCTCCCTGCTTGCTGCCTTGGTCGGCTCTTGCAATGATCTGTTCGTGTTTTAATTGCTGTGCTTTTTATTGTTCCCCCCCTCTGAAGTCTCTTCTAACTGAGACTGCCTCTGGCTCGAGCCTTCCCATGGGGTTTGGCAGCAGGCTGGTAGGGAAGAAGGTCTTCGGACCACGGGGTAAAGATTTCCTTGGTGGTGCTCACTGGGAGTGCTATGTTTAGTGACGCAACCAAAGGGCGAACCGCACTTCCTCCTCTCCCGCCGCGGGAATTGGAAGAACGGTTCCTGAGCTCTCCGGCATTTCTAGCAGGTTTCTTGTGGCGTGCGTGCGGTCCTTCAAGGAGGTGCTATCCAATGCAAGGTTGAGGGGGTAGCGTATGCAGACGACTGCTATGTTCTTGCTACTCCTTGATCCTTGTCTTGCTCCCTGTCATGAAGACTCTCGTTGGAGCTGCAAAGCAAGTGTTCCCATTCAGGTATCAGCTTAAAATTCAGTTTACCCCAAGCCTCGGTTTCATAGACTCATAGAGAAGTAGGACCTTTTGAGACGGGGTCGTCCCTGTCCGAACCAGTCTTAGCAGACCCTTTAGAGTTCCTTATTTTATATTGGACCATCCCCATCTATTAGCCGATGAAGAACCAATTCCTCTTCTCCCCTTTTGGGTACTCCCAAGCAGGCTGAACCATGTACTTCATCACCTAAGATAATCCTCAGGGTCCTTGGTCAGGCATTGTACAGCTCTCCGACAACCATTTCAGTGTCCAAGCTCAGGAGACAGCTACCCCCCAGATCCCAAACCTGTTGGTTGTGGAGTCGGCCAAGGGATGCATTTGCTCCTCTAAACTTCCTGGCAGAGACCTGAGAGAGCCTCATGCCCTTCCTCGGATGACTCCCTCTCTTCAGGTTCTTGTCCTCTGTTTCTAAATGGGGAGATGCAGGATTTAGTAAAGCAAACTTGAATTAATCTAACTGCACTCTCTTTGATCTTCATTGCCCCAGGATCCCCTGGAAGGGAAGGAAAGGAAGACATGCAGCATCTTCAGCTGTAGCATCCCTGCAAATACAGACTTGCAGTAGCTGAATCCGAAGGGAAAAAGCATCACAAAAGTTGAACAAGGAACCAAGATAAAATTAGAAACCTCTCCAAGACCCTCCTCCTTTTTCATCCTCACTGAGGGTGTTATCAGTGCAGGGTAATCAATGAAAAGCTTGATGGCCACCAGTGAATGGGCTTCTTGGGTTTGGGGATGGGAGAAGTGCTTGTGGCTTTCATTGTGATGGTTTAGAATAGGGAGGAAGATGTCTGAGAGGCAACTGCATCTGGTGCACAGAGGGGAAACAGCAGCAGCACTGTAAATACACATTACTGGGAACTGTCAATAGCTTTGCATGAAAACTCAAATGTTAGCTTAACCTGAGAATATTAAACACAATATACAAATGTAAACCTGCTCTCCAGAAACGAAAAAGAGCAAAACAAACACAACAAATAGGAAACTTGATTTCAAGATGATTTCTTGAGGGTATGAATTATCCAGCCTAATGCAGTGAGGACTATTTTTATAGTAGTTGAAACTAAAACTGACAGACCGTGTTTGCCAATGCTTACATTACTTGGTGACACCACTTCTTTTTAAAGCTTGCCAGAGGAAATGCTCCATGCTGGAACATATGTTGGTGATTAGTGAGACCAGCACTGCAGGATAAAATGGGAGAAATAGAGCTGTGCAGTGAAAAGCTGAATGGACAAAATATAAAATAAGGCATGCAGTGCCTTTTCCATTTGCTTTTAAAATAGGCCAGGAGTAATGTGCATTAAAGGCTCTCTCTGAATGTTGAATGGGAATGTCTTTTGCAAGTCGCTTTAGGTTTAACTTGATGGGGCATCTCCCAATTTTTAACTTTTTTTCTGCATAATATATAAATTTCCCTTAATTACCCTCTACCATAAAGCCAGGTTTTCTATGGAGCTTCGTTCCTTGCCTTCTGCATCCGTTTATTGTTTGCACACTTCAGCTGTTTTGACTGGACTGAATTGGAAGTCCTCGAATATGAGGGGAAGGCTCAAAAAAGGAGTTGTGTTTAGGCACCTACCTTCCACCTCAATCCAGCAGTGCAGTCCTTAACAGCCCTGCTCTATCCACATAGGCAATTAAAGTATCTAACTAAGCACCTCTGGCTTAGGTAGTGAAGTTTCTGAAGCACTGGACATCCTGCTCTGCCCAAAGCAGGGCTGCCTGGCTGGTACCTCTTGCCAGTCAGTCTTTGCCATCCCTAAGCCTTTATTGGAGGGGTGTGAGTCCTAATGCACACCAACGAGGTTGCATTCAACTCCATGCTGAATGCAGTGGCCATGGCCAGTTTCATTAAAATATGCAGGGGGTGGGAGGATGCTCCACTTATCCCAGGGTTCAGATTGACACACATGCCTCTGGGTTGTGAGCCCTTGGTTTAGGGAAGAAGAGCACATCTTCTACCTCCCAGGGGCCTGCCCTGAGCTCCTGGTTGTTGGCACATCTGGTGTGGAAGATGCCCCTCTCCATCTGTTGAAGCTGGGCCCTATGCAGAAAGGAAGTCCAGATGTCTTCTGCCGCCTTTCCAGCACCAAGTTAGCCCAGCAACTGGGACAGCGGCTTGGGAGATGGAGGACCCCAGTTTCCACCCCTGCTCCAAGACCACTTACAAGAACTATTAGCTAAAATTCAGGAAGCAGTTAAGGTTCGCGGTTGGTACTGCTTGGGGCAATAACATGGGCATTTCTCCTATCGAGGGCCATAGCAAGAAGGTAATTGATGTCCCGCTCAATCCAAGCTATGAGTTTAGTACTTGTGTCTCTTGTCTTGAAATAGGGGCTGCTGTGATTCTGGTCTAATCTATAACATTTTCTAGAACTTTTACACATACAAAAGCTTTAACAGCTTCTAAGTGAGAGAAGAACATAGAAATGTTTAGATGGATTGATCTCAATCTCTACAGATCTATATATAGCTATAGATAGACATATAATCTGTATGTGTGCTGGCCAATAATAGTCTTGTTAGAGTCAAGCATTGCAGTAATTAGGACAAAACTTGCTGGGGACAGAACTGCCTCACAGGAATGTGTTTGCATTACTGTAGCACAGACAAGACTTAAACATTTTTCCTTACAGTTCTGATCAAGTCAATGGAAAATGTTTCTAACAAAGTAACTTGACTGGAAATCCGTTTATCCTCCTCTCCTGTAGTGTTTCCTTAGAAAGAATCTTATGCATCCGGTTGCTTGCAGATCCCCGTATCAAAAATGTGATTTTTTTTTCTGGGAATATACTAAGGTGGCTTTATAATTTTGCCCGTTCTCTGCTGTTTCCTTTGAAAGGGACTGTGGATTTTTCTCCGGACTGAACCCAGAGCTTTGAAGATCTTAGGGATTCTCGGTGTCTGATGTATAGAGAGTGCCTGTGGATGCATTGCTATTCCTTCAGGCCTAAATCTTTTCATGGCCTGGAAATGAGATTCCTGGGTCTGATTCCCTCCTCCTCACAGCTTGTTAGAGCTGTAAAAGAAGCTGGCTTCTAAATCTGTAGCCCCTTGATAGCAATAAGAAGGCTATCAGCTTACTTCATTTGTGAAGCTCGCCTTCA
This sequence comes from Gavialis gangeticus, assembly GCF_001723915.1. Taxonomy (NCBI): domain Eukaryota; kingdom Metazoa; phylum Chordata; order Crocodylia; family Gavialidae; genus Gavialis; species Gavialis gangeticus. The sequence goes on along the minus strand of NW_017729000.1, from coordinate 3,868,561 downwards.
CAATGACAGCCCGGCTTCTGCAGAGTGTTATTGCACTCCTTGACATCGGGGTCATCGTGAACCTGTTTGCATGGGGTTGGGTCTGATTGTACTTGCAGGTCACCTGTTTAACAGAGCTGTAAGTATAAGTGGCTTCTCCAAAGACTGCTGGTTCTGGGCAGCAAAGTGAAGGGAATGGCTTTGATCTGGAGAGTAGCAGTGAAGCACCCTGGCCATCCCTTCCTCTTTCAGCGGTAATTAAATACAACGAAGGCATTTGTGTGTGCCTGGTTCGTTAACCAACTGCTGGGGTGCATTCTTAGTGCAAGTAGATGTAGGGGCGTTAGCAATTTCATTGGCCTTGGTTGGCCATATAGTTGCACTAACAGTTGCCCCAAGATGGAGAGTCGTGCGACTGCAAGACTCTTAGAGTAGCTGCACATGAACAGAGAGCTGTCTTGAGAGAGGACATGGTTTTACCCCAGGGAGGAATTAGCTTTGAATGGAAAAGGGGTAATTTTTTTTTTCTGGGTTAGGGAAGTCACCTGAATTCAAGGCCATTGTCAAGTGGTCGGAGATTTCCCTTCTCTAAGGGCAGCTAGATTTTTTCCTTGGGATGACTTGCTTATGTCCATGGGATGAAGAAAATCCTTGCTCCACTCCTCCACCCTGTTTTATGGATAAACATAACTTCATCATATGCTCACAGCAGGAGGCAGCCCGGGGGCGAGTCCTGCACACACATTCGGCGCTGCTGAATTCACGCATTCAGGACTGCTTTCAGCCGTCTTTGCAGGCCTAGCATGTTTTATTTGTCACGTGTGTCATTGGATCAGTGCTCTGCTGCATGCAGTCAACAGCAGGGGTTCGGAGTGGCACAAGGAAGACCTAGTAGTTATCCCTAGATCTTGCTTCCCAAAATGAGGCAAAGCATCTCATGCTTGAAAAACTTTTTATAGCAGCCTCCTCTGTAAGGGAGGATGGTGGCTAATGTAGAAGATCCCGTGAAATGGCTTGGCATTTGGGTGTCATTAAATCTAATGAACTGTAATCCAGTATTTTGAGAGAACAAGTTTGTGTATGCAGGGAGCACTGACTCGTAGCAGTCCCACGTACTCCATGAACAGTGCTAAACCCCTTACACAACAATGAGTCCCGGTCCCAAAGGTCTTGCGGCATAAACTAGCAAGCTGCCACGGGGTGGGGAGGAAGGACCAGGGTTAAGACAAGATCCCGTGGCTCCTCAAAGCTGCCCATGCATCTCCCCGCATTGAAGTGTCTTTGTTTAGTTGAAAGCTAAGCGGGCTTTAGTTTACACCATTAAAACTTTCTCCCCACTTGTCTGCAAAACAGCTTAGACGCAACTTGCAGCCAGCCCGTAAGAGATTACTCTGATCTGCAGCCAGACTGGTGGAAGCACTTAAACAGTGCGCTTTTAGCAAAATAACTCCAGAACGTTTCTCGAGAAAGATTGATTGAGGCTGAAACAGTAGCCACAAATGCCGGTTTGTATTCCTCAAACACTGAACTCTTGAGGAAGTGGCTTAGCTTGCAGCAGGAGTTAAAGTCAAATGACAGAAGCTTAGCTAAATCCTCTCCATCGAGCCATGCCACTGCTGGGATCGGAGTACCGGAGCACGGCAAGCTCTTGGGTCTTTGCCATCAGCTCTTGTCTTGCCAGCATCGCTTTCCCCAGAGAGGTGATGGGGAGGGGAAGGTGGATCTGCCTGGAGCACAGTAATAAAGCTGGGTAGGGCAAGGTTGAATCTGTTTGGCTTGCACAGGTTGGTATTATTCCCTAGTCTTCCAGCATCAAGCTGTCCTGGTTCTTGTGTGTATGCAAAGGCATCCTAATATCAATAAATTAGCATTTGTTTTGGATCCTTGCATGCGTAAACAGTTCAACCCTCATCTCCTTGCTACAGAGACCTTCTGTGCCCATTCTCTAAAGGACGCGACAAAATAGCACTTCACCAGAAGGCTTGTCTACTGCAAATTAAACCATCTCTGCGTCTCTAATAACTCTGTGCAGTGCCCAGTTCAAGGGAGGCATACCCCTGTTTCTAAATTGTCAAAGGAAAGTTCATTTTGTCTGGGAAGAGCCACTTAGGCTATGCAGCCTCAACTAAGGGACGATTTGCTCTTGGCTCATGTGGCAAGCAAGTGCTTTGAGTTATTGGTCATAGAGAAGTAGGGCTGGAAGGGACCTCCGAAAGCCATCTAGTCCAACCCCCTGCCTGAGGCAGGATCATCTGTATCCCAATCATCCCATGCAACCATAATCTAAATTCTACATACGACTATCCTGACGCAACATTACACCTAACACCCAAACCTGCCACAGGTACGGCAGGGAAACCACGGCAGCCTGTCCTGCCTTTATGAAATATTGTCAGTAGATGCTTAAGAGGTCCTGGTGTAGATGGCCACGTCCTCTGCTACGGAATAAGGCAAAAAATCCCTATAGTCCATATCAATATGACTGCGGGGTAGAAATCCTTCCTGACCCTAAATATGCCAGTCAGTCTGAGCCTGAGCAGAGAGGAACGATCCTTTAACCAGGAACCTCCAGCTTTGCTCCTAGCAGGAGAATCGGCACACCCCAGTTGAAGTTAGGGGGCTGGACTCATTGATCTGCTGAGGTCCCTTCCAGCCCTAATGTCTATGAAGACCCCAGCCTTAGCTTTAGCCAAC
>NW_017729000.1:3848782-3860888 GCF_001723915.1 Gavialis gangeticus | reverse complement strand
CTAAGTACATAAGTGAGAAAAAGAATAAACTCTTTAGGTCATTACCAGTAGACCGTCCCCTTTCATGAGCCATTTCTTTAAGATATAGCCATATTTTCTAACAGTTAGCCAACATGCAATGTCTCTTGGGGAGGCTAAAAAACATCCTGGTACCTGTAGTAGAAAAAGAGGGGTGTGGCGGGATCAATCGGCAAAGACCAGAAGCGTGGGAAATAATACCCATGGTAAGAAATAGGTATAGCTTTGCCTAGATCTTCCCCAACCAGTAGCTGCCCAACCTCTTCTTGAACACCTCCAAGTTACGGAGAGCCTACAACTTCCTTAGGCAGTCTTTTTTTGGAGGAAAGGGGCTATACATCATTTTAGTGGTGCTTGATGTTCCTTGCCCTGATTCACTTGCTTTCTTCAATGGACTTGTGGATTAATACCTTCTCATCGTACAGGCCAGCAGCAATTAAGTCTTGCAAGTCCAGCCTTGCGCAGCCGTAGTGTAGGTAATGCCTTCTTCATGGGGTATATCTGCAAAGGATGTGAATGCTGAACATTGTGCGTGCTACCCTTCCGATTGTTTTTAACACTGAAATCTGTGAATCGCTGTTGCATGTGTGGCAGTGCTAATATTGCATGGCACCCTTGAAAGGATCTCAAGGCATCCCGGGGCGCTGTGGCACCCTGCTTGAAAATCACTGCTCTGCGTGCAAATATTGAGTACAATCCTGGGTCTGGAGGAAATCAAACATTCTCCCGTGTTGTGGTCTTTGCAACAGAAAAAACTGTTCTATCACTTTTTGTACAGTCAAAAACATGAGTAAAACCGAAGAGGTAGCATTTTCCAAGGGGTGCCTCGAGTCTAGTGAGGTGGAGACTTCCTTGGCAGCCTTCCTGCATTCCCTGGGACTCCACGCGATTCTGCAAATATTTTCCAGGGCTGTTTAATTAAAAGATTTCTTCAACTTTGTATTTTAAGCTATTAGGAATGTCCTGAGCGTTCCTTGAAGACCTTGGAAGCCCAGTGGCAAATTCCTTTCCAGCTAGATCTGTAACCCACAAAATAGTTGGCTAGAGCCATTAAATCATAGTGAAATTTATAGTGTTCTCCTCTTGCAGCAGTTTGGCATTTTGTGGACTGATGCTGCTGTTAAGTCGCTCTCTGGTATTTATGACGGGTTTTTTCCCCCCCTCTCCAAAGAAAGCAACCTGTGCATGCATCAAATACTCCAAGGCATATACGGTTTGAACTAATTGTCTTAAGCATGAGGAAGCCATTACCTAGCTCATACCCTTTTTTTAGTAAATGGAGTTGGACCCAGCAGGTGAAATCTGCTTGTCTTGACCTCTTGTGAAGCCTCTGGAGAAAAGGCTCTTGTTGCGAGGGCTGAACGTGGAGCAAGCGGCTGGGCAGGGTACGTAGCCTAAACCATGCCTTGTTTCTAAGAGCATCAGACTTTGCAAATGAGCGTCTTTGTGGGGAGGTGATCTCTCTTATTAAACCAACTGAATAGTTGTGGGGGGGAAAGCTTTTTGCAAGCTTTCGGGCACAACTGCCTTTCTTCAGGCATGGGGAGTCTTAGACCAACACGGCTACAATCAAAAAGACTTTGCAGAAGGGATCTTTTGATAGAATATATACGCTGGACTTGCATTAACCAAACGGTCTGAAAAAGCTATTTGCTCAGGGAGATTAAACCTGTTTCCCTGCTGAAGCCCATTAGAGTCCTTCAGAATTAAGCTTCTGTCTTTTTTTAATTGTTAGCTCTTAAGGTTATGAAGAGACACTAGACTCGTGCATGGAAGGTCAAGTCAACGCAGCATTTGTCTCCCTGAGTTTGCAAATAACCTTCCTGATTCTGCTGCTCAGTGCTTGGTCGAGCAGCCGAAGAGGAGAAGTTAGCTCCCCTGTTGCGAGTTTGCACCGTGCTTCTCTTCTGGGTCCTATGGATATTTGTGGATCAGAGGAGAAATCTGGTCAACCACCATGGCAGGGAACCAGCACATCCATGCCAATGCATTTGAATAAATGCCAGGGCAGCCTCCTGGAGCAGTCAGCCACGTGGGGTGCCGCTATGAAAGTAAGGTCCTTGTTACACAACCGATGAACTTTGCTGCGTGCTGTCCCTCTGAGTGTGGGCCAACGTAGGTTTTGGGCCGAGAAGAGAGGCCCATCACTTTATTATCTAACAGCTGCTGTAAACAAGTGCTTTGATCCATCTGAAACTGGTGAAAACTCTGCCTTTTTAGAAAAGTGGGTGTAATCACTCCCGAGTTGTGTTGTGATATGTGCTTGACTTCTCCTGCCACTCACTTTGATAGCATCTCTTTTATAAACAGGCTTCATTTGGAGAGGGAATTAAGTTCTTAGTCTGTTGGTATGCTTATTTTGCAGTTCACTGTGAGCATCTATCCTGAATTACCTAATTTCTGAGAGGTGCTCTCTGCAAAGCTGTGGAGAGTTCGGGCCACGGGGTAGAAATGCACTTCTCCAGACTCTCCTTGTCCTGCCAGTCTTGCACAGCGGCTTGTGACAGCTATTTTCCTCTGCTCTAAGCCCCTGGAGAAAGTGGGCAGGTGAAGGGGAGGTTGAAGCAGTTTCACGCTTTGTTTTGGCCACAGTAAAAAAGAATTGGAAAAAATAATTACATGTTTCTTAAAGGTTATACTGTTTCTAGTAGGCTTTTATTCTCCCCATTTCCCACCCCACAGCAGAAGGCTGCAAGAAAGCAGAACTCGGCTGGTGCCCCAGCATAGTTGGATGCTGAAACCCTCTACCTAGATTTGATTCAAGTCCCGTATATTTATTTGCAACCTTCAAGTGCAATCTATATTATGATCTGGCAAGATCCTCCTTATTGTTACACAGATGTTAGGAGCTGACCCACAGGTACATCTCTCAACTCTGAGGTTTCAGACTTTTTTTAATTTTGAGATCGATACTCTAGGAGCCAGTACAGGATCTGACCCTGAATCCACCTGCCATGATTGCAAATGTAATTTGGGGCATTCCAAAGCTGTATGGCCAATTTGACCCAAATTCCCAGGTCATTTTGGCTGAGGGAAGGAAAAAACCTCATTGGGTCTATATCAGTGATTCTCAACCCAGGGGAATGCGGCACCTGTGTGTCCTGAGATCCTTTTGTGGGGTGTCCTGGTTAGCATGGCTAGGTGTGCAAACACGATTCAAAATAAACCCGACGATTTTGCATAAGGATCCGCAGCGTTAAAACAATTCTGCCCTTTGCAACAGAAAAATCGCTGTCTTATTTTTCCATAAGCAAAAAACAAATCAAAACTAAGAGCTAACATTTTCCAAGGGGTGCCTTGAGCCTGGAAAGGTTGAGAACCACAGGTCTAGATTAACCAAAGTGCTGGTAGTCTGCCGTTCTCCCATAGCTCGCCAGTCCCTGCTCCAGTAGGTGCGTTGATTTAAATTGGGACGACTGGACTGCCCTGTAACCTGGAGTTGAGGCGCTGATCTGGAGTTGCAGCAGGGATCTGGCGCTTTGCTGTTTGAGGTGCAACAGCACGGTTTGTCTGGCGCAGTAAAACCTGACCGTTTCAACTTGGTTCCAGCTGAACCGGCAGAACAATTATTTGTCTGACCCTCACACGCGCGCATCCGACCAAGCAGTCAGCATGGGAGGCCAGGTTGGGGAGGCGCCTGTGCTGCACGTAGCATTTTTGCAAACCTCTGAGTCTTTTGGCTCCTTGCCGGAGGGAGCGTGAATGCTGGTGGAATACACGATCTGCATTAGCAGGGCTTATGGGAGCTACAAATTATCAGAAAAAAGGCCAAGACGTCCAATTAGCAGAATCGAATTCGTGGGACTTTAAAAATTAATGATAAGTTACCTTAAAAAATATAGATCACTTGAGACTCGACTAAGATCAGGCATATGGTTTTGATTTTTTTTTTTTTTTTTTTTCTTCAACACCCCCTTCAAACCCTGGCATAGCACTAGGGCAAGACAAATTGATTTTCCTTTTGTAGTGTAACCAGCCACAGATGTTTTAGGCGTTATCACTTGTAAATGGGCTTTGACAAATGTCTCCTGGAAGCCGACGGCTCTGTAAATGTTACATTCGGTATATTTCTGATGAAAACTAGGCTTTTTGCACCAGGCTGCTAGTTTCAGGGGAACCCAAGAACCCTTCACCAAGACTTTTTTTGCTCAAAGGATCCTTCCATGGCCCTGGAGGAGATGGGCTTTGCACTCTGGGGACAGCAGAGTTTGGGGACAGCTGTTGCTACATACCTCTTGCCTGTAAATTAAAGTTACTGTGCCTCTGCTTACAACGTCTGAGACGACTGATTTTTGTTTGGAAGGTGCTGATGATCTGTGAGTGTTTCAGGCTGTAGGATGGCCCAAACCCTGACCTGAACTTCCTAGCAAACTTTAGCAAATCTGCTAACTTTTCTCAGCACGGAAGTAGCAAGGCATTTTGAATTTGTCTTCTGGAAAGCAAGCTTTCCACGCTGGGAATAATGAGAACCAAGTTCTTTTGTTGCAGAACCATTTACACGGCTTGAATTGTTGCATTCGGATTCAAAGTGAAGAATGGTTCATAATTGATGCATCTGATTTTATCTACATGCTGCAGAACAGTTGGCAGTGGAAGAAGGGACCAGGAAAAGAAGATGAATGAGTATTTATCAGAAAAGTAGGTATTTTATCCATGCACATTAGGTCAGGACCTGGGGGTGACAGGGGACAATAAACTGGATATAAGTCCACAACGTTCCCTAGTTGCCAAGAAGGCTAACGACATCTTGGGCTGCACTGGTAGGAGCCTTGCCAGCAGATTGAGGGAAGTGATTTATTCCCCTTTATTCTGCACTGGTGAGCCCACACCCAGGGTATTGTGTCCAGTTTTGGGCCCCCCACTATAGAAAGGATGTGGACAAGTTGGAGAGAGTCTGGCGGAGGGGAACGAAAATGTTTCAGGGGCTGAGGCACAGAACTAGTGAGGAGATGCTGAGGGAACTGGGCTGATTGAGCCTGCAGAAGAGAAGACCGAGGGGGGGTGTGATAGGAGCCTTCAGCTACCTGGGGTTGGACTACATGACTTTCTGAGATCCCTTCCAACCCTCATTTTCTATGATTCTGTGATCTAGTGGTGCACAAATTTGCTCCAACGCAAGGTAGCTGGTGGGCATTGGCGTGCTCCTTGCCTGTACCCCAAGACCTCAAGGACTTGATCCCCTCAAGCATCAGCCAGCTTGCTTTCCTCCACATCCCCGGGGTCTGTCTGGCACTGGGGAACAAGTACAAAAAGTGGATTAGAGACGGCAAGAATCAATGGGCATCAACAGGAGCCTGGACCCAACTGCTCTCCCAAAGGACCAGGGCTTGTGCCCTCTGGCAGGGAGATGCATCAAACCAAATGCCAGTCTAATGATTTGGATTTTGCAACTTCACCTCGGTGTTTAAAATGGCTTAGAAATAATCCTTCCAACAAATCTCTTCATGCCCGGAGACAGCAAGGGTTTGTTTCTGCACGCTGATTTTTCTCTTTCTCTTATTTTTCTGAGCCTTGATGTTCTACTGATTGGTTGCAGCTAAACGAGGGCTTCCACGAGTGCTGGAAAAAGAAAATGTAATCAAGCAGAGTCTTCTGACTTGTCTAGGAGCAGAAGATGCTACTTCCTGTCGGTGCAAATTAACGATGTAAAGTAGCCAGCCAAAGGCTGGTTTCATGCTTCCCGGGTGTACACCTGTCTATTCGTGGCAGTCCAGTTTTCGAGCGTGGTGGGTTGCTTCAGCAAAGTTGGCGCTGAGGTGCATGCTCTGGGCTGGACGTCCTGCCATGTCCCAAAGAGCATAACAGAAAAGGGCTCGAGTAATCTAAGGAATTGTAAGTTAAAGGATACCATCTGGGGTTTTGTTTTTTTGCCAGCAGCTACTTCTTATGGGACAAGCCCACCTGCGCTATCCGTGTTCTGCTTTGGTCCACGTGCTTTTGTTCTGGACATGCTCGTGTCCACATCGGTCTCTGCAGTGAAATGAATGGCATGAAGAATAAGTGGCAAGCCCAGCTATCACTTCTCACTGCTGCATGAAGGCTTTGAGTGTGTTTAGCAGAGTTGATGGATAATGGACAGACGATGAGCATCACTGGTCAGGAACGTTAGGGAGGTGCCTGATGATTTTCCGTCCTCCTCCTCTTCCCTCGTGACACAGTGCTTGTTTAAGGTCAGGACACGTGGTAAGGAGTACCTTTACTAGAGGGCCAAGCTGACATGTTTGGGAGCGGACAGGAGCTTGCACATCTTGAATAGGTTTACCTGATGCACCCACCCAGGCTCTGACTGTGGGCTCGATTTCTGAGCCCAAGGAGGTCATGCCAGCACATGCATGAACCTTGGGACATCTGTCCAGGTCCTCACCCAGGTCTACACCTCCCATCCTGTAGCACACGGGATTTTGCAGCAACATCAATTCTCAGTTTGCTGTGGTTGCTTAATTGCTCTCTTCAGGAACGCAAAGAACCCCTGTCTTCCCTTATGTCCATTCTCTTTGTACTGAACAGTGAGTCTGCAACAACCCATGCACTCAGCTCTTGGCTTGGTGGGGAGAATTGCCGCGGCAGTTCGTAAGTACTGTGTTGAAAAGAAATCCTCCTTTAAATAATCTTAATGTAAAAAAAAAAAAAAGCATCGAATCGGCTCCTGTGCACAGCTTGCTATTAATTTGTCATTTATTGTGATGCAACAACTTTGACATATTCTGCTAAAGTTGGGCTCTAACGTGAAAAAAGCATTTTAGGCCCAAGCCTGTTCACAGGGAGTCTTACACTAATGCAGATATCGCTGCAGGAGTGGGGATCTGAGGAAAACATTATGCATCTTCTGTGCTGATCTCCTACTCTTTCCTGGGTAGCAAATCTTGGGTTCTGCAATTAAAACAGTGGATGTCACCAATAGGAGTATTGACATGTGGTAGGGAACAAACTACAAAGCAGAAAATCTATTATGTAAATATGCTTCATTATAAGGAGGTACAAGTAAGAACATTGGCCATTTAGAAATTTTATCCCCACCCCCAGCTGTCACTTTTGCTTCTGGAATAAGATACCAGTTTGCAAAAGTTTGGGTTTTCTTCCTGTAGTGACCAGATGCTTCTGAGGATGCCACCTTAACACAGCACAAATACGAATGCTTCGTGCATGGCTAAGAGCATCTGAACATGCGCTTTGCAAAACTTTCCACAAAGCACCCGCTAGCCTTCACAAGGAAGACCGCAGTGGGAAGTGGATATTTAATGTTATGCTCTTCTGCAGTAGAATTAGGATTTAAGCGAAGCTGAATATCATTTATATGTTGCTTAAAAACCCCTGTTGAGAGGATGTGCCTCTTCGACGCTCAATATTTGCTGTGTAAGGACAAGTAGTAGTTAGGGGATTTGTTAGAAAGCGTTTAAAAACAAAGATAAAGTTAGAAGCATAAACATTTCCTGCCTTTGTAGAAAGGATTAGAAGATTGATTTACATCAGCTACTTCTAGATCCTGAGCAGCGGGGCGAATTCTGGCTTATTTCTTCTACTCGGCAACAGAAAAGTGCTCTCTGATCCTTCCTGTAGCTGAGACGAGCAGAAAAAGAAGTTGGCTTTTGTTTTAAATACTGGGTTTTGGGTAGTTTCCTGTCCCTCTGGCTTAAATGGGATATCTTGGCTTGTCTAAAGTAATTTCTCTTGAGTTATGGGCTTTCCTATGTACAAAAGACACTTCGTGCTCTTCCCTTCATGGATGAAATGTTTTAGCTTCGTATAATTAGAGCCACTGTATAAATTATTCCAGACACTGGTAAAATGCTCCTGGCTGTGGACGGAGGATTAAGCAATGAAGGCTTTAACCCCGTGCGTGTTGCCGCTTGAGCATGCAGTGGTCTTTCTGAAGCTTGCAAAGAAGATTATTTAAATGGAGCGTGCGGCTTCTGTGGAGCTCCTGTTATTTAATTGAGCTCATCTCCAGTTGGGTCTCCGCTGAAAATGGTGGCAGGGACTTGCTGCCCTGAAGTGAGTGCCTCTTTAAAAAGTTTTTTGGGGTAGTTTGCGTCAACCCCCATAATCAACAAGACTCCGTTAGAAACTTTTAAATCTGGATTGAATTAAGCAGGTCCGCGTTCTGCATTTCCCACCTGAAGACTTATTGATTTCTTTCAAGTTGGCAGTGAGGTTTTTTCTTTCATTTAAAGTAAGCTTCTTTTCTCTTTTAAGAAGTCGATGGTTTTTAACCTTTTGGTTCGATGAATCTAAAAGTTAATGAAAATTGATGAGTATTGTTGAAGTAAGGAGAATGCAAGGAGGCTTGAGGGTCCACGTTGGCTTTGTATAGTTGCAGGGGGAAACTGGTAAGTATGAGATCTAGGATATCTTCATGTATTCTCTTACTTGTCTGAAAAGATGCCTGAAGTCAGATGCATTCGAGCTGCATTCACCCCACTGGCTGGGATATTCAGTTTCCAGTTCAATAATTCCTTCGGCGTTAATTCCATTGTGGGCAAAGTATTAAATTTGCCAGTGATGCATCTTCGATGGTTCTCAAAATGGGAGCCCCTGGAGTCTGCAATGTAAATTAGCACTGGTGCCGTGCCTGTAGCGTGGGCTAAGGGACCAAGCTGGGGTAGAAAGTTAGCTGTCCTTTTCCCCCACCCCCCTACATAGATATTGGCCGTTTATTGATTACGATGGATGTGACAGCCATGCTGCAATACCTGCTGATTCCCTGGTTGAACCCCGCTCCCGGGATTATTGGCATGTCCAACTGCTGTAATGGATAGTGCGCCAGTGCTGCAGCCTCAGGTCTTGGGAGAGTGCACTTGCCTTGTCTTGGTACTAAACACATTTCTATAGCACCATAAATGTATTTTCTAATCACTGAGCATCGCTTAAAGCCGTAAAGCACCAAGACGCTTTGCCTTATTGCATGAGACTGGTTTGAAGAGAGCGTCTCCGAAATAAGTCAGGCCAACTCGCACAGCACAGCAAGACTCTGAAGGAGGAGGCATTGCAAAAATAGGTCTGGATCAAGGTATGAGAGAAATAAAAGCCTTGTCAGGAGGAGAGGTACTTCATTGCTCTGTGCATGTTTGTAAAAAAGGACATTCCCATACTCTGGCAAGACTTCATAGGCTGACAGCTTGCTGTGCAGCACAGAGGCTAATTTTTCGCTATTCAGGCTAGCTATGAATTATGGAGCGATGTGAATCTGGCTTCGCAACGTGCGTCTCTAATAACTCAAGTTCAAATAGGCTTTTGCTGCCCTTTCTTAGCATGGGGAAGTGAGGCGTATTTGGGATTCTGTCTCCCTTCTCCAAGAGTAAATGGTAACTGGTCTGCCTGCTGCGTTTTCATTGCATGCTTCTGCGGCAAATGATTGCTTAAATGCGCCGAGTTGAAGAACGACACAAAACACCCCCCCCCCTCCAAAACCCTGTGCCAAGTTGTTGCTCTGCAAACCCTCACCTCCCATCTGCCAGTCGGGAGGTTTGAGTGGTTCCTGCTGTGGCCTTGGCTTGTGCCAAACTACCAGCAAGTCGGCGCGTACTTGTCTGGATCTGGTTTTGAGAGCGACTGAAGCTGCTTATAGGAAATTAAAGTAGTGTCCCATCTCATCAGCAGCACATGCAGGGTGGGCATGCCGTGTAGTAGGTACTGGAGCTGCAGAATAGGATATTGCACCAGTTTTCTACTAGTAGTTACTCTGTGCTCGCTGTCTTGACCTTCCCAAGAACATCTGAAGTTTGCCTAACTCGACTTCCTCGTGCTGGAGTCCTGCGTTCTTTTTTTCCTCTGAGAAATACCATGCAGAGGGTATTTCTACCATGGTTATTATTGCTGAAATGTCACAACGCACACAGTTATTACAGCAATACAAATGCCACTTGAAGGTTTTGCTGTGGCCAAATTGCACGTGGATTAGGAGTACCCAGCTCTGTGCTCCGCAAAAGCTGAAAATTCATTCCAGTGCTCCTTAATTTAAAAACAATTGCTGTTTGCATGTCATTGTAGATGGATGTTGTGTACTTCCTGTCTTGTCTTGTGTTGGTGGGGGAACAGGTGTTGCTACAAACTAAAAGCCATTGAAACACTTGTCTCAGAGGATGGTTATCAGGCCACCGAAAGAAATCTTTATAAGTAGGTAGAAATCTTTACAAGGAGATGTGTTTACAGAGCATGAAATTAAGATTTTGTATAGAGGCAAATTGCTTACAATAGTGGCTTTAGTAGCAGATTTGATGCTTGAGTGATTATTAGTAGGGTCAGATGGAGCACGTAAGGATGCAATTAGTGACGTCCACCATTAGAGCGAAGTCGATCAGAACTTCTTAGCCGGTCACTTTAGCTGAAAGGTTGCACTGCAAGATGCTTTAATGTTTGTACCACAGAGCTGTCTTCGACAATAGCCAGGGTGGTATTTTGAGGTTTTACCTGCATCTGTAAATCAGAGCAGAGAAACATAACCTTGGGCATGTGTGTTGCAGGAATGCAAAAATGGTGAACAGCTTGTTTAGCACTCTAATACCTTTCAGATGTTTTAGAGAAATCTCAGACCATGCATCTGTGAAATAAATGCTTAGGTGTCTTTGTAAAACCAGAAGTGATTTTTCTGAGTGTATAAACCTTTCTGTGGATGAAAGGATTGCTCAAAGCAGTGGCTGCAGCCTGAATGGAGCTAGCTATTATAGGGTGAGCTCCTGCTTCACCTCAAATTATTATTCTTTTGCCCTTAGGACTTGAGGTTTCCCTGGGGCAGTGAAGAACAGCTCTTTCCAGGACAGATATTGGATAAGCAAAGAGCAATTTGGTAGACTGACTATGTGGACCAAAGATTGATCTTTGAATTCCTGTGGTACTAAGATCTGGTTGTTATCATTTTTTAATATTAACGGCGTATCTTAGCTCCAGTTTGCTCAGACTGGAACGGCTGAAGGTGACATTTCGAATATCTGATTTAAAAAAAAAAAAATTTTTAAAGCTGGAATTTACATCCTGAAAGTTCACCCTCTCTAAAGCAATCGCCTGCTGCACAGAAGTTACCAGCTGAAATGATCTCAAAGGGCCTGGTGCAAGTATGGTAGGCAAACAGGGGATTGCAGTCATCCCGTTGGCAGGAGGGCTGCATTTCCCGAGCTGCAGGGTTATCCATGCATAAAAAGGACACTTCTGGGTGGTGTGGCTGAGGCTGTTCTCAACACTTGGTCCTTAATATGCTGTCTGTGGAAGATGTAGGATTTGCATCACTGGAGAATAAAGCCTGGGAGGATAGCATGGACCCCAGCAGTGGAAGAATCTCAACCTTGCTCTACTTGGCTTTGATGAAAGAAACTTTTGGGACTTTTTTTACCTCTATCTTCAAATAAAACAAATAAAAGAGCTGTGCCTTCAAAATAAAGCCGGGTGGCTTGATAAGGGTGCATGCAGTGTCCATGCAGGATAGAGCCCCAAAACCTTGGTATCAGGAACATGCACACAAGTGTCCCCACATCCTCCACCTCACTCCCTTCCTGTCCAGGACTGCTCAGACTCCAAGTCCAGATGCTGCAGAAGCCACTTCCGTGGGAGAGCAAGAGTGGGTACTCACTCTGGAGAGGTAAGGGGCTGTTTGGATTGCAATGTGCTCTTCTTTGGGGCACATCTTCGCCACCTCTGTGATGCCTTGCCCATTCCCTACCAGCTTCTGACAACGGGGCAACATCTTGGGCTCTCCATCCTGGATATACCCATTAGTGCACACTCCAAGCAAGGCACGTGCATCACCTCATTTCTGGATCGGGGAATGAGTGGACAGGGCATTGCTCACAGACACAACACTATGGAAATGTAGACTAGGCTTTGCCGGTGGGAGGGGTTGCTGTTCTCAACTATCCCTAACTATTATTTAAATCCCTTAAGGAGCTTTGCCCTCATCTCCTGTTTTTAATAATAAAGAGCAGCCTTTAGCTTTGCCCTTATCCTGAGGTCTCTTCAGCTCTGAGCCACATCAGCTTCGTGCTCTGTGGTTGTGTTTTGTACGGAGCCTAGTTGATCTCATGGTACTTCCCGAACCATTTAATAGCACAAAGACCAAAATCATGGCACGGGATGAGTGGCTTGTTGTGTTTTTGCACAC
>NW_017729000.1:3838611-3843782 GCF_001723915.1 Gavialis gangeticus | reverse complement strand
GATCTCATGGTACTTCCCGAACCATTTAATAGCACAAAGACCAAAATCATGGCACGGGATGAGTGGCTTGTTGTGTTTTTTCACACACGGCACTGCTTTTTGAGGTCTTGCTTTAACTCCTTCGAATAATAGAGCCCATAATTATGGCTGGTCGTCTCGGGAGGAAATTGCAGCTGGCCCTGGACCTAAATGCTGCTTACTAGACACCTCTCCAAACCTGTCGCCCGCACAGCAGTGTCCTCTGGTCCCCAGCTCTTCCCTCTCTTTGCAGCATGCAGCAGGACTCTTCTGTTTGCTGCCTGCCGAAGGAGCGTTTGGAAAGACGAGTGGAGCAAGAGTACATTTGAGGAGCGGAGAAGGTAAATAGGGGATTGTAGACCATGTGGTAAAACTACATGTTCAAGTAACCTAGGCAACGGCAGGAAGTCTGTTTCTGAGTGGAGTATGATTGATCTGCACACTTGCTGTCACTGGGTGCTGCATATTGTTCAAGCAATGATCGTCTTCAAGTAACTTCTGGGGGAGAAGAGGTGACGCCGAGTATTTTTTTTGGTTTGCTGATACTGGCAAACATGATACTTTTTTGCAGGAAGTGAAGCCTGGGATTATATCCGTCAAGCAGAGAATTTGCA
The DNA here is from genome assembly GCF_001723915.1 of Gavialis gangeticus. Classification (NCBI taxonomy): domain Eukaryota; kingdom Metazoa; phylum Chordata; order Crocodylia; family Gavialidae; genus Gavialis; species Gavialis gangeticus. The sequence goes on along the minus strand of NW_017729000.1, from coordinate 3,843,150 downwards.
TAAAAACACTTAGTTTCATAGTTTCATAGATTTAGGGTCGGAAGGGACCTAGTAGATCTTCTAGCCCGACCCCCACCGCCAGGGCAGGAGAACAACAAAACCCCAAAACAAGAAACGGGACTCAAATGAGTCCAGCCAGGTAGGCATCCAGCCTCTTCTTAAAGACCCCCAGGGTAGGGGCCAGCACCACTTCCCTTGGAAGTTGGTTCCAGCTCCTAGCCGCCCTAACTGTGAAGTAGTTTTTGCGGATGTCCAATCTATACCTCCTCTCCATCAACTTGTGCCCATTACTCCTTGTTATGCCAGCGGGCGCTAGGGGAAACAGCGTCTCCCCCAAACCCTTCTGGTCCCCCCTAGTGAGTTTATAGACGGTCACCAGGTCCCCCCTCAGCCTTCTCTTGTGGAGGCTGAATAGGTTCAGGTCCCGCAGTCTCTCACTGTAGGGTCTGCCCTGTTGTCCCCGGATCATGCGGGTGGCCCTCCTCTGGACCCTCTCCATGTTGTCCACATCCCTCTTGAAATGGGGCGCACAGAACTGGACACAATACTCCAGCTGTGGCCTGACCAGCGTCGCGTAGAGGGGGAGGATCACCTCCTTGGCTCTACTCGAGATGCACCTGTGGATGCACGACAAGGTCCGGTTAGCCCTGCCAACCATGACCTCGCATTGTCGGCCCATGTTCATCTTGGAGTCAATAATGACTCCAAGATCTCTTTCTGCCTCCGTGCTCTCAAGTAGGGAGTTCCCCATTGTGTAAGTGTGCTGCTGGCTCCTACTGCCCAAGTGCAGCACCCTGCACTTGTCCGTATTGAAACACATCCTGTTCCTGTTAGTCACTTGCAGTGACTGTTACCAAAAAACAGGAAAACCTCCATTATCTTGCACGTCGCGGTCTGTGCGTTGCAAAGCCCTGCAACCGGTAACTTGCTGAGACGGGGCCAGGAGCATGAAGTGGGAAGCAAAGACGGTAGCCCTTGAGCAGTCACAGTATACACATGAAGTGCTTTGAATTGGGAGTAGAGCGAGGTTGTGGGATCTGCATCATGAGAGGCTTTCAAGAGCAGGTTAGACCAACACCTGTCAGTAAGAGTTACAGTCAATACTGCCTTGAGGCAAAAAGGCTAGAAAATCTCTCTGTCCCTTCCAGCTTTTTCTGTGATTTCTGGTTCAGACCAGAGGCTTTGGAAAAAAACACTGCTATACCTGAACTTTTCCCTATGTCTTTCAAACGGTTCATTCTGGGAGAGGGGGAGGAACACAAGAGATGGATGAAATAAAATGAGCAACATGATAACTTGACATGGCGTGAAATGGGAGAGGCGTTGCAGTCTTTCTGTTGTGATCTTCCATGGGCTACTGCTACTGTTGGTATGAGTTGCACGTAGCTTTCAAAGTCAGTTGCCGAAAGTCGCTTCTGAATGTTTTGAAAGAAAAGTCAAGGGGCTGTCCTCTCTATAGACCGGCATCCTCTGTGCGTCTTGACAAATCTTTGCTCCTCCTAAGGACAGTGGGTTTTTTTGGTAGTCTGCATTTTTTCATAAATGTCATGGATGTTAGGGCTGGAAGGGACCTCACGAGATCATTGGGTCCAGCCCCATTTCCAAGTGGATCAAGTGGGGCTCAGCCATATTTCTGCCAGACATGGTCATTGCTTCTTCGGTGTTTTCTTGCAAAGCGTCTTCAAAACTGCTTGTGGCGCTCGTGCCGGTGTGCAGGGCACTGACCATTCCTCGCCAGATGTAATCAAGACCACTGCAGCAATCATCAGGGTGCAAGATCACTGTTGGCAAGCTCTCACTGAAATGGCTTAGTCTGCCTCAAACCATGAAATGCATAATTTGCAACGCAGTCCTCTTCCTTGTTGGGACTAGCCCAGTAGTGCCAATTGCAGACAAAATACAACACTTTGTACTAGTTGCACCAGGGTTTGTTTAGTTTCGTTTATTACCCCACGGGGGGGTGGAGAAAAAAAACCTAAATTCAGGATCTGCCATCTTTACCTGGGTCATTAGGTAGGTCTCTTCCCTCTGCAGTTCACTAGCAGTTAAAATATTATAGCTACTCTCTTTCTCCCTCCTATGATCACTCCCGAATTCCCATCAACCAGTCTTGCAGCCTCCCTTGCTGCATCTCGGGCCTTTACTCCTTGAAAGTAAAAATATTCGCTTGGTTCCTTGTGGAATCTGCTACGTTCTCATAGACTGATTTGTTTAGACACTCTTGGGTTTTTAATTAGTCACCTTTGTAGCTGCATACAGATCGTCATTTAACCTATTCATAGGGCTCAGTTTAGTTTCCCTGAGTACTCCCTGAATATATATTGAACTCCTGCAAACTGTTGTGTTTAGAACACAAGGGGCGTTCTCATTGCAGCATCCTTTAATGAAACGTCAATAGGTATGATACTTGGCTAGCATTCAGGATGCTTTGAAGCACCGTTCAGCGTTGGATTGGTTTAAAACTCTCATCATTCGATCAGGCGTTTCTTAGTTCAAATACAGGGAGCTTTGTACAAACGATGTAATTACCGGTCTTACGCCTTCTGCACCTCTATTAAATCTTAATGCAGATTTTGCTGCACGTGCAGAAATACTTCTCTAATCCTGAGATTTAACCCCAAAAGTCAGTTTTTCAAAGCATGCTGTGCCGTGTTGTACCACTTCTATCAGGAATTGCTTGCCCCTTCTTACAGATAAATGAAGCACAGACATATGCCAGCTTCTGACGGACAGCTGCTGTTCAAGGAGAGTTGAATGTTGAATTCCTCACAAACTGATCAGCAAGGCAATTTGATCTTTTGTTTCCATGGGCAATAAGGCATGTTCTGGCTTTATAAAATACAGTGTGAGAATAGCTGTAAGTGCTGGGAGAAAACTCGAGAGTACCTTTTCAGGGATTCATAACTGGTTTCAATTGCAGATCTGGGAAGAAATCAAGCACAGGTCACCAGACAAAATACGACAGAAAAGCAAAGCTTTGGGGGGAAGCTAGATGAAAGCGCTCTCCATCAATTGACAGGTCCTAGAGATTATGCAGAGCTTTTCAAAATCCGTCAAGAAAATGAAGCAAAAAGGTGTAGAAAAAGAATCCTCATCTTCTGAATGGCAATTTAGAAAATGACTCTTTTGTTCTGCAAGGTTTTTAAACCTTGTATGATTATTGTCACCGGGTAAGATCACCTTCCAGGAGTGCATTACACAGCATGACTAACATGGCCGACTTGCTCTCTGATCTCGGCGGGGGGGGACCGCATGCAGAAGAGTGCCTTTGGTTTGGGATTTTGTACCTTGCGTGTCGCTGTACGTTGGCTAGAGGGCCAAGCGGAAGAAAAGGGTTTTACGCATCATGCAGAAGAAGATGGTGAGATTTGCAATGCTCCTTAATTCCTGTGGGAGCTCGTTCTGTGCTCTTGGGCCAGTCTCCAAGAAAGCTCTGCTTCCTGGAGAGAAGCAGATTTGCATAGATTATTTGGAGGGACTCGAGACGCTGTAGTGCATGGGGAAGCAATGATGGAAAGCTGCATCCGAATTACGCAGGGACACATTAAAGCAATGAGTTACATGCATCCTGCTCAAATGAATACTACGAAATAGGCCAGCTGGGCTTTTAGCAAGTAAAAAGATGGTCCAGGGCTACAGTGTTAGCGCACATATAGACAGCTGTGCTGCCACTGGATGTGCCAAAACCCAGGGAAGTGTTCAGCTGTATAGAGCTGTGCACCAACTTATACTGGGGAAAAAGCATCGTACGCTTGGGGGGCTGCAGTGAAGTAGTCAACCAGTGCATGTAGACAAGAAAATACTTCAGTAATGGTTCTTAAGAGAGCAAATGAAGAATAAACTTAGAGTCAAGGTGAGAGAGTGTATGGCGTAGTGCTACACTTGATGCCCAATGACTCTTGCTTCTTAAGATATTAATTGGAGGAGTTATACAGGTTTGCATTGTCTCTCAATGCTCGAATGGTTAAAATGTTGAGCAGAAGGACCATATTTAACGTAGCTTCTATATTTTTGAGGAGCTGAAGGATAAGGCTTCAAAAATTAACCTGTCCCCTCCATCCCTTATCTACTTGAACAGCACTTGAATAATAAGGCAGGGTTTTAGTAGTGCTCTCTCTCTCTGTCTGATAGTACACTACCTCTGCCTTGGACAACCTTGACTCCATGCCACGTGGTTTTTCAAGTCTAAGGCAAAACCCTTTAGGCCAGGGTGCGGTTTGTAAGCTGATTTGAAGATGTCACGTTTTGTTAGACGCTGTGGATCACTTGGCAGCAAAAACTGGGAGACAGGCTCTCTACCATGGGAGGTGGGACAGGAGTGAAAAGATATGTTAGAGAAACTTAAAAATTCATCCGACACCTAGCAATGAAGGCATAGATGTGTGGGGGGGTGGCTTTCTGGAACATGTCCAAAGGGTCAAAATGGGATCTTCTGCCCCTAACTTCTTGTTTAAAAAGTCTGAGTAACTCCCTTGGTCATTCTAGCAAACGGGCGCACGTTTCTAAAAATCCTTAAGGGCCTTTCTGGACCCCCCCCCC
>NW_017729000.1:3837332-3838515 GCF_001723915.1 Gavialis gangeticus | reverse complement strand
GTTATCCCCCTGGGTCTTTTACAAACGGGGGCGCCTTTTTTAAAAACCCTTAAGGGCCTTTTTGGCCCCCCCCCCCCCACATTAATATTGATGCACCTTTCATGAGGGTTCATCCACATCTCACAGCTGTCTGAAGCTTGAATTTGTGGTGTAAGCAAAGAATACGCATGTTGCCCATCAGGACTCCCTGTACAATTTGAGAATGCCATCTCTGCACCTTCTGCATGCTGTTGACTGCAGATACAGCACCCTTGTGTGACGACGGCCCCAAGAGCTGATCTGCCAGCACCAAATCGTTCACTATTGAGTGCTTGCAGTTAGGTGCGACTAGCTTCCCCATGGCCGTGACGGCATGCTTCTCCGATGTCTCTGTGCCCTGGCTTGGTGGTATGCTCCTGGGTGAGTCCTTGTACAAGCTTCTAGGAGCACGGCCACCGTTATCCAGCTGTTCTGTCACCATTACTACTCAGCCCGTTACTGAGTCACGGTGGTGTCCCACCAGTTGCAGCTTAGGAAACTGAGCTCAGCAACAGCATCCGTATAGCTAAAGCTTCTCCAAATAAAGGCACTGCAGAAATAAATGCTTGGGTTTTTCTTGCCCCTCCTTCTGTTTTGCTGGAGTAACCAAACCTATTCAGCTGCCAAAGCTGTGTGCATTGGTCTCATTCATAGCCTCATTCCGTGTCTTCCCTGGTGCCTGACAGCTGTTCCAACCTGGCTTTAGCCAAACACATAGATGTGGGAGCTTGCTGGACTAGGGTCCAGACTTCCTTTAGGTTGCATCTCTCGATGCAGTGTGAGAACCGTTGGAGCACTGAGTTTCACTGTCATACCACCTCACCATGGAATAACTACCCCAAATTTGATGTGCTTTTCTTGAAGAAATGCTGAATTGCATGGCTGCAAAAGTTGACTAAGAAAACTATCTGATGGTAGTGGATGGGTCCTTCTCGACCTGGAAGGACGTGGGAAGTGGGGTCCCACAGGGCTTGGTCCTTGGGCCTGCCCTGTTCAACATCTTCATCAGTGATTTGGATGAGGGGGTGCAAAGCACCCTGTTCAAGTTTGCTGATGACACTAAGATGTGGGGGGATGTGAGCACAATAGAGGGGAGGAACAGGCTATAGTTGGACCTGGATAGGTTACAAGGATGGGCGGAGGAGAACAGGATGGGGTTTAACAC
>NW_017729000.1:3834129-3836737 GCF_001723915.1 Gavialis gangeticus | reverse complement strand
CTGGAACCAGCTTCCAAGTGAGGTGGTACAGGCTCCCACCCTGGGGGTTTTTAAGAGGAGGTTGGATGACCACCTTACTGGGGTCGTTTGACCCCGGTACTCTTTCCTGCCATGGCAGGGGGTCGGACTAGATGACCTGCTCAGGTCCCTTCTGACCCTAGAAACTATGAAACTATAACCAAGCAGGGTTGGGAGCACTTTGCTTCAGCAGTTGCATTGCACGTACGGTGAGCAGACTGGTCTGATGCAACCTTCCTGAGCAAGCCCTAAGGTAGTACCCACTTCTTGACTACTTCCCTCCCTCTTTTTCCACCCCCCCCCAAGAGTTCAGATTGTAACTCTCTCAGAAATAAAGCACCCTTCCTTCCCACCTTTCACGATTTGAGTTTTTGTCTACAGCTGAAGAGAGAATCCAACCTGCCATTGCTATATTTTTTTTTTTTTTAAGGTTTAAAATAGTAGACAAGATTGGTTCAAGAGCTCAACCTTTACTTAGGCCTTCTTAACTAAAGCTTTCCTGTGCTTTGTAACTCATGGTTATAACCTACTAATCTACTTAAAATGTAAGCATATCGCTGTGGCTGTATGTCAAGATTCAACTTTTCTTTTTTTGCAAAAGTAGAAGGAATTATTCCACCCCTTCCTGGTTGTTTTGGAAAAAGCCAAATAGCTAGCACCTTCTGTTTGGTCCCAAGACTTAGAATACAGTTTGGCAGGGAAGCGTGGTTGTGCACGAGACGCGTGCTGAAACCGGACCTCCCGACACCGGGTCCCCGCACACCGCTGCTCTCTCTGTTGACTTGACCAGATTCCAGCCCAAGCAAATGTTTAAAGAGGTTTTGAAAACCGTGCAGCATTGTAATTAGAGTATGTACTTCAACAAATCTTCCTCCCCCCTTACAGAAAACAGTTGGCTTACATCTCCATCCGCTCTTCTTTTATTCGGGCTGGAGCCAGGCACACTAAATAGTGATTAAACAAAAGATTAAAATTCCATTTTTGCGTGCATTTGGCCGTTTGAATGCTAATCGATTCCTTTGGCGGAGAATGTTAAGTAAAAGTGCGGTAGACAACAGAAGAGGCTATTTACAGCAATCTGTCTAAATCCATTTTCAATGTATCGTTTAATATGCCTTTCGACTTTAATTCGTTTTCAGTAAAAATGAATTATGGAAGCAGGGGAAGGAGATTAGTTTAAGACATCGCTAGAGAAATAATCACTTCTTAGTGGTAAACAACTTGAAGTTTTCAAGGCAAGGAAAATATGCCTGAGCTCAAGCAGAAGGCATGGGCTGGCTTGCAGGATTTACTAAGTGGAATTCCACAACCTGGGTGTATCCAAGGCTCGACTCGATCGTAACAGTCCCCGTTTGCCTTCACGTTTGCACAGCTTTGTATTTCTCTGTGCATCATTGTACCTATGCCCGGGCATTGTTTTTTTCAGGACAAAGCCCTCTCTGTCTGTAAACGCTTCTCCGTTCTGTAGTTGCAGTTGACAGCAAGCAGACTTTTGTACTTAAGTAAGGTGAAAAGTTTTGATTTAAAAACAAGACCAAAAAAAAGGACATCGTTGTTTTAATTCTGTTGGGCGAAAACAAGCCGTGTCCGTTGATGTGGTGGGAAAGTGCACAACCTGCGTTAGAACTGGGGAATTTTTAAAGTCACGTTTAAGAATGAGGTTTATACCCCCAGAGGCTTTTTAAGTTAAAGCTCAACTTGGTCCCAGAGACTTGTCTGGTGATACAGCGTGTTTAGATGTGACGGTCCGGAATTTCCTCTTAAGGGGTGTCATCAAATTATTTAATTTACATAATGAAAATAAATCTCATGCAGCCTCCCTGAAGGGTGCCGTTAAAAGTTGCAGTCTGGTCTTTAGTTGCATTGAGGTTTTCGGCTCTCAAGTAACAAAATACCATGCATGTCACCAATGGTCCCCATAGCCAGATGAAAAGGATGGTGTATGTATTTGTAATAATCTCAGGCCCTTTTTGGTCCGTGGCTTCAAATCTGTCCTCTCCTGCCATGCTGACGTGAGTGACGTCTCATAATCGTGGAGTTATCAAGGGTGAGTTCTCGCCCTTGTCTAGTTAAGTACGCATATATTTTAAATATGCCCAGCATATTATATGTTTGAAATATGAAATGCAAAACTCTAGACCTCTTGGTTCAGAGATGATACCTTTTAGGCCAAGTAAGAAATCACCGAAAAAATACATCTTTTTCTGCAAGCTTTCGGGCACACACTACCTTCCTTGGGCTTAAAGGTTAAAGATGCTATATGTTAAATCCCTTTGAATCCCAAAGTTCACAAAGCAGTGCGGTGCACCACAAAAGTGCCTGTGTCACCTGTAAACTTGACTTGAGGTCTTCTGCAGTTGGTATCACAAACCTAATATACTTTCAGGCTATGAATACAGTTACTCCTCGCTTAACATCGTAGTTACCTTCTTGAAAAATGCAACTTTAAGGGAAATGATGTTAAGTCAGTCCAGCTGCATTGCAGTAGTTACCTACAAGCAGGCGGCGGCCAAACAGTGTTAAAACCAAATTGTGCATGACTTTAAACGAGTATGTTCTCTAATAGAGCTGCAATGTAATAGCGAAACAA
>NW_017729000.1:3792942-3832661 GCF_001723915.1 Gavialis gangeticus | reverse complement strand
GGAGATCCGCCAACCTAGAAGAAAACATGCTTACCTTTAGGGGAAAGGTGAAGCCCATCGCACCTGAGCATCTGTCTCATTGTGATGTGCGGGTCGTCGTCGAGGAAGCCAAAGCCCGCCTCGAGACACCATTCCCGAAGCTGCCAGTTGGTCTCTGCGATGCACATCGCATGCCATCTTCCACGTCCGCTCGCTGGTAGGACAGAGGAGAAACCCACCTGTGCGCCCATCTCAGCACGACCCCCAGAGCGTGGTAGTCCACCATCAGCGTTGTCCAGGCACGCTGAGCAAGGAGTACCTATATCAAGGAAGCTGGGAAGTTTCCCTGAATCAGGCAGGCTATCTTAGGCTGATTTCTTGAGCTAGTGGAGGAGGAATCATTTGTCTAGGAGTAACATTCAGCAGCTATTCTTGTTGACGTTTGTGTGAGCGACTCAGGTAGGTTTTTAAATAGCATTTTAATGGCAACCTCCAAAACCCCTTTTGAATGTTGGAAAACATTTGTCTTAAGTGGTGCAATTAAAGCAAATATTTCATAACGTTTATCTGAACTGAGTGAAATTTAATGGAGCATTCCTGGCTGGAATGGACTAGAATAATGTATGCATAACTGCTTGAGATCAAAGAGATCCAGAAACGCAGGATAATGCTGATGTGTCCATCTTGTGCAATCAGCCTGTTCTGCGAGACTTGCGTTCGCTTTCATAAAAGAGTGAAGTCTACCCAGAACATGCTAACATTTGCCCTTCTTCCATGTAATGCATTCTCTTTTCTTTCCGCACGCTCAAGTTCCTCTCAAGGTAGCGAGGCCCAAGAGAAGACGATGGGCATCAGTTGTAGGGGAAGGGATAGAGATAACAGCCACCTGATGCTGTCTCTTTCTTCCCTGTCTATTGTGAAATGGACTGCAAGCGAGATTCAGGTGTCAAGTGTGATCCTCGGACTAGATCTGGGTATGGGCTGTGGGGTTTAAATGCCTACATTTTGCCAAAGAACTAAATTGTTCCCTGGAAGGTCCCTACCTACCTGGTGCTTAAGAAACTCATGGGGTTTTGTTTTTGTTTTTTTTTCACTTCGCAGTAAATGCTGTCAGAGCTCTGCCACCATGCAGAAACCATACAAGAAGTGAAGGAAAGCATCAGGTTCATCCTGACTCGAGCACAGTTTGCAGTGCTTGCTGCACTTCAGGGAGTGCTTATGGGCTTGTGTTGAAGGTCACTCAAAGGCAGCTACATTGCCTCATTTTCCAGGAGTCAGCGTGCAACAGGGTTCAATGGGCTGGGGGGAGAGGGGTGGTTTCAGGGACACAACCCAGCTCCCACCAGGCATCCCTTCGGGAGCCCATACACCTGCTCAGGCTGCTGCATGCTCAGCATTGTGCTAGGCACAGGCCACATTGTGCCAGGCTCCTGGCATCCAACCCTCAGCTCGTTTTGCAGAATGAGGATTTGAAGACGAGTGCAAGATTATGGAAAATTTCTAGAGCTGCTTCTCAGGCTTCCCTAACAAACGCCAACTCGCAGCAAGCGTCAGAATGGATGGAGGAGCCCAGCAAATGGTGCTTCGGTTGGCCGAGGGAGCTCAGAAGGCCAGTCTTGATGTGCAGTTTCTTTTTGGCAAGTTGCTCAAGTGGAGTCCTTTTGCAAGCGTCTGCAGCTCTATGCACAACTCTCATGGCAAGGACACTGTCCTGTTTGCCCCCAGCTTTCCAGGACTTGGATTGGCCTGGGTATGTACTGGTAATGTAAAAGCTAGTGAGCAAAGCCAGCACTGTTTAACAGAAAGCAAAAAAAACACAGCAGTCCGGTAGCAGAACTGGGTTTTGCAAGTGAGAAAACTGCCTTATTTTGCCTTGGGCAGATTGAGTCATAATAGGTAGTGGTGGCATGCTCTCTGAAAGACTGGGAATAATTACAAATATGGCAGATGAGATGCATGGATTTCTTCATCATGGCAGGACAGAGCCTGGTTGTTTGTGCCACAAACTCATTCAGATTTTGGAGCCAAAAATAACTGGAGCTGCCTCTGCAGCTTCTCCATGCCATGAGAGTTGTTTTCTTCATCCTCCCTTGGCCTCTGCCACTGCTGAGCGGGATTCGTTCATGCAAAATGTAGATTTTACTTGCTAGGTCCATTAGAAAGGCCAAACTGTTGCTTAGATGCCTGAGCCACTGTTGTCCAGCATGTTCTGTTGTCGCCTTGAGGCGGCCAAGCTGGAAGGAAGCATCACATGCCGCCTCTGAGAGATGAGATGAATTCTGCATTTGACTTCCTGCACTCGCCTGCCCCGACCAAGGCCTTGATCTTGTTTAAATAGGTCTGAACAGACTCTGTCTTGCTTTCGGCTGTTGCTTGCGGATCTTCCAGATTGCCGTGTGCTCTCGTGTACTGAGTTTGGCCAGCGATCAGTCATGGTGGAGGGACTAATTTTGCTCGCGCTTTCCTAGGGCGGCTGGTCCTTGGGGTTCTGCTGCGTTCAAAGCTGCTGATGCTGGGGGAAAACTTCCCATGGTGCCTGCTTCTTGCTGGTATTGTTCGTGTGCTGCGCCAGCCTTGCCGCAGCCTCGGAAACCCTCTTAAAGTCCTTCCACACGTGCTATTAGACGGAGTGTTTTTTTTTTTTTTTCTTTTTTTCCCCCAGCTATGCAGTTGGTGTAATAAAAGGTATCGCATCTTCCCAAAGAACCTTGCCTGCGTCCTTAGACTCACATGACTACAACCAAAAGCCCAGCAAGTTTTGGATTTCGAGGGTATTATCGCAACAGCTCAGACCAGTGCCATGGAACCATTCCTGTTCTGTAGCATTGATAGCATCGCTCTTAATGAGATGAAATAGCTTAGTTTCATGGGGTTTCTTCCACAGCACATGACGTCCAGGGGTCCTAAACCTGTCAGGTGGGTGGACTGCCATGTGGTCAGCTGGCCTGAGTCTCTGGGTAGACTTCCTGTCCCTGATCGGTTGTTCGATATGAGCCCAAAGCCTTGGTGACCATTGTCCTTGCGAGTATTTATTGGGGTAGGAAACGAAGAAGAGTGTCATGAGGGCATGGATTTTTCACAGCCAAATTGAGGCATAAAATTGATGAGTTGGTAAGTTATTTGTTCAAGCAGAAGAGCCTTTTGTGGACGGGGGTTGCTATCAGGACAGGCAAGATGCTGAGCCAATGATTTTTTTGGCTGGCGTGAGCCTGCAGAATGCTGCATTATTCAGCCGCTGTGTAGAGAAGTAATGAAGCTGCTTGCATATGACTGAATAAGACCTGCTGACATCCAAAGCACTAGCTCCAGCCATGCTGGGACGACTTCTTTTATCCTCTGCCAATTGTTAAGCGGGTGAAATTCCTTCAGCGCCCAAACCCTGCTATCCTTTTTGTGCAAGCGAGACCAAAGCATGCAAGAAGGACCAAAATATTAGTTCCACATTGGTGTGTTTTGTCCTTGGAGTAATAGGATTGTCTGAGAGGGACTTTGCGCTCTTGGGAAAGCGGCGGTATGTAGAACGTAAGTCTGGCCTTACGATTTGAAGCTTTTGCAAGTAAGTTTGCTAAATGGTTCCTGCAAGAATTGAAATCCAAAGCATCTTTCTGATGCTCCTCTCCAGGCTATGAGCTCCATCGCTTTCCTTTGTTACACTGACAGGAATTTTTATGTTAAAAGGGTACAGATGAAATAATGAAGACCTCTTTTAATGCATGCACATATCCGCATACTGCTTTCTGGCCTTTAAAATTTCTCCCAGCCTGCAGGGAAATAGCACCTCTTATTTTTTTCCAGAAATTTGTAGAAGTATACACTGGGCAGGACAGGAAGATTTAAAAAAAACTCAAACCCACAGCAGTTTTCTTTGTTTTTAAACATCTGTGTATAGGGTGTATTGCCACATCATATGAACATGTTTGGCAAAAACTAGATCTGTGTCTGTTTTTTCCTAACTATACATATTCTTATTCTCCCCAAAGTCGAGAGGAAACTTTCTGGGATGAGAGTCATTAAAGTTTAGTCCTCGAATGTTACAATTTCTGCCTTTTTGAGCCTGAGTTCACCCTACCTCTTTATTCATCTGATCTTTCTCTTGCACACCCATATACCTGATGTGCTTGAAGTCTGCTCTTGAAATTCAAAAGCTATCATGAAAAGCAGCAGCTGTTCTGGGGTTCAAAACAGGGTCATGCCACATGTAAAAGCTTGCTATTAAGAGGAGCAGAGAGAGACTTAATGGACAGTTGCCTTAATCTTATTCATCTCTCTTGTTCTGACTTTATTCAGTTATGATAGTATGCTTATTACTAATAATCCTAAAATAGATCACCCATTAAGAAGCTCTGTTGCTAATTAAATAGGAAATAAGGCTTATTGGATATTTTAAAAATGAAAATCAGTTTTTAATGAACCCGCGGGTTAAAGATGTGGGTCCTGTATCCATGATGGTACATACCAAAATTGGCCTCTTTGCAGCGAGGAAGAGTGGTTTGGGTGCAAGCAGAATGTGCCGGACAGCCTCGCATCTCAAAAACTGCAAATGAAAGCTATCTTTTCTGCCAGGTTTGCCAGCCTTGAGGAGCAAGCTTGGCTCTTCACTTCATGGATGTTGAAAAGGGATTGCAAATGCTTAATGCATTTCATCTTTTGTGTTTTTTCAAAGGGCTCGCATATGAGGCAAAGGAAAGACCTGTACTTTGCTGATGGACAAAGGAAAAAGGACTGGCATGACAAAGAAGCTATAAGGAGGGACTTGGAGCGCACAGGTGTGTAAGACCGTACCTGTTTATTGACAACGGTTTATAAAATAGCACAGATCCTTTTTTAGCCAGGGGAAGGTGGAACGACATGCTCAATGCCATGACCAGGGAGAGGTTCAGGACACTGTTTTTCCACATCGCTCTTGCTAGTTCAGAAGTGGTAATGAATAATGCAGCAATTTGGGCGGTCTGTGGTGGTGCTCTGAGGTGAGTGATACTTTAGAAGAGAGAAGAAACAGGCATCTTTATGAACTGGACAGGTATGGTAGACCCAGGAAAGGAGTAGAAAGTAGGGGAGGAATCCTAGGAACACAAGTCCTTATAAAATCTGCTGTTTGCATAGTTCGAGGCTTAAATCCAAATGCTTAACTTCTTTTACTAAAGGGCTCCAGTGGGGAGGGATGCTATCTATACATTTCCATGTATTTGCACAAACTGTATCATTCTCCTTGTAAGAGCTTTGTCAAGGTTGCTGTTGAATGTCAGCCTCTGTGCCGTGCTGAAGAACGAGACAAAGATGAGGAATATTTATACCCTGTGCAGGCACTTGCACCTGCGAACCAGAAGAAACATTGCGGATCCAATTTTGTTCCTTGTTGTCTTGAGTGTCCCTTTAATTCTGGTGTCAGAATGAAGAGCTTAATGCTTCCTATTCTCACGGGCAAGTGGTTTATATCAAAACGTGCTACCGTTTTTGTTTTTGTTTTTTAAAAAAAAAGGGTAAATTGATGCACTCAGCTTAGCGCGAAGCATGTTTCAGAGCTCACAATCGGAGCTAACAGGCAGTGGTGTTGGAAGAGTTCTCAGACAACAGGAAATGACTGCTTTCCATTTGATTTATGGCTCAGGCTTTGGCCTGGTTAAATACTAATTAACGGTAATGATGCATGTTTGATTTGTATCCATCCACAGGAAATGGAGAGCAAGGTAAACCATACCCAATGATGGACGCAGAGCGAGTGGACCAAGCGTACAGGGAAAATGGCTTCAATATCTTTGTCAGCGATAGAATTTCCCTTAATCGCTCTCTTCCAGACATCAGACACCCCAAGTGAGTACCACTCTGCACCTGCATGAGTGAGAGAAGCCTTCAGTTGTATTCCTGTGGGAATTTATTCTCCCTTTCTTATTTTGGACTTTCCTATGTGTGAGCCTTTCAGAACGGCAGTTCTGCTGCCTGCTATCCTGCTATACAGTGCTGGGCATCCTAATTGAGGCAAAAAAGTATAAGGGCGCTTGCTTGTGGGTGCACCTGGACAGTGCTGATTGACCCCAGCAAACCTACATTTATATGCAGAGCAAATGCTCCGTGAGCAGTAGTAGTAGCTTCCCCAGCCACTTGCCAGTACATCTCAACCCTGACCTGGAAGTGTCCTGCCCTTCTGTCTTAACCCTGAGGTCTTTTTTGGTGCCAGTTTTAATTTTTGAAGCTACTGAAATGGCTAGCAACTGCAGCAGTTACACAGGATAACTTCATTTTTGTTTATTTGTCCAGTGGAAAGTGGGTTTAAATGCCTGGCTCACTTGACAAACGACCCCAAAGAGCAGTCAAATAATGACTCTATTGCTAATTACCTGGTCTAGTTTTGCCCAAGTGACCAGTTGGAGTTGAGCTGCAATTTTATAAACCATGAATTTCCTGTGCAGTTCTACCATGATTCAAGTTTCCCAATCTAGATGCATTTATCTAGGAGAGGATACTAATTTTTTGGAATGTGTCAACAAAATCTGAACGATGTCATGAACTATGGTTAAGGGGAATTTGGTCAGAAATGCCAACGGCCTTATAATAACCTTTTTCAGAGATTGTAAAGCTGGCCATAAAAACCGGTTCCAGCTGAACTGTTTGGATTTGAACTCAACATGTTAGGATGTCTTTTCCTTTTCATAAGTCATATTTGACTTTGAACTTAAAGGATATTCTCCTTGGCAATTGGAATAAGTCTTGAGCGAGGATTTAAACCTTTTCTACTCAAAACCCTGCAGTGCTTTTTAATTGTAGAGTGCATGTGGTTCTTAATCATCTGAAGCTACCTTTAGCTATTGAATGCAAATTTCATCTATGAAAAGCGGCTTGGGGTTTTTTTTTCTCATCCTGATGGCAGTAATTTCATCTAAGACATCTATACTTGAAAGCAAATTAGACTTGAGGTTTTTAAAACTTTTTTTTATTTTCTCAGTTTTATCTCACTAAATCTTAGGCTTTTTCAGGCACCAATCAGAGCAAAAATGAGCAGCCTGTGCAGATGCCTTCCTTAAATTATAAGTATAAAAAAAAGGTGTTAATCCAGTCCCTCATAACTCATCATTTTGGGAGTGCAGCTCAAGTATTTGAAAGGAAAGGGATCAAATGGAGCATGTTAGGAGATCTTGTCTGGTTGGTCTACTTTGAAAAACCCCTGAGTGAGCTTCAGTGAACTTAGGCTCTGCTCAGCTTCTATTTATTTGGGATTGTTTGGGGCTTGGAGACTTTCTCAGTGTTAGACAATGCCAGTCTCCCTTCACCTGACGATTTAATATATAGGCTCATCCCTAATGGCGCATAAGGGGCTGATGCTGACTCCTCGCTACTATTTCCTTTCCTTTCTCTGTTTAAGATGTGGAAGTTCCAACTCCAATCCCCAGTTGAAATTAGTAAGTGAAGTGTCTTGGTCTCCAGCTGTTTTAAGATGTCACAAGTGATACCAGGGTAGAACATTCAGTTGTCTTCACCATGAAACAATCCCATCTCTTTCTTCAGTCGCGTCTTACTTGCTACTTACCTCCTTCTCAGCTAATAAAGGAGGGAAGGACCTGATGGACAAAAATTTCATCCTAGAAGCAGATCCATCCCGTGCACTGAAAGATGAGGATCCCTTAGGGAGAAAATATTTAGCAATCGTGTAAATACTCAGTGCTATATACTGCAAGAACAACTTAGAAGGGATGGGGGGAGAACGAACCTGGTGCAGGCAGCCCTGATTCTGTTTCCTCCAAACTCTAGTGTTTCACTTGGCAATCTTCATTTTGTGCTTTGCAGTATTTACTGCACGGAAGCCTGTAGTGACAGGACGATATATCTGATCCATTGAGCAGGGTTAAAATAGAGCTAAGGTAACAGGTTAATAATTGAAAAATCAAGCTGAGAGTAGCACCGAAAAGGGGAGAGTGCCGCAAATACGTGCAGCATTTTATAAATACTTAATCTTCCATATGCAAACCAATTCAGGGCAGCTTTGCAGACTTCAGACAGAAGCAGTGTCTGAGTTAACTGGAAATGCTTCCATTCATCACAATATAAGGCTTCTGATCCCTGCTGAAGGGAGCTTTGAGAGTCAGCAGTTGGGTGACCAATCGGTCGTTTCAGCAAAAATGCACCGCTACTGCTCTTGTGCACAGAATTAAAATATGCCTTTTTTTTCCTATTGCTACTGCCAGTAGCAAACCGTATTTTTGTACAGAGTTGAAGTGTAGTTGGAGGACGTGAGCGATCTTAATGAAGTTGAGCCAATTTTTCCCACCCTCCCCCAAATCGACCATCTGTAGTCTTCTCTGTCTGCAGCGTCAGTAGAGAAATGGCTGTTACAAAGCAAAGACTGTTCCAGGAGGATGACTGATGTGCAGGCTTTGCTTGTTGTACCCAAACTATGAATGCTTAGCAAAGAATGAAGGGACAGGTTTTTCCAATGCTGTGGAATTTATTGTTGATCACAAAGTTGCAATCGCTGAATCTTCTACAATTATGCAGCAAATCGTTTATCTCGTGCAAGTTGGCATGCGGACCAACCAAGAGTTTCACAAGCTGTTATAAAGACAAAACCTTTTGACCTATGCTTTATAGTCATCGCTTGTCATCGACAGCAGTGCAATTTGTGTTAAGACTATAAATACGAATATATTAATACAACAGATATGAATGAATGGAAGATTCCCCGAAGGTTTCAGTTATGTTGCTGTCGCTATCTACAAAGCCATATGCGAGTCCCCAAGAGGCGATTCAAGCATTACTCAGGTACACCATCAATTTTTGAGCTTTCATTGCTCTGTCTGTGTTTGTGAGGAATGATGCTGAGCACTCCCTCCCTGTACTCTGCACTGCTGCCAGCCAGCCTGCTTAATGATGGCTGTAATGACAAATGTGTTGATGCTGGCCTCAGAAGCACTCTTCCAAGTGGCACCTCCTCCTCCCACCCAGAGGCTCAAAGCTGCAAGAGAAAGAGATGCAATTATTTTGTTGCTTGTCTATCCGTTGGTGGTAAAAATTCACGGCTTTCCCCTGAGCCTGTCAGAGCCCATCGGCCCTTCATCCTCATCTGTAAGCACAGGAGGCTTACAGACGAGACCCTAACAACCTGAAAGCCTGTCTTGTCTCTCCAGGTATTAGCAATGCCACATGGCTTCTAGTAAGAGGAGCAGGTAGACTTGATGCCCAATCTCTCAAGCCCCAGCTGAAAACCGAGAGCAGCAGAGAACCCTGCTCCTCTTTGCAAGCCAGTCTGATCATTTAAACACAAGGAAGAGGAAAACTGAAACAGGCCTTTCTGATCAGGAGGAAGCAGCTGGTTGAGCAGGCCCTGACAGCCCTTGGAAGCAAATCCAGCTCTTTGGAATATGTTTGCAGATGGAAAGAGGTTGGATAATAGGTGCTGTGGTTGGGTGACTAGAGGCAAAGCATGGGTTGCTCTCACAAAGGTTTGTGTTTTAACCAGGTTTTCACACTACCCTGGAGGTATTTGCCCCCTTCGGTTTAATAATAGGTATCCTCTTGAATGGCAGAAACTGGTCCCTGTGGCTGTCTCCAGGAATGCATTCCTACAGAACACTATCCCAAGTTAGATATGTAGATATAGATCTGTATCTATCTAGATAGATCTAGATCTTTATGTTAATATTTAACTTGGGATAGTGTGTATATGTTTGTGTGTATATGTATATATAAATAATAGTGTGTGTGTATTTCCCTACCTTTGGAAAGCAGCTGCTCAGGAAAGTGTCCATCCAGCTTGAAATGGCCAAGTTTCAGCTAGGTGAATATTAAAAGCAAAATTTATAGTGTGGTATTAAGCCTCTGAAATGCAGGCCCTTTAAATTTGGGCAGCACTGAGCTTCTCAGCCTTTGAAATGATTCTTTTAGAGAAGTTGCTCTTTGAGACTTAAAGCAGAGGAACCAGAAAGTAGGCAAGAGACTTCTCTGTTTTGAGCTATAAAAGAGGCTACCTTTTAAAAGCAATTTTGGCCGGTGATGAGCTATCTTTGCACCTTAAATTTTCTCAGGTTAATGCCATTTAATTTTATGGAATGGGTACTTTTAGTCTGTTACTATAGAAAAATCACCACTGACTGATGAGAGTGGTGCTTTGTGGGTAAATATCCTAGCTATAATCGGGTGTTGAGGATTTATCCCAGTAATTGCTGTTGCAGTTCTGGTGAATTATTTTGTTTAGCTCATTGATACCTTTTTTTATCCATGTCTAGCTGCAAGAACAAGCTGTATCTGGAGAAGCTCCCAAACACTAGCGTGATAATCCCATTCCACAATGAAGGATGGTCATCTCTTCTCCGGACAGTGCATAGTGTCCTAAATCGCTCCCCACCTGAGCTGATTGCGGAGGTTGTGCTGGTGGATGATTTTAGTGACAGAGGTACAGTACTATCTGCCCTTACACCTACCTGACTAGATTCATAGGAGTACATTGTAGGGAAGCAGTTTGATATTTGCTGTGGGCCAAGTGTTAGGATTTCAATGTCCCCTGTGATATTTGCTGGCGGCATTAAGCCTTAAACCAAGATGAAAGTTGCATTTCCTTTTACTGCTGCATGGCTTTAGTTGTTGATGGCATCAGAAGTGCTTCATGGTGCTGCATACATGCTTGGTTCATTGCTAAGTAAAAAAAGATGCATGCACGTTTTTTTTTTTTCAGTGCGTGTTGACATGTACGATGGAAGTTCTGCTCCTACACACTTCACATGCAGTTCCTTAAATGTTGATTCCCTGTTTGCATTTTGAGTTTTTTCTTCCCCTGTACAAAAGATTTGCAGTTTTGGTGTGAATTTTTTAAGCCCATTTGCCAGGATCAGTTTTTGTGTGTTAACCTCTGTAGAAACATTTGGAAAATCCACAACACGCATATCTTGGCTTTGTATCCTCCACACTTGCCTCCATTTCTCCCTTACCCTTTCATTCCCCTTTCAAGTGCACAAAACCTCAAGGAGTGGAGATTGCACTGCCTGAGAACATTTGCTAGGGTTGGTTAAGTGTAGCCCGTAGGTTGGGACTGACCTCCCACTTGCCTATGGCATGCAAGTGTCTTGTCTCGGCAAACTGCTCAGCAAGAATTTCACAGTGCAATCCTCGGGTGAACAGTTGCTTTCTTCCCATCTTCATTTCTACAGACCGGTAAAATTGTTTCCTGCTTCTGCCCCTAATTGAAGTACGGAGAGGCAGATTTGACACCTTGAGACACATAGCCACCATAAGTTAAGCAAGTGCATATGTGGCACATCACCAGAAAATACAGCGAGCCTTGTGGTTGCAACTCTGGAGCTTAATTTGCAGTTGTGCCAGTCTCATTACAAAAGATCTTATGCTTTCTGAACTGTTTGGGCCACCCTGTGCTATGCTGTACAAATTAAGCTGTAGCTTAAGTAGAAGGGATAAAATTAAAAGCTAGTAGCTTTTATGCTTCATGGCATAAAGTGACTATCATAGGAAAGAATTAATTTCCTCACCCTCCAGTGTATTATACAGTTGAAAACCTCACAGAGTTTATACTTACTGATGCATCCAGCATTGTCCGTAGTTGGAGATGATAGAGCAGCTTTGTTGGCTCATCTGACTGGTCTACTAATTATTCAGTTTTCTCTATTTTAATTCTTAAAGAAGCTAAAGTCTCCGGCTTATTTGCTTCAAGGTTCTCTTAAAGCTTTTCTATACAGATGTGCACAAGGAATGCAGGGCTCTGTGTACGGAGGTGTTTTTGAGAGAGATTTCCAAGGGAAAAAATCCTGAGGTGAGAAATGGCTCCTATGCTTCTGAAATTCATGTAAAAAAATGCCCTCTGAAACCAGCCAGTGCATAACTGACCTGTCCCGTTGCCCAATAGCTACACTAATTCTTCTGAAGTGTAACTTCCAGTAGCTTGCGGGCATAACATGGTACTCTGAAAAGCTCATTAAGCTGTAGTTACGTGGCTTCGGTGACATTTAAAGCATTTTGAGACTAGGAAGAAAATGCGCTTTTAGTAGGACCTCTCTGCTGCTTTTCAGTGTAGCACACTAGAGGCAGGTTAGTTGTAACCAAACCAAACACAAGTTTGATTTTTCTACTGCCTGGTTAATCTTTGCGCAGGAGGATGGCTTCTGTCTAGGATGAAGAACATTTTTGTTTCTCTTCAAAACTTCATTTGTCTGTTTTGCACAGTGGCTTTTCTTGCTGGCTTCATCTGCTTTGACACCAATTGGTATTCTCCCTTAACCTCCCTGAAATGACTGCCAAATCCCTTCCTCTCTCTTTAAATAGAATTCTTCTGAGGAGGCAAAAGCAGCAACAAATCCTGAAATGGGCAGCTTGGATTCAGTTGTGTGCCTCTGTATTAAAAATTCATCCAAGACTGGCCCTGGGAATGAGCAGTCAAAAAGTGAACAGCTGAAAAATAACCACTGTGCATCTCTCCAGCAAAGCTTTCCCCTTCAAGTGTTTAAAGGGCTGTGTCGCTTCACTGGGCTCAGCCCCAGTGTGAGCACTGACATCGCTACAGGCTTGCCCGAATGTGAAAATGGCTGAGAATCGGAGACCATGCATCTCGAGACTTATGACAGCTGGCTCGGCTGTGCCAGAACATAAATAAGTGGGTGAGAGCGGTTGTATACAAAACCCCCAACTTATTGATCTGTTTTAAATCCGAGCAAATTCAGTCTGCTAAAATTTGAGCACTCCTAAGAATTGTGAGTAATGGCTCAGAGGCTTGAATGAAGCAGGTCTGGAAAAACTAAAAGTGACTCTGGTGGCTGTGCCAGTCATTAGCCCCATGTGCTTCTGCCAACGCACATCCCTCCTGAATTGCTGCCCTCCTTTTAATGCTGTTGTGATCAGGACTCTCTTGTGAAAAACACAGTATAAATAGTGAGTGAACCTTGTTCCAAAAAGCTCACAGCCCACAGAGGAAAGGCACATAGCAGGTGCAAAGAGCAACAGGCACACAGTGGATGTGGAGCGGGGCAGGGGTTCATGCATATTTGTAGGGATTTTTTTTTAAGAGGATTTTGTCCACAGGTCACTCCTGTAAGCAGTATAATAAAATACTGCACTCTGCAGCCCAATACTTGGGTTTTCTGAACTTGAGAGCACCTGTGCACTGTCTCCTTGATTTGTCTTTTAGTAACAGCCTTTAAAAAGCTGCACAGCTGCAGTGAAGCTGGCTGGGCATGGAGCCCCCAATCCAAGCATTTTGTGCTGTGCTGCTGAGCACGGGGCTCTCCCACGCTTACCTGGGCATTTCCCTGTTTCTGGCTCAGCTGTGCCATTACGTTAGTGCAAGTTTGTCTGCAAAGAAGGATGGCTTACATTTCTCACTTATTTTTGTGCCACTTTTTTTTTTCCTCCTCAGCTTCTCCATAGATAAGAAACTCTTTATATTTCAGGATAAAAAGCTACAGCAAGAGGGATCCCATTTATGATTAACATAGTTGGTATGGAAACGTGGCG
Organism: Gavialis gangeticus; assembly: GCF_001723915.1. NCBI lineage: Eukaryota > Metazoa > Chordata > Crocodylia > Gavialidae > Gavialis > Gavialis gangeticus. The sequence continues at coordinate 3,819,239 of NW_017729000.1, read as the reverse complement.
AGAGCAGCCACAAGTTATTTTCCCTGCCAGATATTTAATATATCTGTTTTCATCCATGTTGAGCTTCCAGATGAAGGAGCGCTTAGGAGTTCCTAGTGCCAGGGTGTGCGGGGAGATGGGGAAGGCGACTGATGAGCTGGCAGAAGTGGTTATGAAATGGAAGAAATACAAATTTGGGTTTAATTGGTAGCTGCCATACTGCGGTCTGCAGCCTGCCATGAGAGCCAACTGCTTTGTCGTGTACTAATGGAGCTCTCAAACTAATGAATCATGGAAGTGTCAGCAGCTATTTATTTCTTAATTTGCTGGGGAGGGAGACAGTTTTGTGACCTTTAGCACTATACATTTTTCAACCCAAAACAGGTTGCTCTGACTGCACCAGGCTTTTTTAATATCTTGCAGGGAAAGCCTTACTAAGCAGGATTTTTTAAATGTTCAATTTCTCACTCCACTACCTCCTTTTGCAAATACAACGCTCTGTGCTTTTCACCCCTGTTGCTTTCCTATGCCCATAGCATAATGGAGCCAATCAGAAGCTATTCTGATCAAGCACATCAGTCAATAACCCATGGGTTGATCAGGATACTCTCTAAAAACATGTTGTTTAAATGGTCACTGTTGGAAAGTGTGCTTAAATATTTACTGAGGGTTTTGCACCATTGTGGGAATGCCCAGCTTGCTTTGCTGCACTCTTAAGTTGCCGTTCTTGTTGACACAGGGCTTCCTCTTTGGCCCGTTGCATGGAATTTGTAGCCCTAACTTTCTTCACCATGTTGTCATGATCCAAAGAGGGATTATGAAACAGTAGTTAAAAACAATTAATATAGTCTCTCAACTCTGTTATTGGAAAAATGTGACTTGGAGCTGTTATTTGAAAGCTGCTTCTACCTCAGGGGTGGGCAAAATACAGCCCAGGGGCCGGATCCAGCCTGCCAAGCCATTCTACCTGGCCCGCAGGGCCCCTAAAAAAATTTAGAAAATTAGTATTTATTTGCTCCTGGCTGCCTGTCAAAGATGACAGGAGACAGGGGCAGTAGGACCCAGGGGACGCCAGTGGCAGGACCCAGCAGCTAGGCCTGCCCAACCCCACCCCACCCCTAACCAGAAGACCCTGCCTAGCACCAGAGAGGAAAATGTCAAGCTTGCCAACACTTGTTAAGTGGCTCTGTGCCCAAAATAATTGCCTGCCTGTGTTCTACCTGGACACAGCCGGTTGCTAGCATTTAAGCCACATTCCTGGTAAAGCAACCAGAGCATTATAGTTCCTCATGCTGTTTCCTGATGAACCGAGTTAGTGTGTCTGTTTCTGAATAGAAAAGAACCCTTTCCTTAGGTGCTAGAAAATCACCCTTTCCTTGGGCATGTTTGCAATCATTTAGCAAGAACCACAAATGTTTGACATTTAAAGTAGGGTCAGTTGCTTCTGTTAGCTGCAATGGAGGAGCACTAAAATGTTGTTGGAAGATGGGGCCCCAATCTGTCCAACATACACCTCTCAGCAGACACTTTGGTATTCAGTTGAGTGTGCAGGTAGAGAGACTTAACGGGACTTGTGCATTTCCTGGGCCCTGCACACATCCACTTCATTATTGCAGGTGCTCATAAACCTGATAGCATTAGCCCTTCTGGGTGAGCAGAAAATCCAGATGCCTGAAGCGTGCATCATGACTTCAGAATTCCTGATCATAAAGCTTAGCTAAGGTAGCTCTACATGGATTTATGGCTTCATGTTTTAATTTCAACAGTGATTCATTAATTCTGATCTGAGTTAAATTAAGCTCTTTCATATCCTGGCTTGCGGAGCACTAATTACATCCCTGTGAGCCTGTTGTTATCGGAATGGCCCTAAGTCAACGAAGAGTCTCTTTCTCTTCCTCCCCCCTCCTATGTACATCATGCGTCTCCTGGGGACGGTCAGATGTCGAATTTGTTTGCCTTTTGATTGCTTTATAATGCTGCTGACTGGTAAAGGTGCCCATACTACTGTATGGGGGAAGTGGGCGAGGAGTTAATATGCAAGCCAGCTTTGCTTTTGCTTGGGTCATGGCCGAGGGAGCTAGTTATTTCTAGGTCACTGGTCGGAGCCAGGTCCTGACGGCAAAAGGTCAGAAGCTGTGATCCACCTGTGCCTCTTGGTCCTGTGTGAAGCAAATAGTTTGTCTCCTGTGTGTGCCCATGCAGTTGCACCATCCGTGTTGCATGAGCTGTCCTCTTGACCGCATTTCCACCCCCACGACCTTGCGGTAAGTTCACAAACGGACTGAACAGAAATAGGAGTGGCATTCGCACTGCCAGCAGCATGCAGACACACAACGCAGTTACTCTGGGGTCATTTGCTCTGGATTTTCCTCTCCCAAATTAGCTTCCCTTAACAGGTACATGCCTGCCAAGTTGGGAAGCTGCCCCTCCTATGCTGAGGTTGCACAGCCTGGTCTGATGGACATCAGCCTCTGGCTCCTTCTTTCTCCTCCCTTGTCCGTGCAGCATTGTAGCACTTGCAGCTGGGGAACACCCCGTGGGCTACCATTACGTGCCGGCAGTCAAACTCTTCTGTCCCGTCGGTGGTGCGTGTTGTTCGTGTTCTTTCGCAAGGAAAAACGCTTCCAGCCAGGGACGAGACTTGAACACCAGCAGAGTGCTGTTTTCAGGGAAGGGGAAACTTTGGAGTTAGTGAGTTGGAACATCTTGGAAGATGTCACTGAATTACCTGCTACACTTGTGCCTGCCCTTAATTCTCATTGCCACACTTATCCCAGAGAAGAAGTTGAGTCAGTCATCAAGAAGAAAAACAATCTAGGGGAGCCTGTGGTCTCTGAAATGCTACAGTAATTAGCGGCATATAAATTTTTCTGTCTGGAATGAAACAGCCTCGGATTTGGCAGCCCCGTCGTAAATGCAAAACATGGTGTATTTCTCCCTGTTCACCTTTCATAGCACTGGAAACTTTTAAATTATTCAAGATGAAGCTTTACTGTCTGCTGGAGGGCTGTGATGTAATTGCTGAAAATCATTTGAAGAGCTGTCTTGCTGTGCAAGCTGGCTTTTTTTAAAAAACACACCATGTGCAAATGGAAATGTATAAACCACGCGGGGGGTTCGCAAGCGCCTCTGATAAATCCTATTTATTTCACTACGCAGCTCAATAGAAGAGAAATCAATGGCTTTTGCTCGGCATTGAAACTCCGTACATCAGTCGCATTTCGATGCTCAGTCACTTGCCTGATGACTGACGTCCCGCGCTCGCTCGCTTTTAATGCAGCTTTTGTGCAACTGGCAGAGCGTGCGAGATTTGGGGATCGCCCCCTGTTAAGGAATGAGAAGTAGAGCATCATTTGGGACTCATGGCGGTGTTGTACCTTTGTTTGCACAGATCAAATATGAGACTAATAAAACTGAGAGCAGGCGTTCGAAGTGAGCTAAAAGCTCAAGTGAGGGGAGAGCGAACGTGGTTGTTTTGTGTTTTTTGTGTGCACGTATGTTGGTAATGGTCAAAAAAAGGGCTTGGGGTAAGTGCAAGGGATGGGACGGCAGTAACCTAAGGCTTTATTCCTGCCTCTAGGACTGGGTGGGGGCTCTCCTTGGGTAACCCCTTGACCTTGCACCTCCTGGAAGCTGGAACTGAGCTTTTTCCTTCTCTGTTGCCTAAAACTGACACTTTCTTTGGATCCTTTGAACTTTCTTATCTACCTCCAAGAAGGTTTTTTGTTCTGTTTTCTGCTCTGCAAATACAGCTGGAGAGTCATGGAAATATCTGTCCTTCTAGCCTCCCCCCGCTCCCATTGCCACCACCACCCCACCGTGTCACCTTGCCTTCACCGCTTCTTCCAGGTTTTATTTCGACAGCAAGCTGTGTTGAGTATTATAGACCTTGCCATTTACAGGGGACCTCGGTACTCTTAAGTTCTAGTTGAATATTTGTCCCAAAACTTTGAAAAGCATCTTGAAAATGCTCCTGCCACCTCAGGGGACAGCAGCTCTTTTCTCCGTTACAACCTTCTGCATACTCCGGCCTCGTAACCCTTTCCAGCTTCATCCCATGTTCTTGCCTTGTTTGTATGTCATTCGGGGCAAGGCGCAATTACCGTGGGTGGCGCTGTCACCTGTTGGGCCAGAGACGCTCACAACCAGTCCTTTGTCCTCATTCGGCTTGTTAGTCTCCTTCCTTCCCGTCCTCTTAAGAGCAATTTTTATAGATGCACAAAGGGAATTGCCTGAATAGGAAAGCAGGCGTGGGCAAGGCTGCTCGGGCAGTTGCAGCCATGTGGTAGTCTGCTTTCTCTCCAGCGAGCCCAGGCGTCGGAGCTGGGTAGGCGCTGTCAGAGGCGGCATGCCTCGAACCTACGGCCCGTCTGACAGCTGCGCAACATCAGGTGTGTTTCGAAGACGGCCCGAGTCCATTAGACGTGAGTGCTGGGTTTTAATTGAGAGAAACCATGTTTTTAATATCTCAAATGGGGAAAGGTTTAATGCTTTAATTTCTTTTTAATCTTTAAATGGAATGGCAAAGGATTTACCTAGCTAAAAGGATTATCTTTTCATCTGTAGACACAGCCATTTTACAAGGCCAGCTTTTTTCTCTCTCTCTCTCTCTCTCTCTCTCTCTCTCTCTCTCTCTCTCTCTCTCTCTCAGATGCACTGGAGTGCATGCGGTTAGTACATCTTTATAAATGTGCAGCAATTATACTTAGATCACAATTGCCTGTTGCCAGTTTGTCCTTACTAAATGTTGAATTAATCCTTTTAAGTTTCTTTTTTTTCTTTTTTTAACCCTTACAATGCTCTCCACTCACAGTTGACGTAAATCACACTAACGTGGTGCCTCTTCTAAAAATGTTTCTTATGCCAACAGTCTGTTTTTTAACATTATTGTATTCTGTGTTAAAGGATGTCAGCCTGTCTTTATTAGCAATGCCTAGTAACAAAACTCTCAGTTACTACTCAGAGGTTGCTTTCTCTAAGGACCTGTCAAAAGATCAATTTCCTTTCTTTTCTTTTTTGTAAATTAAAAGTCAAAGAATGAAAGCAGTTGTCTTCCCTTGGGAAGTAGTTCTAGACTCCTTCAAATTTATTTTGACTCCTAGAAAGGCTCCTGGATACGTTTTAAAGAGATGTGTGCCCTTGTCTTGTGCGTGCCGCACTTGATTGACACTCTCGGATATTGAAGGAAACTGGAAATATGACCAAATCGGACATTCCTAGGCTTGTCTTTTATTGGAGTGGATTTCTTTGTTATTGTAGAACATATTCTTGCTAATATTTTTGTGTCAAACCACCAGCCTCCCATTGCCTGTTCCTGGGCTCAGTACCTTATACTGAGATCTGACAGCGGGTGTGAGAGGTAGTTAATCGCGTTAGTCTGAAGTCAGGCAGAAGGCAGGGAAGAGATGCACTTTATAGACTAATTAAATCGGAGACATATAGCCTAAGCTTTCATGAGCCTGAGTTCACTTCATCAGATGCTGTGAAGGGACTCGTACAGAGCAGCACATCAGGTAGAGAGTGTGATTTGAATAGAAAAATGGGGTGGACAGAGGGGGGGCGGGATGGGGAGAGGCAAACGAGTAATAAACCCGTAGGGACAAAGGTTTCCCAAAAGCTAATCTGGGTAATGGGATAAGAATCAGTAGTCCTTGTTTAGACCACACCTAACACAGTCCAGTCTGTGGATGGCTCCTTGTTTTGCAGCTTCATAGTTGGGTTTGCTTTTAAAGTTTTGCCATATAATCAGAGGTCAGCGATGGAAAGTTCAGGAAGTTAGTGTTCTGCCACACCCTTGTGCGTCTTACTAGACTGGACGTCAGATTGATGTCCATTCACTTGTTCACGTGGAGGTCGCTCCGTCTGCCCAATGTAGACACCAGAGGAGCACCGTCAGCAGGTGACGGCATATAGGACCTCAGTAGAGCTGCAGGTGAATGAGCTTTGGATGTTATGATCCATGTAGTTCGGTCCAGCTTGCATTGCAAGGTCTGCTACTTCAGTGAGAATCAGGGTTTACTTGCCTGTTTTTGAGAGATGCCGTTCGAGTTGGGGGAGCCTGTCTCAGCTTTGTTCCTCGTGACTACCTTGAGACAGCCATCATTTTCCAGGAGGGGTTGGAGGACGTGAATGATGCTTTGAAGCTGGGGCTGTAGATGACAACCAGAGGGATTCTGCTATTGCCCTTGTCGTGCAGCTCGTTTTGTAGGTGGGAGCAGAGTATTGGAGCCAGAGTTGACGATCAGAGCTGCAATGATCTGAAGTCGTATTCGAACACTGCAAGCCCTTAAATGCTTTAGAAGGAAGGTGCTGAATGCATTGGCCATTTGTGTTAAGAAAGCACTTTTACTGGTGTGGAGATGGCTAATTGAAGGTTATGTTTGGTTGTGGAGCCTAAGTCCCATCTTCAAAAGGGATCATTGCTGCAAGTCTAATGAGCCTCAGGCCCATAAATCACCTGAGCACTTTTTGGAAATGTTACCCACCATCTAGAAGCAGCTGTCGTTCTCTGCATTGCTAAGAGGCAGCAGATCATTTATTGGCACAGTAGTAAAATTTGTGAACTAAGCAAGTCTGGCATCTTGGGGTGTCCCAGCGAAGTTAGCTAACGGTCCAGCGTGGACGCTTGCTTTGCCTTGCAGAGACAGTCTAACCAATTTATTCTCCCCATCTCCTCCCTCTGACTGCTATTTTATAGATGTGACTTTAGATTCCTGTTAATAACCAGTCGATCTGGCACTGGATCCAAAATCCACTGTAGCAATATGATCTCATTTGACAGATGTTTCATCTTGGAGTAATAGTGCCTCATTCTTTATGTGAACTCTTCCAACCTAGAAGATGGTTAGTATTATTTCTGCACCCAAATGTGCGTATGCCTTGACAGAAAGTCATTGAAATGAGAACTGGAGCATTTAAAATCTCATAAATAGCCAGAGAGCATTAAAAATATTGTCTGGGTTCCCAGGCATGTGAAAGGAGGCGTGAGTGTTGAGAGAGCCCCCAGTATCTGTTTCCTAGCAAACGTGTTGCAAAGCCAGGTATGTGTGTTTTATACTTACCAGCAGTTTGCTTTTTAGTTCATACAGATAATTAGTGGAAGATCAGTTGCCCACTGCTGGAAGACTCTTCAGGAGAGGGGAGCTATGGGGGTGGACAAAAAGGGTCCCAGTTTATTACAGTCAAACGATATCCTTCTAAGCTAATTACCATGCCTTTGGAAGGATGTCTGGCTAACTAAGCGAGATTTGTTTTGAAGCAGGTTTTTCATTCTTGTTACAGCTTATTAAACATCAGCTAACGACGTTGTTTGCTGCTGTGAACACTGCTATGTATGTAGCTTCCATTAGTGGTGGATTGTAGCAAAACATCTTTAATTTATTCACCTCACCTTGAAGTAAGTGTCCTCGTCTGCTAGAAATAAGATAGCGGCATAACTGCCAGCTGCAGTTCAAATCAGTACTTTCATGCTTTACAGCAGTTTCTTTGTAGCAGTTAATTAGAAATGTGATGCAAGCACCCTCAGTTATATTTTATATGTGTGATGTCTATTATCGATTAATCATAGTGTGTTTTCTAAACAGGTATTACTGGCAGCCTTGGTAAAGTAAGAGTTGTAATGCAGGGGTTTTGATAGAAGCAGCCATACTCTGCGGTGGAGCCCCTGAAGTTGGTTGGTATCGGCTCCGTTGGCCCTTGTCCCCGTCACAAAGCTTACTTGTAGGTACAGTCAGGAAGGAGATGGGCTCCCCTTCCTATGAGACGCTTGGAAATGGCAAGAACAGTAGAGCTCTTCTGATCAGCATTGCAAATCTTGGCTCTAGAAACTTTTGCTTAACAGCAAATTTGTTTAAATTTCAAAGCCAAGTTGTTTCAACCCCCAAATGTTTTTTAATTAAAAATCTTCGGATTGAGACTGTTGGAACCAGGGTGACACTTGGACAAATCTTTGAAAAACATCCCAATTTGCTCTGCTCATAGCTGCTACAAAATCATTGCATAATCTGGTTCAGGTTGCTGTCCTATTCCAAAATGCACTACGTGTGGTGCTTGTGTGATCTCCCACGGGACAAGCTGGAAAACACAGGCCAGAACAGGCTTTAAAAAAAGAAGAAACAACACATGGGAATAGGTCAAACTTAATAGCTTCCTGCAAACCCTCTCAGACCCCTGGCCTTATACTATCTGGTTCAAATGAATATGGCAGGTGACCAGGCACTTTTTCTGGTTTAGTTTCTGGGCATTCTGGTTCTGGTATCAGCGTGGGTTGCTTCAGCCCAAGACGCACTTCAGGACGGAATGCACTTACCAAATGAAAGACCCATCTTGCATATGTAAGTGGCTTGGGCTTCTGCAGCTTCCTCTTCTACTAGCTATCTTTGTTTTCCAAAAGTGAGTTAAGAAGGGATAGTAAAGGAAAAAAATCTGTTTTTGAAGAAAATTGTCAAGTCTTTTCCAAAGCTATAAAATCCTGCTTTTGACATGGCAGTGTTTGCAGTAAAGTGTCAGATGTTTGACTGAGGGGTGTTTTGTTTTGTTCTTTCTCCTACCAGATTGGGTATCTTTCTATTTGCCAAATAGTGTTTTCTGTTTCTAACATATGGAGCACAATCCAAACATGGCTTTGATTTGTTTTCTTCCCATTTGTGGATATTAATTAAGCTAGCATACTCTAATAATTCCTGGTCCTGTAACCAGGCTTTGGCTAATTTGAGACTGTGTTGTACCTATAGAGCAAAAATCACTGTAAATCCACTATTGCTCATAGATCTTCCTTTGTCGCTCAGATATGAAAAGAAGTGTTTAAAATCTGTTGCCCCATCAGAGCACAGGCAGGTTTAAATTTTGGACCTAAATTGCACGTTGGAGTTGCTTCCAAGTAAAGTTATCCTGTCTCAAGGTTGATGCTCTGAATAGATTTTTTTTTTTTTTTTTTTTCTTTTCCTTAAACGTATGTGCTGGTTTTAAATTTTCCATTGCTGCATTGTTTTGGATAAGGTCCAATCCCTTTTGCTAAGAAATCCTGAACAGAGTTGGTAAAAGCGAACAGTTGCACCACTGGAATCAGTAAGGACTGCCTTTTGCAGAAAGCTTGTGCAACTTTCTAAGATTTCTAATCCTCAAAAGCTTGAACAACTTGCAACATACTTTTAATACTTTAAATGTCTTAACGCTTCATCCGGAGATCTTCAGCTGACTCCCCCACATCCTTCCCTGCCCATCTGGGCCTTATGCTGTTACTCTACGAGTTCAAGGAGCAATTAATTTTCTTTTTTAATGGTGAAAGAGCAGGTAGCACTAGCTAGGACCAGCTGTTCTCGTGAAATGCCCATTTGTACCAGCTCCACTGTCACAACAGGCCATTCCTTTCTCCCTGGGTTCCTGATCTGTTCCTGAGTCTGTCTGAATCATGTGAAAATCATGTCTAGCTCTCTAAGCACCCAGCAACACCACCAACAAATCTGAGGGGTTTTTTCTGACGTCAAATATTCAATCTTCCAGTATTTGGTGTTCATCTTTAATAGGTGCAAAAATGTAGTTGTTAATGCAAAATAAGGGTGGTCGGTCTCTTCAGACTTGGGATAGCTTGATCTCTCATTCTTCTAACCCAGTTGCAGGAGCGTTGAAGGCACCAAGCATGGATACCATGGGCATCAAGTCATGGCTCAGACTATTTTGATGAATCAAAGCATCAGCATTATGTGGTCACAAAGTATTTAGGTGTGGGAAAGAGATGTTGGCATTGGATGGGAATGCACATACTCCCTCTCATTAAGGAGCTGGCTAATCAGGAACAACTGTTTAGAAAGGGTTGAGGGGTCACTGGACATGAATGCCAATTCAAGGACTCTGAGAGGGACCAGGTCTGTATGAGTCCTTAGCATTGGGTGACCTATGTGCTATACTCTGACATATCAAATGCTTTCTCAACCTGAAAACAGGACCCATCTCATTTTTATGGCAACAGAGTGTGTTCTTTTGAATGCTAAAAGCAATCAGTAAAAAAATAAGGCTGCTTAACCACGCATAAAAATCATCTTTTTCTACTGACTCCATTTGATCTGAAGCAGCTTTTAATTGTATACTTCAATCTTGATGTATATTTAATAAAACAGGAAGGGAAATGAAGAGTGCTTGTTAACTAATGAGAATTTTAACTCCAGAATAAGTTAGCGGTGTTATGTGTTTTTCCCTTCATGGCACTATGACATGGTGATTAGAGTCGATGCTTATAGAAGCTATGAACGGATGGAGCCAACATAATTGGACTTCACTTTTTCATAATCCATTGATTTCAATGTGAAAACTCGAACAGAGGAAGGATAAGTAGATACATAATTTCCCCCTGAGAGCAAAGAGGAAACTCCCATGGGAGTGTGTATGCCTTTTATCTCTTCCTTGCATCTACTGAGGGAGCGACACGGGTATGCCCTACAGTTGGGAGTATTTCCATACTCCATGCCCATCTACAGGTTTGTATAGCACCTAGGTGCATTCATGCACTATCCAACCAGGGTTCATTTTGTTCGAAGATAACCAGAACTGGATGTGGAGGAGATGCATCTCGTTTCACAGGCATCTGAATCCTGATCTTCAAGACTTGTGCCTCTTGTTAAAGGAAGGGCTTTGTTTCTCCTAAATAGGACTCTAAAGCATGCCAACCTTGGCTGGAAGGAGATGAAGCAAATGTGAAGATCTTCAGAAATTTCTTGCCCGGTTTAATCTTAGTACAAATAAGCCAGGGAGCGGTGATGCCAGCAAGCTCCTTGGTCAACACATGTAAAGGTTTTTTGGCTTTCTCCCTTCCTCCTCCTGCCTCCAGACCCACCCTCCTGTGCTGCAGATGGGGTGTGGAAGTCAAGGGCTCCTGAAGCAGCTGCAACTCCTTTGTGACCTGCCCCGTGTTAGCTGGGATTGCAAATCCCGTGGAGGGCTCGACTTTCATGCGTGCGGTTCTGCGGTAGAATCCCCTTCAGAGAAGCAGGTGTTATTATTTTGCCCCATCCAGGTGAGCACGCGTGATTTCCATGCAGATTTGGCACAGAAGGCTGAAGGAAAAATGGGAAAGGCTATGAGCAGCTTGATCACCTGCTATTATTGGAAGTGGTGTTAACCTGGTGATTATTGAACCAATTTATTATCCTCCCCACCAACAGCATAGAGCATGAAAACATTGAAAGAAAATGAAGAGTAACGTAGCTGCCGTCTGTTTGGATAAGAGACGTTTCCGTGTTTAAAAGGATTACTCATCTTTGCCAAAACAGGGGAGAGAAGTTGATTTCAGTGATGAAATGCTTTTATTTCAGGGAGCTCTGTCTTGCAGATGTGTGATTAGATTCGGGAAGGGGAGAAATCCAACCTTCGATTGTTGAACAGCACCTTCAGCCCACCCGAGTATCTAAGTAAATGAAACCATTTGTGAGCTTAAAAGTATGTGTTTGGGAGAAAAGGGGCAAACCTGGGAGGTATAATGGGAAAGCAAATGAAAAGCAGGCAGTTGCATTTTAGGTTTGGCCAAAGCAACCTCTGGAGAAAATGCAGCTTTCCGCTTTGGCTGGAATTGGCACTGCTGGCCTGTGGCAGAGTCTCGGAGCACAAAACAGGATCCATATCAGTTCTTTTCCAGCCCCCGTGTCCCCTTGATGCTGTTCAGCTGCGTGCAGAAGCAGTTTTCTGGACCTGTAAAAGCACAGCTTGGCAGTCTCTCCTTATAGTGCTCCAACAGCCTGCTCTTTGCTGGTTCCATACACATCGGAAACGATGTGTTGCTCCAGGATGCAAGAAGCTGGCCATTATCAGGGAGATGTTGGCCGTCTTCCTCTTTCAGGACAGCATTTTCTGAATGCAAAGGGATTTGAGGGGCTGTGCACACCTGGTCTTGGAGCTCACACCAGCCAAAGCACTGCCATTTAGTCCTGTTTTGCATGTGTCCCTCCTCAACAGGTGGTGTTTTCCTGACTAGACTTCAGGTGTTTGCACCACTGAATCCATCCGTTGTGAAGATGATTGTCCAAGTGTAATGGGATGAATACACAAGCCAGTGGTGGGAGCCACTAGTGGTGTAAAGTTAATGCTCAAAAGCTGAGCGATGGGGAATTGCACAGAGCACTTGGCTCTCTTCCTCTGAAACACAAAACCAGCAAGAGCTGATGATGCTTTATGGCACCTCAGCCCTCTTGGTATCTGTTAACAGCAAAAGTGCATTCCCCATTTCCCAGCCTCTCTGCTCTGTTAGCCGAGATCCTGTGCTTAAGTCTCCCTTGTGATGCATCTTCCCCAGCCCTTATCCCTCAGTGAAGAATAGCACCTTCTCTCTGAAGCACAGGCCTCTTCCTTGAAGCATCTCAAGTATTCATCAAGCCTGACATGGCTTAATTTTTCAAGGCCCCTTAAGCTAATAGCAGCAACCGAAGGTGGCATGACCGCAGCTCTCCTGTAAAGTACAGCATGTATATTCTGCGTTGCCGTTTGAGGGACATACAGGTCTATGAAGGGCATGCAACTGATAACATTCAGTACTGTTTCCAAGCATATATTCATTTGATATTTCATGCCAGCTATCTCCAGCTCCTGGCCTGTGGTGAGATGACCTGGTGAAGCTTCATGTAGCGGTCTACTCTGGTCTGCCAAGCTGCTTGGAACCACATGGAGCCCAAAACGGAGATAATCCTTTGGTACCGCCAAAGCAGCCCATGTGAAGGGAATATCTGTTTCTAAGTCAAAGCAGTGGCAGAACTGCTGCTTAAAACCATGTTGTAAGGCAAAGGATTGCATGCTGTCTTTCTCTAGCTCCTTTGTGAGAAACCAACTTACTCAAACTCCCATCACAGTAAAAACAAGCTATCGACACACCCCTGGGTTTGAATGGGAGTCAGCAAGGGCAATAGCTCAATTATCCTGTGTGGCGGCATGACGTGGAATGGACCCAGATCGACGGTCAGATGCCGACTTGGCACGGTTGGCAATGAGGAAAAATAGCATTTCTTCTTCTTACTTGCTGACTGAGCCGGGTTTTTTTTTTTTTTTTTAGTGAAATCAGGTTAAGACCCATCAAATCTGGAACCCATTGTGCCTTTTAAGAGTGTCTTAGATTACAAAATTCCCTTTCTCCTCCTGACAGGCACCACTTGACTGGGTAAGGATGCAATATCCTGACCACAAACTGGGCGAGTGGAGCAGAGTAATGGCCAGCCCGGGAAGGCTGTCCGTGCTGCAGTGAGCCTCGTGCCACTTGGAAGCAGCTCTTGCACCGGGATGCTGTGCTTCCAGGAAAGGGAAGGGACAAAGGATACACACGGACCTGAGCCAGGAGAAGACATTTTTGTTGTGCCCGACTTTCAGTGGGTGAAATTTGAAAGCAGTCCTTTTTATTGGAGCTGCTGTTCCTTCTCTGTGTGAAGCTTTATTTACAGCTCAAAATCAAGCAAGCAAACGATTTAAGTAGTCCTGACTAGTCATGTTAATATATAAATTGTACATCATATTTATTACAAAGCCTGTCAGCCTGCTACCAGCCTATTTTTTTTAATCTACAGATAATCTTACACTCGTTTATATGGCTGTATTACTCTGCGCGCTGTGTGCAGCCACTGGAATTCATCCAGTTTACCTAACAACTTTCATTAAAGAAAATTGCCCTTGTAATAAAAATCACTCAGTCTGACAAGGTGCCATAATATATTTTTTTAAAGCCCCATAAAATTTTGTGGCGGTTAATGCCGACTTATAAAAACCTGTTTGTTTGAGGCTTCTTCTTAAAAAACAAAAATTTGAAAATGCTGTCATAATGATGTTGCTAGAGATGAAAGATGGAGAAGGGGATGAGAGAAAAGGCAGCTCGGGCATGGTTCCCTTTTGTTCTTTCCCTTTCAAAGCAGCAGCTGTTTGGTGTGGGACTGCTGTGAGGGTCTAATAAGCCCTGTCACCTTTCTTTAGCAGAGGAAAGGATACAGGAGCACCTTGCTAGCTCCTCCTGCCTTTCATCACAAATTTAGGATTAGTGTTTAGTGAAATATCGTGTCTTCTGTAGTGGCTGGATGGAGCTGTGGGGAATCACCTCTTGCAGTCGGCAGAGGACGGCGCACCGAATCACATGCACAGGCACCACCTGGGCAGGAAGGCCTGTGGCTCTATCGTGCAGCACCCACTAATTTTTCAGAGCCTTTCCTATCGACTGCAACAGGTTAAGGATCGCCCCAGCTTGTGTGGCTTTGCATTACTTGGCCATGCACTATGCAGTGCTAGGAGCCAGGCAGTCGTGAGCCGCTGTGTGTAGCTGTAAATCCGTCCTGGTTGTTGGGGGAGAATTCTTGCATGTTTTACCTTTCCAAGGGACTCTGGCTCGCGAAGAAAAGACCAGTCTAATGATTTTTGTAGCTCCAAGCTGCTCTTTTTTTATTTACTTGGTTTGATGGTTAGAAGCAAAACAATTAGGTGGGATGTCCAGCTACATGCTGAGGACAGTAAACACAAAGAGAGAGTATCTTAAACAGGGCTTTTTTTTCTCCTGTGAATCGGCCCTTATCCAGACAGCCAGCAGTAGAAGGCTGAACCCTTCATTCTTATCTTTTCATTAATGACTGCTAATCATCCACGCATCTCTGGCAATAGTTATTTGTAAAGCAGCCTTCACGCTGCCTCCAGAGCCGTGGCGAGGCCTCGGCTGTTTCTCTTTGGCTCTCCCACTTGCTGTCACCTCCAGCCCCATCAAGAGAGTTGGAGTAAGGTGGCTGTTTCTACTGACCCCTTGCAGGTGCGCACTGCTGGAAGCGCGTGTCCTTTAGTCTGGCTGCCTATGTCACCCGGGGTGCACCTGCCCCGATGTGGAGCGCACCTGAAAGACTGCCAAACACCAGCACGTACAAGGTTTGGCATTATGTGCAGGGAAGAAGCAAGAGGACCGGAGCTCTTTAGCACGAGACGTTTGTCCTGTTCCTTTGTCCTCTCGTAGAGCAGGAGAGGTGGTTTCATGGCCCCTCAACACTTAAGTTCCTGGGAAGCTCCAACAGATCTGCGACTCGTTAACGTTTTATGTCCAGCTCGTCGGATGCAGTAATGACCATGGGCCCGTAATGAAGCAAATGCAGTGATCCCTATGAGTCGGTGTAGGGAGGGTCAAGACCTATAGCTCTTGCATTCCTCTTTTTATTATTATATAAATTGGTGTCAGCTCTTTCAGTGATGGTTGCTTTGGTCTGTGCACGGGGCAGCTGGGACCAAGCAGAGTTTATAGCTTGAGCGTGGGTTTGGCTGGCTTTGGGGATTTTGCTTGCTTTCTTAACGTTAGGGGAAGAGGGGGATTTTTGCTTGCTTTCTTAATGTAGTCACATCAGTCTGTGCTATAACGAAAAGTTTTGGGGGTTTTTTTTTCTTTTGCTAATCATTTAAAGAAAACCCAACCAGTTACTGCCTGTTCAGTGCTGCATGAGGACTATTATAGTATAAATATCTTGTCTGGTCTCAGAGTCCCTTTTTTGAAAGATTTATCCACTCAATTAGAGAAAATTAAGTCTTGCTTGCTGCAGAGGCTCTATTCAGAAGTGACTTGAAAAGAGCAAGGAGAAAGAATTAGTCTTTGCTAGAAAGTATGAAGCAGTAAAGGTTTTATTGAGGCGCCCAGCCTGTGCATATATTTTAATTGCTGATACGTCAGACAAACATGAAAATGAGCTTTGTCCCATGAAAAGCTACCAGAGGTTTTAAATCAGGCCCCAAAAAGGGGTTGGGGGGGGGTACCTTGCTACCAGGAGTACTTTTAAGGGCTGAATACTCAAGCGGGTTTGCACTAACTGAATCAGTGCAGATGATGGCAGCATCAGAGCTGAAATGCAAGGTATGTATTAGCTCCCATGATTGCCTGTGCTTGCCCAAAATAAGACGCCAGGGCTCAGAGGAGGAATAAAAGCCTCTCCCGAGTGCTTGGTAGGAGCTAATGTACACACAGGCAGCCCCGAGAGAGAGTCGATGTGATCCCTCTGGCTCTGATCCAGTGCCCTGCAGTCACGGGCCGCCACGTCGGATGATCCCTTTCACCGTCGAACTAGCAGTTGTACCCGCAGCTCCCCTCGGGAAGTCGTTCCAGACCTTTCTAATCAGCCGAAACCTCATTTCCAGCCCAAATTTATTCATGGCCAGTTCATACCCATTTGTTCTTCTGCCAACATTGTCCTTCAGTGTAAGTAGCTCTCTTCCCCCCCCGGGGCTTACTGCCATGATGTATTTATAGATAGCAATCACATCCCCTCTCTGCTTTTTGTTTTTGCTAGGCCAAGCAAGCCAAGCCTGTTTAGTTTCCCTGCAAGAAGCCATCCATCTCTGCAGCCTGGTGGTTCTCAGGCAGGGTGAGGGACACCCTGGGGTGCCACCAGATCCTTTGAAGAGTGCCAGGATCTAGGAGGAGATATGCAGATAAAGCTAAATAGATAAATGCAGTCTCAGGTTTGTCCCTGCCTGAATGATCCTCCCCAGCCCCTCTGCAAAGAGGACAGATAAATCTGTAATAACTAAATTTGTGTTTGCCTTTGGGTGCCACTCAGCTCACAAATTATGGAGGGGTGTCTTGAGTCCAGAAAGGTTGAGAACTGCTCCTGTAGTCCTCCTCTGCCCCCGGGCCGGTTTTGAATTCATTTTTCTGGAAAGTGATTGACCAGAACTGCCCGTGATACCCCAGCTGAGGGCTGGCCAGGGGCGTGCGCAGTGGCACAAGGATCCCAGGAAATGCCTCTCCCCATATCTGCATCTATAGTTGCTTGTATGACCCCAGGCACTGGAGCATCTGAGCGCCTTGCCCACACTTAACCACATCCCTTTCTCTTGCTGGTTTGTAAAAGAGGAGGGCTCAGCGGGGAAGAGAGGGGTTCACTTTCTACTTGTGCAGAAGTGAACGTGAACATTGGGCGCTTGACAAGATTCGAGGAAAACTAATCCCATGAGGTTTTTGGCTTTCTCAAAACTGTTCTAAAGGATTGAGTCCACTGCTTACCTTGTTCTCACGTCTGTCTCCAAAAGTGCAGAACGCAAGTGAACGTTCAACTTTGTGGGCTGAAATATATGCTGCTGTTCCCCTTCTGCCTTGCTTAAAAGCTCTTTCCTCTTAAAGCAATAGTTAAAAGCTGCTCTGTACTGTATCCCCAAAAATGACCTTTAGGCATGGGGAGAGAATAAAGACATTTTAAAGATGCAGTTGCTGCCACCTTGAATTTTCGGTTCATTTACCCACAGAACATCTCAAGAAGCGTCTGGAGGATTATATGGCCCAGTTTCCAAGCGTGAGGATCCTCCGAACCAAGAAGAGAGAAGGGTTAATAAGAACGCGAATGCTGGGTGCCTCTGTGGCAGTAGGAGACGTTATCACCTTCTTGGACTCTCACTGCGAGGCCAACGTCAACTGGCTACCGCCTCTGCTAGGTAAGGAAGTGACTTGAAATGTTGTCCAAAGTTGCTCTTCAGCCTGATAGACTTCAGCATTGGGTTTGCTGTTTGTCCAGGTCTCTGCCCTTCTCCTTCAGAAGTGTCCAAAGAAGGCCATAAATGACTAGCCAGAAACCTGGCTTTCTAAGAAAATCCAAGGAGAATGGTCAGCACCTCATAGCCTCCAGCGCGGTGCATTTCTCCGTGCAAGTCATAAAGCTCCCAATAGCCTCCTAAATTGGTTTTGTTTAATTTAAAGCAGAGATCGTGTTTGCCTTTCTCCCCTGTAAGAGAAATCTTGCATAATTGATAGTTTCTTGGAAAAGCAGGTCATTTAAGTGGTCAGTCTGTAGCTTGGGGAGAGGAACTGGTGGCTGGGCGCAAAGTGGATCTGGTGTTTCTCTTTTTTTTTTGCTTTGAAAAGCACTCAACTCTGGTTATAGGGAAATACGTTTAAAGTATCTTCATAGCCCACAGGCACGTGGGAAATATTTTGGGGGTGGGTAGTACAAAGGTTGGAACGTATGCCCTGAACGTGTATGTTTAGTCTCCATAAGGAAAACTCCTTTTGCACGTAACTTGTTAAACAAAGAACATCCTCTTCAGAGAAGCTGCCTGTTTCCTGCATATCTTAGTTCTGACCTGCCGCCCATTTACTTCGCTGATCCTGGGACTTTCTTGAAAAGAGGCTCCTACTTGTGCCAAATTGCTGCCTAGTTTAGCACCGCAATCAGCTTGAGTGGGATGATGCCATTTAACCTCCTTTTGCTGCGTGAACCGTGCCAGGACCGGTGTTAGAGATCCTCCCAGGACTGGAAGGGCTTCGCCTACAAAGCCAGTCGCCTGATTCCAACATCCAGTCAACTTCAGGTTGCATGGCGGTTGGTTTTCGACATCATTTTTAATCCAGGCGCTTCACAACCCTGCTGCAAGTGACTCGTGCCATTAAAATGCAACCATCCTTGAGGTGGGAATTTCATCCGTCTAGTAAAACATGGCAACAGTAGGCACATGCAGAGAAAAATGCAGTTGAAAACTTGTCAGCTGGATTCTCAAATGGTAATGCTGTTTCTTTCACAGCCCATCAGGTTTGCATTGAGCATTAATTCTGCACAGCGTAAAATATTTGCAGTTTCCTGCACCCCAGGGAATGGGAACAAAATTAGCTGAAATGCCATTTAAATTTTATTTATATTTATAAAAAAAAAAGGGCTTTTGTTGCAAAAGTGCAATGGAGTCTAAAATATATTATCTGCTGCTTCAGCTCTTAAACAAGCCAACCTCTAGTTAAAGCAACATCTAGCTAAGAAAAACAGTGTTTAAGAAGTTCCAGATGTTTAGGCAGAAATGAGTCCTGTCTTGCACTGTTCAGCCGAAAGAAGAGGTTGAGGGGGAGGCACAGCTGTATTTCTAGATGCTGCTAAGATTCGTTATGCCATTAGTCTGAATTGCCTCCTGCCCAATTCGAGCACGGCACTGGAAAGGTTATTGGAGTGAAGTGGCACAGTGTGCTGTCACAGTAGCTTTGGACCAATGCAAGCAGGGTTCACATCCAGGTCTCATGGCAAAACAGGGACAACAGACTTGGTACGTGCAAGTCACTCTGTACATACTGTGCCACATTAAGCAGCACTGGATCAGCGGGTGGGTTTGAGAGAGGTTTGGGTTTTTTCTGTCTCTGATACCTTAGTGATGCCCACTGTAGTATTAGCGCCCGATATTTCTGTAGAGTCGGCATGACTTAAATGCTTCGGGGTGTCAAATACATGAAACGCCGGGTAAGTTGGTACAAGGTGGTACCTCTGTCCAAGAGAAGCACGAGCCTCCTTGGAACCAGAAATATCCCAGATCCAAGCGGAGGTGTGTCGGGCATCTCATGGCACCTAGCTGTAGCCAGTATTAGACTGTTATATTCACCAAACTGCCCACCTGCAGTTAGGGGGAATAATAGAAATACAGCAAAATGAAGCAGTCCTCCATGCTGATTGAGGCAGTTTCCATGATTCATGAAGATGTATTAAGAGGAGCCAACCTAAAGCTGTAGATGTGATATTTTCTAATTAGTGGTGACAGGGACCTCCTGGTAGGAGGCTTTCCTAACAGTCTTGTCGACCATTTTTTTTTTCCCCCCCAGACCGCATCGCCCGGAACCGCAAGACTATCGTGTGCCCAATGATCGATGTGATTGACCATGATCACTTTGGATATGAGACCCAAGCTGGCGATGCGATGCGGGGGGCATTTGACTGGGAGATGTATTACAAGCGGATCCCTATTCCTCCCGAGTTACAGAAACCCGATCCCAGTGACCCTTTTGAGTAAGTTGTTGAAACGCGGTGTGGTAATAGCTGGCTAACAAAAGGTGCCCTGTTACAGGGTTGGCTTAGACCTCAGTCTTCTGGGAGTCACAAGCTGGCAGTCAGGTACCCTTTGTCTCTCTGTTACTTATTTTGTTAGGTAATAGGCTTCATTCAGACCAGTGGCTGTGAACACTCTCCTTTTTACGGCTGTTTTTTTGCAGACCTAATCTCTGCAGAAGTTAATATTTCATTAAAGTCGTAATGCGTAACATTTAATACAGTCAATTACTACCAAGATCCTTCAAAGACGCGTTAGCATCCCTAACGCTGTGCCAAAAACAACAAACACACTGCAGCTAGTAAAGAATGTTGTTCCCCGGTTCAAAAAAAAAAAAGAGGCAGAATGCTAATTAGAGGGATTGTGATGATTACAGTGCATTGCAGAAATCATTTTTCTAACAAATTGCCCTGCTGCTGGCATTAAAGGACAGCAGCACCTTGTCAAACTTCTGCACCCAAAGGCTGGAGAACCGCAATCCCGCCATGGGACCCAGGTTTGGTTTGTGGCCTCTTGCAGGGGATATGTAACCTGAGTCCCCGTAGGTAAGGGTGGGCTTTGTGTCACTTGAGGGTGAACCACATGGCCTGAGTAGTGGCTTTTAGTCACTCCGAAGGGAGCATAGCTCCTTGGTTGGCAAGAGTGGGAGGCAAGAAATATTTATGGGATCTCTTTTTCCTTGTTAATGATGTTGAGCGGGGGCTCTGTGTCTTTTAATGTTTGTAATGCGGAGTCTGGTTTTTCCTCCAGGTCTCCTGTAATGGCCGGAGGACTGTTTGCAGTCGATAGAAAGTGGTTCTGGGAGCTGGGAGGGTATGATGCAGGTCTGGAGATATGGGGAGGAGAACAGTATGAAATATCCTTTAAGGTGAGCCACATTTCTCTGGAAACTACTTTTTTGCTTTGAAAAGATCTTGAAAAGAAAAAAAGGCTCTGAGGCATGGAGCACAAATTATCTCATGATCTTGTATGTGTGGATGTAACGAAAGGATGTTTGAAGGGTTGGGGCGGGGGGGGTGAAGGAATAATGTGCAAGAGAACTGGCACAGTAATAAAAGGATGTTTAAAACAAAGAAGCATTAATGATCTAGTCAATTTATAGTGAACAGAACAAATGCCAGGGGCACCGCCAGGGTCTATGCTAGGAGCAGCATTTACAGGGGAGGGGGCTGGTCATAGCACCAGTTAGTGAGGCTGTCTGACCATGGATTAGCAAGGGAAGGAAGAGAGTATTTAAAATGGGTATAAAAATGCCATAGCATGAGAAGAGGTAAATGGAAATACAGCTCAAGAACAGAGGGACATTCATTAAACCCGACATGCAAAAGCTCATGGGTAAAGTAACATGTGTACACGACCCCATCAAACTGGAACCCACTGCCGCTGGATGTCACAAAGCCACGAGTTTATTGGAATTCCTGCAAGACAGTGTGAACATATACGGTTGCATTGGGCATTGTATTTAAAAGCTAAGAGAGCAGTAAACTGCCATGCTTCAGGATAGGAACTAGCCCCTGGGCGAGCAGCACAAAAGAAATCCCCCTGCTGTCACCTGTCTCGTGCTTTCTGTGTCTGGCTGCTGCCAGAGTCCAGGTACTGGCCTCAATGGGAACTTGTTTCATCCAGGGGGGGCAATTCCCAAATTTCTGAGAGCACCTCTGACAGGGCACAGTTATTGTCGCACAAAGGAGCTATTCCTGGCCCAGAAGTGACTGACTGCTAAACACCCAGATGTTCCCGGATCTCAGGAAACCTGCTATTAGCGATGCTGCTGAAATGCCATATATCTTGCGTGCTTTGTCAGCCTTGGGTGTGTAGAAACCCTCCCCTCCTCACCGTGCACGTTGAGATGCTCTGCTTTGGTGCATTTTGTCCTGGCTCTGGAACTCCTGTAAGAGTTGGGAACTGCCGCCCGGGATGAAACAAGTCCTTCGCTGAGGCCAGTACCTGGCCTCTGGCAGGAAGCACGAGACAGGTGACAGCAAGGGGAATTTCTTCTGTGCTGCTCCTCGCCATGCGGGCCAGTTCTTATCCTGAAGCATGGCAGTGTATTGCTCTCTTAGCTTTTAAATACAATACCCAGTGCAACGGTATATGTTCCCACTGTCTTGCTAGTTGCGAATCTTGCACCTTTTAAATACAATACCCAATGCAACGATATATTTAACTCCTGTAAGAGTTCCAGATGCCAACTGATCTCGGGTACCAGGAGCCTCCTCGCCATGTTAGTACAGAGCCCCACTGGGAAAATCCTACCCGAGAAGCATGCTCCCATAACCTGAGCTAGCTCTGGCATGTCTGCAGTATCCTGCCCTGTGCAATATGGACATACATACCCCAAAGAGTGTAATCCTTTTTGTCACTTGGACAAGGCCCAGCATGCAGGCACTGCTGTACTTACCCAGCTGCTGGTCTTTATCCTGATGCAGAAAAGTGAGACCGGTTTAGAAAATTTGGAGCAATTGATTCGGTGCCTGTCTGCTAGGAACTAGATGGTGACCACTAACTCAGCTTGCATAAACCCCCAGGAACTGGGAAGTAGAGTAGCGCGTGATGACTTTGACTGTTCACCTGCCTATGGGGAGGTTCAGTTATTTGTTGAAAGACTGAGCCAGTCAAAACGTGCTCTAGTTTGAGGGTTCACCAACTCCACTGCTTCATGCAAGCTGCTGAACGTCACCCTCGTCCCTGCCCCGCCCTGAGCCTGGGAGGAATTCAGCAAAGAAATCTGCTTAATTCTGCTTTTCGGGGGCTTAATTTGCAGTTTCCTTTAAGAGACTCCATTAGGGTTTCTCGGTCGTATGGTCCAGGGTGCCACCAAAATGAACTAGATGCCTCAGCATGGGTCCAACAGATGGTCGCAGCGATTAGACAGACAATGCACAGTCTGGTGGAAGCAGCCAAAGTCCCTCCCCCGGCGAACAGTCCTGTCTTGTTTGTTTCTTTCACCAAATCGGAGCGACTTCATGGCGTTCAGAGACCAATCGCGCTGCATTCATTGGGCAATTACTGCGCAACAAACAACGCTTTTTTCTCCTATTCTTTACAGAAGGCAAAGTAATAAAGCCATATTGGAGGTCTCTTGTCCTCGCTCGGTTGGGAGGAGGAAGAATAAATCCTCCCTTGGAGATGCCATTACAGTCGGATCCATTTATCCGCTCCGTGTTATGTGTAAAGAAATTGTGTCGTAATGCAATTCCCTGCAGGAGGGGGCAGAGGTGGCATTCATCCTCTTTCCCTTGGTCCCCTTTGAAAACGCTAGTTTCTGAGAGTGATGACAGTGGTTATGCAAGCCCTTTGTCTTTCTAATGCCTTCACAGACAGTCGTGCTGCTTGATCTGCAGGAAATAAGACTACTTCATTCATCTGTTTGCTTATCCTTTCTGAAACAGTGCGTTTTATTTCAGTCCAGAGATGGTAATTTATGGCGGGCTAAATTCCCTCTAATTAATCTCAGCAAAGACCCCCTTTCTTCTTCCATTGTGTGGCAGAAAAATGAGGTTTTAACTGAAAGAGGCTCAGTGTATTTTCAGAAATTAAGATAAATTGATACATTCATCTGTGGCTGATAGATTTAATAATTCTGCCGGAGTGGCAAGAATAGGAGGTTTGTTCGGAGAATTTATGAAGCTCTGACACTTCCTGGCAAGCTTAGGGCTATGTTTGTACCTAGAGGAGCAAGCTGAGATTTTACAGTTAAGAGAGATGCTGTCAAATCATTTAAGGCCCTGGGTGCAGCCTTAAATGTGCATGCTTATGTATGGACATGGATGCCTGTCAAAAGCCCTATGTACCTTCAAATTATATAGGCAATGAAAGGCATTTGCTGTTAGATAAGTGCCAGATTTCTAGCCTAGCCTAATCCCAGTGGCACATACAGGCCCTTCAGTCCCCTGCACCAGGCTGCCTCTGCTTCCAACACCTACATGTGGTGGCTCTTGCTTTCGCAGCTGCCTCCATCCCCCCACACCCGCCAGGCATGTACACGCTGCAGTTCACACTTTGCAAATCCATTTGCACCTGTGCTCTTATTCTAGCAGCTTATGTTTTTATTTTAATAACCAGCACCGTTAAAAGCACAAGCCAGCATTCGCACAGGAACTGGCAGTGCCGTGGCTTTTTGCTTTCCTGAGCAGACAAACCGGTGTCATCGAGTTCCTCTTCCATTTGGGAAGCAAGCAGCGGTGCATTGGCTTCTCTGTAGGAAATGCAGCAGGCAGTGTATTGGTACTCGGCAAACAGGACCGAGCCTGAACCAGGGGAGGGATTTTCTTTTATTAGGAGAAGTGAGATCTTCAAAGTGGGGAGATGAGCAAGGGTAGGGGATTGAACTGCTCCGAGTTGGGGCAAGTCTTCTGATGCAGGTCGCAACTTGCCAGCTCTACAAATCCTCTACTCCAGAGATTATTCACACAAAGGATGCTCCTTTAATGTTCAGCACCGTAATGCAAGGCCTTTGTACTGCTCCTGGCCCCTTGCTAATAGCTTAAGGGATTGTGCAATTGGTGTTTGATGTAGAAAATGTGGACTGGGATGTTCTCCATTGAGACATTTATGGCTGGTAACCCATGGAGCATCATGGTACAAGTCCAGTCACCCAGACCACTGAAGGACATGGGAGAAGAAGAAAAGAGGGTTGCCCTTTCTGGTCATAAATGAAGGGGTTGCTTCCTTGACACCAGCTCCAAAGAAGGGTTGCTTTGGTCCTTTAATGCCTTTGCTGGTCCTGACAGGAAAGGGAGAATTGGCTTAACTAGGCTTGTGCATGTTGTGACCCAAGTGGGGGGGAAGGAGGAGTCCTCCAGATCTTGGGAAACGTGCGGCATGCACCAGAGAAGGTTATCAGTGGTGGGACAAAGATCCTGCATGCAGGTGGGCAAGAAGTGTTTGCTGCAGAAGACCATGAAGATTTATGACCAACTGAATCTTTCCCTGCACTTCTGCTTTGAAAACTATCACGAGTAGCCAGTTTAGCTACAGGTCTCCTGAATCGCTTACCATCTTGTCTTTTAAATTGGGCTGGGAAGGTCATTAACAGCTAGAGGCCACTGTGCTAGGTATGGTACAAACAGAGCACGGGCCATCTCGGCCCCAAGAGCTTTCTGTCGAAGTACAGCGGAGGAGTCATCCCAAAGGGTTCAAAGCCATGACCAGGAAGTACAAGGAAAAGGAGTGCAGAGGTGGAAGGAGAAAAATCTGTCTCCAGGCAGTTAACAACTTTGTAAGTCACAATTTTTGCTTGCCTCTGCAAAAACCTGCAGTATTTCATTTTCCTCAGCTGCCCTAAGTCAGTGTAAACATACCAGCTAATAGATCCCAGAGCAGCAGGGCTCATTAACAAGTAATTAACTGTCAAACAATAGGAAAGCTATGTGTCCATGTGGAAGACTGAAAACACTGATGCCTATCAAAAGTGAGAGATTTGTTTGTACAGCAGTAATAGGTTGAGAGAGGCAAGGGCAGGGGAAGAATAAAATCCCTGGAACCTATGCAGAGGCCTGGGCTGTTATCTGAGCATCCCTAATTGTTGGGTACAGATTAGGGTAATGGTAGCAATGACATGAAAATAGTGTGCTTCACGGAGGACCTGTGCAAAGTGTTGCACTCGCATGCAGTGTGATGAGCAGTGGCAGGAAAACTCTCAACCTTCAGCTGGAGCAGGGTGGGTGCCCAGGTACGGCGCAGAGAGATGGGAGCCTTTCTTGAGAGCACAAGATGGGTGCATTTTGGCAACTCTGCTATGCTTACCTGGTGCTTTTCATTTATAAGCAACTGCAGACGGGGCTGCCTGCAGTTTGCCAGACTTAATTCAGGCTGCAATCACCTGGGCTGGATGTTGTCTCCAGGCTGGCTTGTTTTGGAAGCTGCTAGCCAAGCCCATTGATTTGCTTTGGAAGGGAAAATGTTCCACCCCAGTCCAGTTCTGGCACTTCGACTTCCCTGCAGAGCTGTGGTGCCCCTGCGCTCTCAAGCAGGACTCAAAACTTTGGCACAAAGTTTGCCTGTTGATTAGGAACCTGCCCCTTGCCATCTGTGTGCAAATCCACCCAAATCTGATGAGATGATAAGCCTGAATGGCAAGGAGAATGCAGCGCATGTTGAGTAGAGGCTTAAGTTTCAGCTGGGGGCCAAGATGAAGCTCCTAGGCTGTGCTAGGGTTTGTCCTGGGTATTCAGTGTGGAAATTTCCTGTCCATGCAGTGATTGTCCCTTCCCCCTGCCCTACCCAGGCAGCATGGAAGGAAAAGAGGAGAATGAGGCCAGCTCAGGAGGAAGAGGCAAGAGCATGCATGCTCCAAAGCTGCTGTGAGGGTCAACACCACCCCACCCCAAATTTCCAGGCTCTCCAAGAGCCCACAAGCTGCATGATGTGGCTCCATGGGTCATATGTCCAACACCCCTGTGTTACCTCTTTGGAGAGGACGTGACTACCCAAAGATGAAGTGAGGATGCGTCATCGCTGTAGGAGCTGGCATTGGAACTGAAGCATTTATATCTTTGCCTGAACGTGGCTTTAATAGCACTGATATATTTTTTTTTTTTTTTTTTTTT